>NC_068355.1:37916628-38289128 GCF_020536995.1 Dreissena polymorpha | reverse complement strand
TGATTCTTTAGGAGTAAAATGGACCAAAACACAAAACTTAACCAAATTTTAAATTTTCTATGTATAAAAGGGGCCATAATTCTGTCAAAATGCCAGTCAGAGTCACATAACTTTGCCTGCACAGTCCCCTTATGATAGTTAGTAAGTGTTACAAGTATGAAAGCAATAGCTTTGATACTTAAGAATAAAGCTAAATACAAAACTTAACCAAATTTTCAATTTTCGAAGTATAAAAAGGGGCATAACTCTAAAATAATGCCGACAGAGTTATGCACCTTGACCTACATAATTGTCTTGTTGCCATAAAGAATTATTCCAAGTTTGAGTTAATTATCTTTGATAGTATTAGTGATTTGACTTTTTAAACAAGAAATGTGTTTGTCAGAAACACTATGTGTCCTTCTGCGCCACTTTTAGTTTTTTTGACCTTGAAGGATGACCTTGACCTTTTACCACTCAAAATGTGCAGCTCCATGAGATACACATGCATGCCAAACATGAAGTTGCTATCTTCAATATAGCAAAAGTTATTGCAAAATGTTAAAGTTGGCGCAAACAGACCAACAGACAGGGCAAAAACAATATGTCTATAGTGGTGGGGGACACAAAAACTTTCATTAACGGCAAATTGGTTTGCAGTTGCACTGCTTGTTGAAGTAGTCACAATGATTGTATGTACGTGTGCGTTGTTTGTTCAACTTTTACACTTTTCCGGACTGTAGCTTCATTAATATAAGTTTTAAAACATCTTTACCAATTAGTGTGTACAGGGTGCCCGCACATGTCTAGACATTAAAATGTGACCTTGACACTGGAGCTTGACACACATAGTCTCCAAACGTAATGTTGTCACATAATAGTTCAATTGCTGAAGTAATAATGTGAACCAGAAACTGACCAAAAACAAGTGCTATCAACAGAATAGTTTATTAGCCAATAGTAAAAATAGTAACAATACAATTAAAAAGTAAGAACACTTACAAGTTTGCCCTTTAAAACTGGAAACATTTTTTTCATAATTCCAGTATAATTCAATTATCAAGTGATTAATTCATCTATTATATAGAAACAAGTTATATAATAAAACATTTTTCAGACCTAAATTAACATTGTTCAGACCTTCTCAACACACACGAACTAGTTACTGTCTTCATTATAAATAATGGTGAAGGTAAATTCAACTTGACGATTACATACATTGTGTCATTAAGAGTTCACAAATAAATATGTGAATTATAAATAACAAACAGATATTACAGAAATAGATTTATATTTAATTTCGTACTACAGTTTGCCCATCTATTCTAATCTACTATACATCTAGATACAAATGTAAATTTATGATCACAATATTGAATAAAATAATTTCATGAGGTATTTTTTATAGTTATTTCATAGAATTAAAATCATGTGCAAGAAATGTAACTGTAAACAGAGTGCCAAACTGTCACAAGATACGCCCGGTCGAAGGTTTTGGACACCATGCTCAATGCTTGAAAGTGTCCTCAAGACCTAGTTATTGACCCGGCATGACCCATATTTGAACTTGACCTAGATATCACTTAGATGTAACATCTGACTAAATTTGGTGAAGATCAGATGAAAACTACTTCAATTAAAGAGCGGACAACATGCTTAATGCTTGAAATGCACTATGTGACCTCGTTTTTGACCCGGCATGACCCATGTTCGAACTTGACCTACATATCATCTAGACACAACTTCTGACCAAATTAGGTGAAGATCAGATGAAAACTACTTCAATTAGAGAGCGGACACCATGCTAAATGCTTGAAATGCACTAAGTAACCTCGTGACCTAGTTTTTGACCCGGCATGACCCATATTTGAACTTGACCTACATATCATCTAGACACAACTTCTGACCAAATTTGGTGAAGATCGGATGAATACAATTTGAATTAGAGTCCGGACAAAGTGGCGCCGTTGAAAATGCACTAATTGACCCTATGACCTAGTTTTTGACCCGGCATGACCCATATTCGAACTTGGCCTATATATCAACTAGATGCAACTGCTGACCAAGTTTGGTGAAGATCGGATGAATACAATTTGAAATAGAGTCCGGACAAAGTGGCCCCTTTGAAAATGCACTTATTGACCCTATGACCTAGTTTTTGACCCGGCATGACCCATATTCGAACTTGGCCTAGATATCAACTAGATGCAACTGCTGACCAAGTTTGGTGAAGATCGGATGAATACAATTTGAAATAGAGTCCGGACAAAGTGGCCCCTTTGAAAATGCACTTATTGACCCTATGACCTAGTTTTTGACCCGGCATGACCCATATTCGAACTTGGCCTAGATATCAACTAGATGCAACTGCTGACCAAGTTTGGTGAAGATCGGATGAATACAATTTGAATTAGAGTCCGGACAAAGTGATGCCTTCCGCCCGCCGCCCGCCGCCCGCCAAGGGGTTTCACATAATACGTCCCGTATTTTATACGGGCGTATAAAAATTAAACATTGTTTTTTTTAATGAATAATAAATGATATACAAATGCTATCGAATATAGAATTAATTGCTTACTATTGTTGAAACAGGGGAACTGTTGCATTTTATTAAACCATTCCTAGAACATTGTTCCAAATCCTGATATAAATACATTAAGAGAAAAATATTAAATCAAAATTCCTTAATACTTAGTAATTGGAGAATCATTATAAGCATAAAATCAGTATAGTTATTTTTTAATATCCCTTATATATTGGATAATTAAAAAAGAACACTTTGTGTAACAGTCTTGAACTAGAAATTTGTCAAAAGACGTGGATGCAACCACTAAATGTCACTGGACACAACATAAGTGTAGTGTGACAGATATTCATACCGATTGGAACAATGAGCTTCGTGTTTCTAATAAAGCACATTGCCTTATTGTGACACTTACCTAAATAGCAAGCAGAATAGATCATGAACAATAAATATATATGATGATTTGCTTCCAATTCTTCCAGAATCCCATCATGCAAAATATTATTAACGACACACAAATCAAGAAATGTGTTATTTCACCATAGTCATAGAAGGAATATGACCTTGGTCTCATAGCTAGCCACATGGGTGGTGCATGCTGCACATCAACATTGTCTTCATGTGAGAACTTTTTATGCCGATTAAGGTCGAAATCCTATATGGATGTAAAAACGATTGTTCCTATCAAAAACTAATGCCATCCCCATTTCCATCCCCCCACACACACACATAAATATACATCCACATACCGAGAGTCGTAACACTGTATGCCCTTCTACAATTATCATGTGGAGCATAAATAAGCATTAAATGTTTAACAAATAGATACCTTGTGAGATAAAAAATTGTATCAAATCTGTTGTAAAAAGATATGAAAGTAACTCTTTATTTACTCATATAGACAAATTAGAAACAAGAAATCCTAATTGTGGGGAGAAACTATTGCTCCTTAATTATTATTATTAAAAATAATTATCCATTGTTAATGTGACTTGTCTGACAAGTATAAAGCACTAAACATTTACATATGTAATATACATTTATTCATACATAAAACACGCAAATACACAAAAAAACACGCGCATTGAAGGACAATCAAATTGATAACAGAGTTAAACAATTGTTCCAAAGATATACTGGCGTAAACCAAGTTTCTTGCAAGAAATCATATTTACATTTCATTTTATTACTAGAGCTTTGTCACAGACGTGACGTATACCCCAACGTGCTGCATTGACACAGACTATTTTGCATGCTGTCTTCACAAAACAAGAGAATCAAATTTATAACGATTTTTAAGAATTATAATGCCATTATCATTTATGGCCTTTTCAACCTTTGAACTCTTGAATTCTTTCCCATGACATGCCGTCAAAATTTATGGCCATTTTTTTACTTTTGAACTCCAAGTGTGACCTAGACCTTGGAGTTATGGACATAATTCTTTCGCATGACACATCGTCCAATGATTGTAAACAAATGTACCAGGTATTTTTAAAATCTCACAATGAATGACAGTTATGGCCCGGACAAGATCATTTATCGCCATTTTTGACCTTTGATCTCAAAGTGTGACCTTGACGCAGATATTGACGTTATTCTTTCGCGCGACACACCGTCCAATAATGCTGAACAAATGTGCCAAATGATTTTAAAATCTCACAATGAACAACATAGTTATGGCCCGGACAAGCTCATTTATGGCCATTTTTGACCTTTGAACTCACAGTTTGACCTTGACCTTGGAGTTATTGACGTAATTCTTTCGCGCGACACACTGTCCAATGATAGTGAACAAATATGCCAAATGATTTTAAAATCTCACAATGAATGACATAGTTATGGCCGGGACAAGCCCATTTATGGCCATTTTTTACCTTTGAACTCAAAGTGTGACCATGACCTTGGAGATATCGACGTAATTCTTTCGCGCGACACACTGTCTAATGACGGTGAACTAATGTACAAATGATTTTAAAATCTCACAATGAACTACATATTTATTGCCCAGATTAGCTCATTTATGGCCATTTTTAATCTTTAAATCAAAGTGTGACCTTGACCTTCGAGATATCGACGTAATTCTTTCGCGCAACACTGCCCCATGATTATGAACACATTTGCCAAATGATTTTTAAATCTCACAATAAATGATAAAGTTATGGCCTAGACAAGCATTTGACCCTTGAACTCCAAGTGTGACCTTGACCTTGGAGATATCGACATACTTTTTTCATGCGACACACCGTCCCATGATGGTGAACAAATGTACAAAGTTATTTTAAAATCTAACGATAAATGACTTAGTTATGATCCGAAAAAGCTTTCGGTTTAAAACACACTAAGTGACCCCGTGACCTAGTTTTTGACCTGGCATAACCCATATTCAAACTTGACCTATACATCATCAAGATACAAATTGTGACCAAGTTTGGTGAAGATCGGATTTAATTTCGGGACAGACCGACCGACAAACTGACCAACAAAGTGACTCCTATATAACCCCCATTACCAATGGTAATGGGGGTATAAAAAGCAATATTATAAAAAGTACTTAACACATGTACATTTCAGGAAACCTTTAAAACTTGGTTTTCATAGCATCACACAGATTTTGTTACTTTGTGGTATTCATGAATATTTACAATACTTAAGTATTACAATTTGAAAAAAAATAAAAGGATGTCAATGGTTGCCAAAATATGTATATGAATATTCATATGGGATACCCACCTACTATCTGTTGGGTTATAGGTTTGCATAAACAGTTGAAATCTGAAGTCAATAATATACAAGTCTATGTAAAACTGGTGACACCCTAGTTGGGACTATATTTGATCCAAGGGGCATTTTTTAAATAATCCTTTCAAGGTTTTTTTCTCCACCTTTTGATAAGATAGCCCATGGCTTTGGAATTGGGAATTTTATTGGCATTTTCATGAAATTGGGAAAATAAATTAATTAGCCTTTTTTTCCACACGAAAAGTCCGCTGATTAGGGAAATACTAAAATTGATATAACTCTTTATAATCATTCAAATTAAAAGAACAAAATTTTATAATACTTTGTTAGATGTAATTGAATAAAAATTGAAATAAAATACGCATTAGACACTTCTTTCTAAAAAAAAAAAAAAAAAAATTGTTTTTTTTTTTGGAAATTGGGAATTTTTTGCCACATTTTGGGAAAAAAACGTACTTTTTGGGATTGGGAACATAGCCGAATTTCGACTATAAAATCGGGAAAAAAAAACCCTGCCTTTATAGAGCATCTCTTGATGAGGCTACATAAAAAATATGAAAGTCTTGGGTGTTTCAGAATTAAAAAAAAAAGATTTCCAGTAAATAAGTTTATGTAAAACTAATGAAACCAGAGGTGGGCCAGTTTTGACCTGTGGGGCATAATTTGAACAAATTTTGTAGAGGACCTAAAGATGATGAGACCAGATATGAAAGGCCTCAGCTTTGAGGCTGCAAACACTGCATATTTAAACAGATATTCCCAGTATAATGTTGCAAACACTGCATATTTAAAAAGATACTCCCAGTATAAGTCATTGCAAATCTGGTGACTTGAGACTGAATAAACACATAAGTATAATTTGAACACAATTTGTATCACACTACATTTCTACATACCAAATATTTAACATTTGGTGTTTCATTGTTTGTTTTTTTTAATTTTCATTTTTAAAGCATCTTTTTGGGCCCCATGACGTTATTATTAAATGGACCAGAACTATTTTAACAATGTTTATACCGGTATCCCAAAGCTTGCCAGGAGTGCATTTTGCTTATGTGAGCTACAAAAAAAACATAAAGTGTACTTCTTTTGCACACAGTTCAAGATTTGTTCAAAAGGTACAAACTTTAATAAAGCAATGCCGCACAGACATAGATACATTGTGTATATGTCAAAATATGCTGAAGAAGTCATTGTAATTAAGGAGTGTTATAAAAACAATTTGTATCTAAATGCATTGTAAAATTTCATGATCATTTAGAAAATATCCCATATCTGTTAACACATGATCCTCTTCTAACGTGTAACAGTTAAAAATACCTTTATATATAATCCATAGCCCTCAAGATCATTTGAAGTAAACAAACTCCATCCCAAAAACAGACTCAATTACAAATACAATGAACCATAATAACATTTATATCTACATTTTATCCAAGAGTTTGGTAAAAACAATACAATAAAACTTACAATTGGATATTAAAGTCAATCTACATTTCCTATCAAGTAAGTTGAAATATTATAATAATATAAAGTAAACTCTATAACTGTTAAAAAACAAATTTCCTACAATTCTTTGCACCACATTGACAGACCATTCTGTATTCCTTTGTAGCAGATGGGGCCGAGGTTGAAGCATCGCCCATTTCTGAAGCACGGTCCGGAATGGGTTCCGAGTCTGGGTCGAGTTCTGAGACATCGGTGAGTGTTCCCTGTGATAGGTCACCCTTCAACGTGGATGCCTCAGTGGTCGTAGTGAGGACTGAGCTGTCATTGTCTGAAATTATAATGGATTCAAAGATGATGAACAAACAGAAATATTTCAAACGCAAAATCAACATTAGCCATATCAATCATTTTACTTTGAAATTGTATAATAATCTACTCTTTGCCAGCAATCTTAATTACTGGTATGTGCTTAAATACATTTAATTTTTATGATTTTAAAATGTTTGCTACAAAGCAAAACTGTTTAAATATTTGTTATGTGATCTACAAATTTGATGTCTTCATTGTTAAGAGTACCAGCTGGTGTCAAATCACAAGTCAGTACATGTGTAACAAGAAAGGTCCAAAGTCACTCACCTGAGATACAAAGGAACTGATCTTAGATATCATTAGAACAAATGTTCTGACGAAGTTTTATGCAGAGTGAACAATAAATGTAACTTTAAGAGTGCTAATAAGGTTTTACTATAGCCATATTAGGATAAATTCCCCGACCCCTGGCGGCTATGTTTTTCAACAGACTGAAAGCATTTTTGAACTGATCCAAGATAGCATTGAAACAAATGTTATGTCTGAGTGTTATGAAGATTGGACAATAAATGTGACTTCTAGAGTGTTAACAAGTTTTTACTTTAGCCATATAAGGAAAATGCCCCACCACCTGGCAGCCTTTGTTTTTCAACCTTACCAACCAGAACTATTTTCAAACTCGTCCAAGATTTCATTGGGACAAATCTTCTGACCAAATTTCATTATGATCAGACAATAAGTGTGGGCTCTAAAGTGTTAACAAGGTTTTATTAAAGTAATATATAGCCATATAAGGAAAAATGTCTGCCCCACTGAGGCCACGTTTTTCAAGAAACCGGAACCATTTTCGAACTCGTTCAAGATATAATAAGAACAAATGTTCAGACCAAAAAAGTTTCATGAAGATTGGACAATAAATGTGACTTTTAGAGTGAAAAAAGTTTTTAATATAGCCATATCAGTAAAAATGCCCCGCCCCCTGGCAGCAATGTTTTTCAACCAACCAAAACCATTTTCCAACTCGTCCAAGATATTATTGAGAAAAATCCTCTGACCAAGTTTCATGAAGATGTAACAATAAATGTGGCCTCTAGAGTGTTAACAAGGTTTTACTATAGCCATATAAGGAAAAATGTCCTGCCCCCTGTGGGCCATGTTTTAAACCAACAGGAATCATTTTCGAACTCGTCCAAGATATCATTGGGACGAATCTTGTGTCCAAGTTTTATGAAGATTGGACGATAAATGTGGCTTCAAGAGTGATAAGAAGGTTTTACTATAACCATATGTAGCCATATAAGGAAAAATGCCCCACCCCCTGGCAGCCATCTTTTTCAACCAACTGGAACCAACTCTCCAAGATATCATTGGGACAAATCTTCTGACCAAGTTTCATGATGATCGGACAATAAATGTGATCTCTATAGAGTGTTAAAAAGGTTTGACTATAGCCATATAAAAGCAAAAATTCCCCACCCCCTGGGGGCCATGTTCTTTAACCAACCGTAATCATTTTAGAACTCGTCCAAGATATCGTTGAGACGAATCTTCTGACTAAGTTATATGAAGATCGGACAATAAATGTGGCCTTTAGAGTGTGAACAAAGTTTTTCTATAGCCATATTAGGAAAAATGCCCCGCCCCCTGGCGGCAATGTTTTTTAAGCAACTATCACCATTTTTTTTAACTCGTCCAAGATATAGTTCATATGAATTTCCTGACCATATTTCATGAAGATTTGACAATAAATGTGGCCTCTATAGTGTAAACAAGGCAAATGTTGACGCTGCACCACGGAAAAAAGCGTTCCCAAAAAGCTCACCGTTAGCACATTGTGCTCAGGTGAGCTAATAAAAAGGCCGTAAAACATAAACTTACATGCTTAAAACATAAAGCATGTTAAAAATATAAAATTACTGCAGGTTTTTATCTCTAGAAGATTGGTTATAAAGCTGCTTGAAAACACACACAGAATCTGTACAGCTTTGTTTACCAGATATTGAAATAGCAGAGCTAATGTCATCCACATCCGAGGACCTAGCTTCAGAAGCGTCAGAATTTGGCCCAGGAAGTGAAGATACCTCTTTGCTGTTTTCCATCAATGTTCCTTCAATGCCACTTTCTTCCAGTGGAGCTGTATTATCAAAAAGATTTAACAATTACAGAGTTCTATCTACAGTATAATTGGTTTGAGTGGAGTGCATTGTGGTATGTCAGGTAGGTGTTGTTTTGTCAAACTTTAACATAGATTTATCAATAATATGCATATTTTAAGTATAAAAGGGGCAATAATTCTGTCAAAATCCTTGATACAGTTGCCTGCACTTGTTTATAGGTTGAGGTCATGATGGTAAACAAGTATGCAAAATATGAAAGCAATATGTCAAGGGACATAGGAAATATTTGGGGTAGTATGCAAACTTTAACATAGATTTATCAAAAATATGCATATTCTAAGTATAAAAGGGGCCATAATTCTGTCAAAATGCTTGATACAGTTGTCTGCTCTTATTTATAGGTTGGGGTCATGATGGTAAACAAGTATGCAAAATATGAAAGTAATATGTCAAGGGACACAGGAAATATTTGGGGTAGTACGCAAATTTTAACATAGATTTATCAATAATTTGCATATTCTAAGTATAAAAGGGGCCATAATTCTGTCAAAATGCCTGATACAGTTGTCTGCTCTTGTTTATAGGTTGGGGTCATGATGGTAAACAAGCATGTAAAATATCAAAGCAATATGTCAAGGGACAATGGAAATAATTGGGGTAGTACGAAAACTTTAACATTTGCACACTAACGCTAACGAAAACGCCGATGCCGGGGTGAGTAGGATAGCTCCACTATATATATTTCATATATAATAGTCAAGCTAAAAATTGTTTCAGATTCGCAAATTTTTGTTGTAGTTATGATTTTTGTGAGGAAACAGTAAAACTGAACATTTACCATGCTCTAAAATATCAATTATATGCATCTTTTGACGATTTAAAAACCTGAAAATTATAAAACGTTGCAACGCGAAATAATTGAATAATTGGAGAGTTCTGTTGTTGTTGTTATATTTTGTGATACTACGAGGATTACTTATATAAGGTATCAACTACATACTGATTGTATGAGCACGGTGGCCTAGTGTTATAAGCGATACACTTTTACTCCAGGGGTAAGTGGTTCGAGCCCATTTGAGGGTTACTTTTTTTTCTTTCTTTTTTTGTCCTTGTTGTTTACTGGAGCTTTTTAGATCCAATGTTTACATTTATCAATAAAAAGCATTTCATGACAAACTTCCATACATGCCAAAATCTGTGAAATGACCCCTTTAAAATTCAGTGGTTCTTGAAAACAAACAAAAACTGCAAAGGCCTTTAAGGTATGTCTCTGATAAATGTACTCTCAGATTTTGCTGCAGCACATGCAGAATTTCAACTCTAGAATGTATATAGAACTGATGCAATTAAGAATACAACACTTAACAAGGGCTGTCCTAAGACAGACTTCATATATATTTAGCTGACCTTGACCAAACTGGACCAAACTGGTCCAAAATGCAATCCCATGATGCTACATGTAGATCTTCATGTCAGAGATAGGAGTTGTTGCATGCAAAAGTTGACCTGAATTTTTCTCAGAACAAAAATTAAAGATAATAACTCTGCTTAACTGCAGGTCAGAGTTATGGACCCTGGTCTGTGACTTTGTATGAAAATCCCCAAAATATGTGACAAGTTTCATTGCAGGGAATAATCTAGAATTTACTATCAATGGGTCCCTGAACTCGCAGATTTTAGACCAATAAGTCCCAGGCCAAAATTAATGAGTCCACCTTGAAAAAGAATGGGTCCCAAATTTTGAAAGATACCAAGTAGTGAAGAAAATGAGTCTAAATCACACTAGCTCAAATACTATATTTTGCAATAAACTTTTAATAATCTCAAAAACATGTTGAAACCAAAAAAGCAAATTCAGGGTAATCACTATCTTGTTTGCCTTCACATAGGCTTTAAAATTATCTGTTACACGAATGTAACCTGTTACAACATTTCAACTTGATTCAAATCGATGATAATATTATTGTTAACATCCGAATTGCGAGCTTGATAATATTATTGTAAACGTCCGAATTGCGAGCCGTTGGCCTACCATTATTAAAGTTTAGAGTTGTTTTTTTTGGATTTAGCTTCAACACCTTATATCGGAGGCATTTTTTCTGTATCATTTATGACTAAGTTACAACAAGATGCGTTTGTGAAACACAATGTCCCCCTATATGACGTTTGACCTTGAAGGATGGCCTTGACCTTGTGAAGGATGACCTTGACCTTTCACCACTCAAAATGTGCAGCTCCATGAGATACACATGCATGCCAAATATCAAGTTGCTATCTTCAATATTGCAAAAGTATTCATAAAATAAGCGATTTGGGCCACATATATTTGACCTCTGACCTTGAAGGATGACCTTGACCTTTCACCACTCAAAATGTGCAGCCCCATGAGATGCACATGCATGCCAAATATCAAGTTGCTATCTTCAATATTGCAAAAGTATTTATAAAATAAGTGATTTGGGCCACATATATTTGACCTCTGACCTTGAAGGATGCCCATGACCTTGACCTTTCACCACTCATAATGTGCAGCTCCATGAGATACAAATGCATGCCAAATATCAAGTTGCTATCTTCAATATTGCAAAAGTATTCATAAAATGAGCGATTTAAGCCACATATATTTGACCTCTAACCTTGAAGGATCACCTTGACCTTTCACCACTCAAAATGTGCAGCTCCATGAGATACACATGCATGCCAAATATCAAGTTGCTATATTCAATATAGCAAAAGTTATTGCAAAATGTTAAAGTTGGCGCAAACAGACCAACCAACAGACCAACCAACGGACAGGGCAAAAACAATATGTCCCCCACTACTATAGTGGGGGACATAAAAAGTTTAAGCAGGTTTTCATCCAGGGACTCTAGAAAATATCATAACACACTCTATTTAAATGGTCAATTCTAATTGGTTTGTATTATACAGCAGCGGCTCGACTAGACCCAATCAAAAGACTTGTTGCAGTCTTCAAGCCTCGTTTGGTTAAACTCAGCGTTCATCGCTACACTTTAGACTCATACCCAAGATGGTTCGTACTTAACGCGATTCGCGTATGTGTTAACGGATTCGTTTCAGCAATGCGTCTGAGTGGACGCACATATTTCAAAACTATGCGTCTATTTCGATATTTGTGCGTCATAGACGCGGGGCGCACATGTAGATTATTCCCTGTATCTGAAGCAGTTACAGAGATATGTACTTATTGCACGCAAACCTTAACCAATATTGCATGTTGCACGCAAAAGTGAACCAGACTTGGTACAAAAGGGGGCATAATCCTGATAAAGAGATCACAGTTATGGGTTCATTTAATTAATATTCACACATTTGTGTTCATAAAAAGCTTTGATAAATATGCTACATAAGATAAATATCTAACTGGGTTTGATATAATTTGTTGGAACTACTAATGAGGCCATCCTTAAAAATATGTTTGTTTGGCATAACCCGACCCCGGTAAATTTGGGTGGGTAGGTAGGTAGGGAATTTTTTTTTTTAGTTTTTTTTTTTCTGACATTGAACTTCCGACATATATCAAACTGAAAGGTAATTATCATATAAAGCTCTAAGTCTTCTGCCTCATGAAAGGAAATTGGTAAAGATTTTTCTGCACCATCCGTATCACTGCATGTGTATTTGTAAGTCTATTTTTTCTATAAAGAACATCGAAAATATAATAAAATCGACGAAAAATAATTTATCCGAAAGCGATAGTCCGAAAATATTTACGCATTTTGCACATGAAATCAGATGTGCATATCGTTTGAAAGAAAATGAAAACAAGTAACCTAGCAAATACGTAACTAATATACTATTTGGTTGACATATTACTTTACAATAGCATAGTTTGTGAGTAAAAAACAACAAAGTAATTATCACATTTTAATTTCAATCAAGAACAGAAAGGTGTAACATCTTCGACATGTAACTTATTATTTAATCATCATCCTTTAATTCAGATCGATAGACGGTAGAAAGTTGTAGTGATCAGCTTAAAAATAATTAATTGAGTGTTACACTTCTTTTCATTTGCTTATTTTTATACGACTTTTGCCATCGGCCATTATATAAGGCAGACGACAATATCAACTGTGTATTCCATAATCTGCACATGAATGACCCAATATTACCCGATAGCAAACTCAATGTTGATTGGCAAGCTACCATATGCGCTTCAAAATGTTCATGGAAACAAAGAGAAAAAATTTAAAAAAAACAAAAACAATCCGGATTAAAATGGCAAATGTTTTCAATGAAATTTAACGAGATTTTAGCATATTCGCAAATTATATTTTTCTTGAGCCAAATTCGCTATATTTTCGCAAATGGCGAACGACAGCGCGAGCCCTGTTATAGTGAGCATTTATTCCAATAATAACACGTTCGCAATGCTCGCGCTGTCGTTCGCCATTTGCGAAAATCTTGAGAATTTGGCTCAAGAAAAATCTAAATTGCAAAAATGCGAAAATCTAGTAAAATTTCGTTAAAAAACATCCGCCATTTTAATCCGGAGTGGTTTTCTATATTTGTCTCTTTGTTACAATGAATGTGTTCGCAATTCGAACAGTTAACGAAACCCGATTAGACATCGCTTGACCTTATTGTTATTGAAGTGCACATGGTAGCTGGCCAATCAACATTGAGCTCGCTCACACATGACATGACGTTGTCGAATGAAACGTGAGAGCGGGTGGAGCTATCGGATAATATTGGGTCATTCATGGGCAGTAGAGCTGCAAAGATTCGATCCGATTCATCGAAAATCGATTCGAAATGCTTCGATTCAATTACAATATCAAACCTACCAAATTCGATTCGATTCTTTAACATATATACATATATAAACATAGATACGTAAAGCGCGCTGTATTCTGCCTATTGATACAGGAAGGTGTAGGTTTTATCTTTACCTGTAATTACGACGCGCGCGATTGGTTGCTTATTACTTTAGTCATCCAATCAATAAGCCCGTTACGGTCTACTTTCGGAAAAAGCGTCAAAATGGCTGAACAAGTTGTTGCCGACAAATTGAAATTATCAGATGCGCCTTAGAAGCTAAAATCAAAAGTGTGGCAGTATTTTGGGTTTCGGGATGGTAGCCCTACCGATAAAGCAAAGTGTAAACTGTGCTTCACGGATGTGGCGTACGCTAAGTCCGGCTCAACTACTAATCTAATGCAATATGTCAAACGCAAACATAACGTTGATTAAGCAAGACTAAGAGGTCGCACAAGTGCAACTACTCAAGTCAAGTTTATTAGTGAATGTGATTTGTCCTACAGGTAACAGGTGATGCTGTCATGGCACAATGGTAGATATGCTTATAGCGGTTTTGGGTAAAAGTATAATAGTGATAATACTAACATTCAACTGATTCCAGATACGTTCTTATGATTATTTATTTATTTTTTATATTATTGTGTAATCAACACAATCTTCTAGTCAGAAGTTTTTATATTAAAATTGAGTCCTAATTTGCTATTCTTTTTTATGTGTTTTATTGAAATCACATTTGAACAGAAATGTTAATTTTGAGGCATAAGAGTGAATATATGATAAAACTAGGTTTGAAGATGAATCGAATACTAGGTTTGAAGATGAATCGAATCGAAAAAATCGGTATCGGAGTGTCTGAAATCGAAATCGAATCGAGCTGTTGGTGAATCGTTGCAGCTCTAATGGGCAGTTGTTGTATAATTTAAAAACACATTTAATATCGCCGTCTGCCTTCAAAAAAGCATCTGGTCACAAACTTGTATAAAGAGATAAGCAAATGAAACAAAAACGTGACAATTCCCGTCAATACATAGTTCTAAGCTGACTACTTTTTATCTTTCTACCGAATATTTACCGATCTGAATTAAAGAGTGATAATTAAACAATTAGTTATATGGCGATAATATTACACATCCCTGCCGATTGCCGAATTAAATTGAACGGTGATATTTAAATTAATTTGTTTTTTACTCCCAAACTATCCTGAAGAACAGCAACGTATTTTAATTAAAGGTTTACGAGAAAAACAGGAGCGGTTTAATTGTATTTAAAGTCTAATTTATCACATATGCATATGTCAAATAAATAGGCGACTAAAATAAATACCAGTACGCGTTTTCTTCATTCCTATTCTAGATATCCTTGAAAGAGCATTCAATTAAATGACGCAAGCAAATGACCGGAAAGGATAAAAAGCGGAAAGGAAAAATAAAGTGAAAAGAATTTTCGGCAAGAAAAAAAATTTTTTTTGGAAAATAACAAAAAAAAAATCAGTCGGGCCGATTTTAGTGGGTAGGTCGGGTTATGCCAAACAAAAGAATTTTTTATGGATGGCCTGAAAATGCCTCTATAACTTAGACATTTTTGGGTCCAAATTAAGTGATCTTTTTTGTTCTAAACAAAGCTTACATCAATAAGGGCTTTTTTCCTCCCCCCAACAGAAAGGCCCCTTCAAAAAAGAGAATTTCTTTAAAATGATGTGTTTTCCCCCAAATGTCAAGCTTACTTTAGGATTTTTTTCCCTTTCTCAGTTTTGTCCATATTTTTCCCAAACAAAGAAAGGCCATTGATGCAGCACTTACAGTGCACCTTGCTGGACATGTAGTCAAAAGTAAGCTCCTCCCCTTTCTCAATGTCACGCCGTGAGAACAGGGCGATACGCGGCAGTCGAGGGTCCAAAGTGTTGATCCATACACTGTACACCTCCAGGTTTGGGTCACACTGAAATCATTGCCCCAAAAGACACTTGATATTCCTTTGTTGGACAAATCGAGTGTCTGTATGAGTTGACCCAGAGTATGAACAGACCAGTCAAAGTTTGATAGAATTTATTATGTTGATTTAGAGACACATTGCGCACAGTATTTCTCAAACGCCGACTATTATGTCAAAATGAGACTGTTCAATTGGTAAAGCTATTCCTTTATGAACTAAACACTATAAACAGTATTATACATGGTATAAAAAGAATGTTTTTTCATATATCACGGAAATACAAAGTACATGTACCAGTAAAAGAACACAATGCCCTGTTCAATAAACGCATTAGCATACAAGAGGAAGCCTTGTCAGTATAATTTTATTGATTAGTTTGTCCATTTGAATATGTCTAAATCCACAAGTAGGTAAACGTCTTGGTCTAAATGAATTCAGGTAATGTCACATTGCTGAGAATGAATAAAGTTAGCATCAAAGCAAGTCCTTTTCTGGGAGTTGAAAATAGATCATCAATTCAAGTATGATAGCTTTATAGTACAAATTATTGATATTATACAAAACATTAAGGGCAGACATTTTCAGGTATACGAAACATATGTGACTTAGTGTAAATCTCATACCGACAGGCCAATGATGAATCCCTACATGCAACTCGTCATCAGCAGATGCCTGCATAAAAAAGAAGACTGCTTGAAAATAATAACTTACTGAGTGATTCACAAAGTGAGAGACATTTCCATACACCGCTGCATCCACGGTGAATGGACAGTCATCACCATTAAAATCCAGATCAAACAGGTATGTCCGGCCCACAGAATCATAAGTCTTCCCGCGAATCTCAGCCTCCTCATTACTGATAACCTGTAACAAGCCATTTTATATACATGTATATCTAGGCAATTTTGCCACATACAAATTGAAAAGTTGTGAAAAGGAAAATGGAAACAAAGGTTTGAGTAACGTGTAAGAATGTAGGAAAATCACATTCTTTATTGTTAAGAATGATATTTGTACTGACTTTTGTAACTTGATTGACCCTCAATTGGCTATGCAAGTCCTTTTTTTTACTAATTTTATGTGGGCGTCATTAAATTCTACACACTTTCAGACTTTCATCAAGCACATCATTTGGAAATTAAAACACAGGGGTACACAAGATTTGGTAATAAAAGCACAGTGGTAGCCCAATGTCTGAAATTCAGGCAGTGGTACCCCTGTGGTTGCGCTGCAGAAATCCCTGCTGCTCTTTCGTAATAACTTCCATAATAGCAGTTTTTGAGAACTGCACTAATATTTATTCCTATTAGGCTAATTGTTGCATTCCAGAGCCCTAACACTACTTTGGGGGTAGGGGTCTGCAGCCCTTAGGAGGGAAAAGTTTTTGTAAATGGGGGAATTTTTATAATACTGATTTCATCTTCCTGTATAATAATATTTTAGCCTATTACATTCGATAGTAGAGTTCCCTTTCATACATGAACTTACTTTACAGCAAAAAATGCAAAAACATGAACTTTATCAAAGCAGTTTACTATTCTAAACATTGTTTCTTGAAATTATTCAAAATAAAAGATCCAAGGACCATGCTCCTATTTAAAATTGTTATATCATACCGAGACCATATTAACAGACATGGCATCTTCACTAGTGGAACAAAATGCATCTGCATCTGACAGGGCAAGGGACTGTTGCTTTAACAGAACAGGGCTCAAAATTAACTTTTTTTTCTACTTGCAAAACATTGCGAGCTGCTTTATTACCAACTCGCAAAATCAAAAACAGACTCGCAAATTTTGCAGTGTGTTCACTCAGAAAACAAAGTTTAAGTGTTAGTTTGGGATATTTTTAATGGGTTTTCAAATATTGAAAAAAATCAGCTATGATATTGTGTGTTGAGTGCGACGTCACCAAAATACAAATCAACGGTTAACTTTATCTTTTGTATTTTTATTTCCGTCTGTAGGCAAAATGAAACTAATTATGTTTGGCTTCGACGCCATGTCTGTGCAAGTTCAATGAACAAATGTGAATAGTCAACTGTTTAACGTTCTTTGTTCCAATACTATCCGCGTATCTGTACTATAAGTATACCAGTCTACATACAAGGTGCGCGCTTCTGCATACATAGACGTTCTATAAATTGACCTACGGTTTAGCGTTCATGACGTTGAGTGCATTTATATTACTAGTTTTTTTCCCACTATTTCTTTACTCGCAAAAAAATACTAGTGGCTTAAAACTTAACTCGCAATCAGTATTTTTCACTCGCATTTTGCGAGTGTGCGAGTGTTAATTTCGAGCCCTGCAGAAGATCAATTTTTTTTACATTTAGCAAATGTTTTACTGTTGACTTTTTTACGATAAGACTTGCTGTTAAGTGTTATGAGACATGATGTTGTTTTGACCTTCACCTTCCGGCCGGTCTTGATTGTCTGGGTGTTTTTATTTTCTGATGTTTTATTAAGCGTCTTATCTACAAAGGTTACATACCACCAATTCTATTAGAACGAAATAAGCGTAGATAGTTCAGTGTGCAAAAAAAACGGTCTATTTTCAACTACAAATCAGCGATTTAAACAAAAACAAAATCATTTTCTGAGGGGGAAAAAATCAGTTTTTTTCGGAAAAAAAAAAATACTTTTAAGGTGGGGGACTGCCGCCGAAATTCGGCAGCAGATTTGATAGATTGACGGCCCTGCATACTGACAGTATCAAGGTGGTCAAAATAATTTAGAAGTTGACAAGCTTTAAATTTCTAAATATCTTAATAAAAATTCATAAAATCAGTTCATCATGACATGTAAAAAATTGAAGCACCTCTTAACTCATAACCAATCCATAGAAGTCTTAGGTGCATGCATTTGAATCATAACAAAAAATCAAAGGCAGTTTGAATGTTTATAGTTATATGTTGAGAAGTATGGGCAGTCTTCACAGTAATATATTTAAACCACTAGCCCGAATTATTATGCTTTATTTGAAACGGCTAAAAAATCCAATAACCCGACTATATAAATTATTTATTACTAGTAGCCCGAATAACATTTCTCCAGACACGCAGGGTTCCCGCTGTCGATCGCCATTGGCGCCAATTGCGACAAAATAAAAAATCTGGCGACAAAATTTCGTAAATGGCGATTTTAAAAAAATCGGCATTTTTCTGCGTTCATATTTTCTTAAAATGACAAAAGACGCTGTGTTTACCAGCCGCTTTACGGCAGTCGTAATACTTTAGATTTCCATGGTGTAAGCGATACAGCTGTAATCAATGGAGCGTGGTGCTGACTGCCGACTACCGCAAAGTGGAATGTTATGGTGATAATTGCGATTATCTGGGGTGCTGTTGCAAGTTATCTTAATTGGTCACAGTTTTATTGCTTCAGAGATAAGGCAATATTAAAATATACCGACTTTGCGCTTAAATGTGAAGTGTTTGTCACAGTGTTCGAAGCAGATTCAAGACCGTTAAATTGACAACAATGACAATCAAAAAGGTAAGTATCGATTGTTTTTAGAAAAATCGGTGTAATTATAGAAAATAGTAAAACATTTTACATCTATTGGTTCTATTTAAACGGTGACATATTGCTGTTTCACTCGTCAAAATGGCAAGTTCAGAGTGTAAAACGACTTTTAGAAAGTGAACATTAGATGCTGCTTATTTCGAGACTCATTCAAAATGCAAACGTTCCCACCGCTATTGTTCACCAGCTAACAAACAAAAACCAAACAAAGACAGTTGTTTATCAGAATTTCATTTCCTTCAATATGATTTCCAACACACAATCTATGCTGTGTGAACTCTTTATAACCTCAACACTTATCAATTCATTCACTACCGGATGTACCTTACAAAAAAAGGTAAACATAGTTTAGCACATGGAAATCAATTTGACATTTGATATACACAAATGCTTATTTTATTTGACTGTTGTGTTAAGGGCTCTATGTAGTAGATCATATGCTAGCACACATTTATATTATTTATATACTTCACATTCATTGATTATTATTAGTATTATATTAATATTATATTTCCCTTTTTGTATTTTCAGAATACCACAAAGCTTCTGAAGCACCAAAACTGTGGCAACATATTCAGGCTGCTAAGAAGGTGTCAATCAACAAGAGTTACAACTGATTGAATGTGCCTTTATTTAATTAACAATGTTAAATGTGTTGTTATTATTAATACTACTGTTATTAAATCAATTCCTTTAACATACTGTAAATGCTCAGTTTTTGTTTGTATTATAATAACATGATCTTCATTGCCCAAATGTAGCCCCAGTGTGGCGACAACTTTTTAAATTTGGCGAAAGTAAGTGGCGACAACTTTTGAAAGCCCAGAGGGAACCCTGACACGGGCTGTCGGGCTTATAGTTAGCGTGAAGACTGAGTATGGGTGAAATTTGCCAGACAAATTCCTTTGGATGGACAGAGAGATGTCCCATGGTGATTCCAGTACATCCCCCTTATCTTTGTATTGGGTCATACAGGTGGTACAAAAAGTATAACTGGATAGATACAGATCATTCAATCATATCCAATCGAGCAATCAATCATATTAAAAAAAAGCAAAATAACATTTGACTAATACGACATGGACAGTCAAATGAAATTACCTCTCCTACGTATTCCATTACAAAAGTCCCAGACTTAATTTTTTGCATGGCTTTCACTCCCCATCCTCTTCCGTTTAGTGTCCGAAACACGCACACCTTATGTTTCCTCCCCTGCTGCACAACGCGATTCGGACAGTCTGGCCCGCATTTGCATTTCTTGTTGCACTCATAAATCGGACGACCAACATGTATACGTAGACGTTTGTGCTTGAAGTAGGCAAACTCCACCCCAAACTGTGCTGCACAGCACTCTTTCTTCTCAGAGAAACAATCTGTGCACTCGCACCCGATGACTGGATCATCTGGTATCACTATTCCTGGACCAGATTTATAATCGTTGATGTACTCGAAATTCTCTGGAGGCCCCTCGAGATCTACTGTGTTTTCCACGAAAATAGGGGCTGGGTCAGAGTTCACAGCATTTAAATGCTTTTCCCACTCTTTCAGCGCATTAGTTATCACAATTTTCTTCTGCTTGTACGCTTTTGACCTCGGATTCAACAAAGCTTTGCTGGTGGTGTTAAACTTTGGAGCCTTCAATCCTTGGCAATTGATCACTCCTTTGTATGACTTGGTGAGTTTATCTGGACTAGTCTGCGATATGAGACTAAGAGGGGTAACGGCACCATTACAAGCTACAAGCTTCCTAAACAGTTCATCAATGCGGCTCCTCTTAGTAATTCTTTCATCCTCCTCGGAGGCCTCTTCCAATTTCCGCTTGTTATCTTTTTTTTGTTCGCTAGCATTAACAAGTTTGTTCTTCAGTTTAAAAGATTCGATGAGGTCCGGACAGTTAAGGTTCTTTTCGGGCTCCCAAGTGTTGTGGGCATGGCTCCAGCCCTTCCACTTGATCAGGTAGAAGTATGTACCCTGGTGTACAGGTAGAAATGTATACATTAAGCTTTAATAAAATAATTTTATAAACAAAAACAAACAAGAATATCAGTGAAACTGATGGATGCCCCTTGATGATGCGCTTTGTCAATCTATGTGTTAATAACCACCTAAAATAATCTATTATTAGCCTCAGTGACCTTGACCTCAAACCTCATCAAAAGGTAGAGATCTATGCAAGGTACCTACATGCCAAATATGTAAGAGAGCGGTAAAATATTGAAGGCGCTATGAGAAACTGTAACAAAATTGTGACGGAAAAATCTATTTTTAGCCTCTGTGCCCTTGACCCAAGTGACCTCAAACCTCATCAAAAGGTAGAGGTCCATGAAAGGTACGGTACCTACATGCCAAATATGTAAGAGAACCGTAAAATATTGAAGGCGCTATGAGAAACTGTAATAAAATTGTGACGGAAAAATCTATTATTAGCCACTGTGACCATGACCCCTGTGATCTCAAACCTCATCAAAAAGTAGAGGTCTATGAAAGGTACCTACATGCCAAATATATAAGAGATCTGAGAAATATTGAAGGTGCTATGAGAAACTGTAACAAAATTGTGACGGAAAAATCTAGTATTAGCCTTGGTGACCTTGACCACAGTGACCTCAAACCTCATCAAAAGGTAGAGGTCCATGCAAGGTACCTACATGCCAAATATGTAAGAGATCGGTAAAATATTGAAGGAGCTATGAGAAACTGTAACAAAAGTGTGATGGAAGGAAGGAAGTAAAGAAGTACGGAAGTAAGGAACTTCAAACTGGCAACTATATGCTCCCCAAAAATTTTTGGGGAGCATAATAAAACGTGTGGTAGTGATTCTGAGACAACTTAGCATTTCCATTTGTACTTATAATTTAAAATTAATTTTAACATACTTCTTTTCAAGTAAATCTCCCTGTAGCCCCGAATGTAAAGATTGCATAATGTAAATTATAATTTGTTTCTTTAATATAATGATCTTTTTTTCCATTACTGAAATTGGTTATGCCTGAAAACTCACTCATAGGCAAACAAACCATGTCATGACATTGATAAGAAAGTTTTAAAGAGAACTTTGCAAAACTAGTCCATCACTTACATCCTCGCTGTAATAATCCAAGATGTTTTCGACCTCAAAATCATCTTCTTCGTTCCATTTGATCGCACCGCTGGCTACCACTGCAGATAAAGGAAGTTGATCGTGTTAAATTTCTTTAAAAATCTTAGCAAATGGACTTTATCAGTTGTGAGAAAGAGGAAAAGTGCCAAGGAATGAGATTTCCCTATGTAACTTTAATGTGTCTACTGCGTAGACAATGCAAAATACATTTACAAAATGTTGAACCCATTTATCAATAAGGGCGAGAAATCGTTGCTTTGTCTGTCAGGCTTTTTCCGCCCTATGCCACGGGTCTGAAATTCGACCCCATTCCCAATGCAAATCTGGTTGTTTTTTTCCCAATTAAAAAAAAAAATCCCCCCCAAATTTTTTTTTTTTTTTTTTTACCTTTAAATATTTAAGTTTACCTGATTCGGTGTAGAAAATAGAAAGTATTGAATAATTTAATTATCTGTTGCCTTGAATTTGTTTTTAAAAACAATAAAATATGTTAATGATTATTTAAGACTTTCCTTATTTTCCTCAAAATCCAGCGCTTCGCGCAATTTTTTTCACCTCAAAAAAGGCTAGGCCTTTTCCCCAAATTCAGATTTAAAAACGTGCACTTATCACACATGTTCATAATATTTTGTAAAATTTTAATAATAAGTTATCAAAATAGTAGTTATTTACCAGTTAACGGCTTCTTTGAAATATAAGAAACACTATGTACATGCAATAATCTTTCCCAATTGAGCCAATTTTGCGATTAATTTTTTTCCCAATATGGGGGTTTTCACGACGCGAAATTCCCAAAATTCCATTGTGGTGTTTTCCCAAAATGGAGCGGAAAAAGCCTGTCTGTCTAGTTCCACGCATGGAAAGCGTGATTGTTGCAACAGATCATGTACTGCAACTAAATATAGATGTACAACTCAGAACATGTAGTATTTTCTAATGAAAAATTTGCATTTGAATTATTATAAATGCACACAATGGGAGAGTGTTGAACTAGTATTGGAATTGTAGAAACAAGAAACCGTCAGAGACGGGTGATGCTCCCCAAAGTTTTTTTTGTCACAATATTGCACTATATATTCAGATAAAAGGAAACGTCTTGAGGGGCATAACTTTGGACAAAATAATATGATGGATGGTTTAGCAAATTAAAATTTCAAAGGGCCATAACTCTCTAAATAAATCATCTAACCAGAACCCACAAATAACATGAGCATCACCTCAAGGTAGTTAAGCTTCCCATAAAACTTCATTGAATTCCAGTCAGTAGTTGCGGAGAAATAGCCTGGACAAAAATTGCACTATATGTACAGTTTATGGAAAATTTCAAAGGGTCATAACTCTGTGAAAAATCATCTGACTAGAACCCGCTGATAATATGCACATGTCCTCTTGGTAGTGAAGCTTCCCATAAAGTTTCATTGAATTCTGGTCATTAGTTGCTGAAAAATAGCCCGGACAAGAATTGCACTAAATGTACAGTTAATGGAAAATTTCAAAGGGCCATAACTCTGTGAAAAATCATCCGACCAGAACCGGCTGATAATATGCACATCTCCTCTTGGTAGTGAAGATTCCCATTAAGTTTAATTGAATTCCGGTCATTAATTGCTGAGAAATAGCCCGGACAAAAATTGTGCACCGACAGACCGTCGGACGGACACACGCACTGACAGACGAATCGGTGACTTTATGCTCCCCCCAAAAATTTTGGGGGAGCATAAAAATACATAAATTTAAGACTTATACATTGCGGTAGATGTAATTTTTCATAGAGCCAAAAAGGACCAGACTACACTGTAACTCCAATGTAACGCTCTCCGTTATAGCGCTGAAATTGAATCAAATATAAAGCGGGGTGCTTGGATCCTTTTTTTCCCAACCTTCCATTTCTGATTCAAATCCACGATATGCAACTTCGGGTATTCTCAGAAAATTCAAAGAAGGCGGCGTTCACAGATTGCATGCTTGATTAAAAGTCTGTTTAAATGATTATAATCGATTAGCGATTAGACAACTCTCTCAGGTTTTTTTTCCCACTTTTTGGGAAGATAGCCCATGGCTTTGGAATTGGGAATTTTATCGGCATTTTCATGAAATTGGGAAAATAAATTCATTAGCCTTTTTTTCCACACGAAAAGTCCACTGATTAGGGAAATACTAAATTTGATTTAACTCTTTATAATCATTCAAATTAAAAGAAAAAATCATATAATACTTTGTTAGTTGTAATTGAATTAAAATTGAGATAAAATACACATAAGACTTCTTTCTAAAAAAAAATATTTAAAGAAATTTATTTTTTTTGCAATTGGGATTTTTTTGCCACATTTTGGGAAAAAAGTATACTTTTTGGGATTGGGAACATAGCCGAATTTCGGCTATAAATGGCCAAAAAAAAACCTGTCTCTGATGCTTATTGGTGATAATATGTTGTTCAATGTTAATAAAGGTGTGAAAAACTTTCGTGTCAGGGTTTATTGTTCCTTAATAGGGGTTGAATGCCTTAAGTTCATTAAGGATAGTGTAGATGTACTTGTTGCTGACTGTTGTGATGTTTTGCATTTCTTGCCTATTGTATTGTATTTTATGCGTATTTTACTGTATCCGTGTTATCGTTTATTATATGCAGTATTCTAACATTCATGATTAATAAACAATATCTCTCTTGATCACTCATGATTAATAAACAATATCTCTCTCATGGCTCCCTCTGGCTCAAAATTTTCTGTAGCCAAAATTACCTTTTTATGTCTTAATTCTTATTATTTTGGATATTTTATGGTTGATCATGCAGAAAACATTGGAGCCAAATGGAATTTTGTGTAGCCAAATTTCCTTATGTGTAGCCATTGGCTAATTTAGCGAATGGCAGAGTAAGCCCTGTCTCTTATTGTTTAATTGTTTGTGTGTTGAATATCTTACCATTCCCAGAAAATGTGTTTTACTATCGCACTTTTTACAGAAAATAGTGTGTACATGTAGCATTCATTCATGAATTTATTCTTATTTTATATTCACTTGTTGATTGGTCGATTATAACAGTGATCATGCCCGCACAAAGTGTCACTTGATTGAAGCATGTTCAATTGGAAAAAACCCATCTTACGCTTTATTGTTCACTTCACATTTCTGGTTAATGACATAGGTTTGTGAGTTCTGACCAGGGGTTCTGAAATATGCTGTCCGAGTTGTCCGAGTCAATTTACCCTTCCGGGCAAGCAGTTTTTGAAAGCTGGCTTGTCCGGGGACAAGTAAAATTTCCGTGGTAAAATTTGTTTCGAGAACGAAACTTCAATATTTTTTTTAAATAAAAAACGAAGTTTATATAAAAAGCTTATGATTAATCTGCGGACTAGCACACTTTTTTAACTGGAGGTATGTTATTTTCCGATAATTATTATTTAATGTGGTAAACCAGTCCACGAGTATATATAGCAACAGCCAATCACGCATAAGAAAACAATTTTAATCAGGGACCTATGTCCCTGTTTTAATAGAGAAACCAGCACACACGTGCATAGCAACAGCCAATCACGCATAAGAATCTTATGATGACACTTTTCGTACATTGCAAATGGCCGCATACATGTTCTAAACGCCTGCATTCGATTTTTATATAATAAAACCACTTCAACGTCTAGCCATGACGCTAATCAGACCAATGATAAAATCAGTTCGGCGTCGGAAAAGAAGAGAAAAGCCAAGTATGAATATGATAAACACACAACGCCAAGCGGAAACGAGAATTTTTTTAGTCTTGGCTAATTGATTTTCCTTGGCTTGAAACGTTGCCGATGTGTGTAAATGTAAACTTCGTAAGGAGTTTCCTTTATTAGCGGGTAATTATATACTTATAATTAACGGAGATTATTTTATTTCAAGTGAATTGTGTAGTCATTATTAAATATTATTTTATTTTAAGTAAATTGTGTAGTCATGTTGAGATTATTAAATATCCGAGATGGTACATGTATCATGTTAGTCGAACTTGTTTACCCTCTCAAATATTAAGCTACATTGTATATTGGTAATATTTGAAGCTCCAAAGAATTTAGCCCACATAAAAAGTATCTCTAAATTCTTTGCGCGTCTTATAAATAAGACTAGTATCATGTGTGACTTAAACGTGATCTTATTATATGCACATCTTGCTTGTATTTTTTGTTCAATTTTCTAGTTAACTATGTTTATAATTTAAAATAGAAGTTAACAAAAGTGTATGCTTGTATTATTTGCTTAATTAGTAATGACCTTTTCCTTTATCTATCTTAAAAGTACGGACAGTGATTTTTTTTGCCAGAAATTACAGCCGATATTCGGCTGCTTCCCAATTGCAAAAAATGACGTTTTTTCCCAAAAATTTGTTTAAAATTTCCCAAAAAAAGACAAAATTTTCCCAATAAAGTCAATAAGATTACAATGTAATTAAGCAATAATTTCGAACGAGTGCCGATCGAGTTGCCGAGTCGTCGCCGAACAACAACTGACTTAATTACGTATTGTTCGCGAATTTAGCCGAATACGATTTTACGTTGCTCTCCACATCTCTCTCTATATTGTGGAGGATACCGACGATAGTCGATGTATCCCGATTGTAAACGCCTGTTTTTACACACGCCCAAGATGGCGGCAAGCAGACGATAAATTTGCGATGAGCGGCGAAAATGATAAATAACATTCAAATTAACAATGGATATCATATGGTTATTACGGAATAATTTAATGCGTTTGTCAATTAACGCAAAATATAACGTTTGAGATAAAAACAACAAATATTTATTACAAATCTTCACAGTGAATGTGCATCACGGAAATCAGTGTTGGGAAATTGGAATTAGTCTACCGTTACTCACAAAGTTAATGCATTTAAGATGAGTATCGTTCGAAAATGGAAAGAGACAAACATGATATGATTTATATGTGAGTGGATCTGTGTAAAATCAGATTCATATGCATATTCTGCTTTATTATGTTTGTCACGCTTTACAGTTTACTGAAATAGCATTGAAGTGCAAGATGTTGAAAGGTAAAGAAATGAAATAAATTATTTTAACTCCATATAATACATCATTAACATAGCAAGACCACTAAAGCGTTTTTTTTCATAAATATTTGTTAATGTTTTCACCATATGATATTTAATTTAAAAGAACACTGAATTTAATTCTTACTGTTAAAGAGGTTATGATTAAATGGTATATTTAAGAATCTATATAGATTATTGCAAGTTCAATATGAATTTGGAAGGATATTAACTTTACATTGTCTTCATTGTATGAACACATTAAATTAGTACTTTATAATATAAAAATGCTGTCAAACATACTTTAATAATTTTAATTCTGTTCTTATAGATCTAATCATATTTATAATGTTTCCCAATTTCATGGTTTATCGCGCTATTTTTCCCAATTTCATGGTTTATCGCGCTAATTTTCCCAATCCAAAAGGCACAGGCTGTAAGAAAAAAAAAAAAAAAAAATCACTGACGGACAAGTACTTCTTTGGTACGGACAAGTGAATTTGTGGGTCCAACTTGTCCGTGGACAATTAGACTCTTAAAATATTTCAGAACCCCTGCTGACAGTTTTCCACATCTACCACAAGAATTCATTTTTCCCACCTATTATATCCGTTTGGAACCACCTCCCTGCGACAGTAGCAGAGGCCCCTGACTTGGTATCCTTCAAGCAGGGGCTTTCCTTATTCACCTTCTAATCACTGTAAGGTGCCCCGCTTTAAGTAACCCCTAGTGATTCCCATTGCTGTGCAGGCCGCGGCCACCATAACCGGAGAGGTCTGGGTTGAAGAGAAGTTGCAATAATTCAACTCTCAGCTTTGTAACCCAAAAGGTTGCTGAGAGTTGCAATGCACCGTCTATTGTCCAAAGGTGCAAAATTTCTTCACCACTGCAAAGGCTTAGGAACACTTATACTGCAAAAACTTATCAACGTTTACCTGTTTCAAGCACAAACTTATGCAAACGGTACCATTCAAGCAACAAATAATTTCGTTATTTACTTTGTTATTCTTTGTACGCTCTATTGACCAAATTGGGAACTGTTGTAATGTTGCCGACAAACATGGCGCTATTGCTTAGGTCGCATTACACCCATATTTTCCACTTTGTGATATTTGACGTAACCGTTGAGTCAATTACGATGTTTTGAGTCTTCGAATATTTACAGTTGGAAATTTCAAAATGAAAATGACAGCAAGAATAGTGTTTTTTAGGTTGCATGCAATGGATAACCTCCGTAGACTGCCATTCAGGTAATCTTAATGTGTTTATGAAGTTTATTCATCACTTTCCATAATTGGTGACGAATGACGTCTGTTAAGTGATGCGCACGAAATCTGTGCGCAGATTTGCGCTTGAGTTTATTAAGGGGTGCATTTGGACTCCCAGAGCCGCCATAGCAAAAATTATCAAAGGCTCTGGGAGTACGTTTATATGGACTAGGTTGAAGAGGTGAAAATGAAGCTGGCTAAACTTTGTCTACCTCTATACTTTTAACTATCAAATCTCTTCTATCTATCCTGTTATTTCATATCTTTCTCTTGACCTTGAACCACCCGTCGGGTAATAATCAAGTGTGACTGTGCCGACTTATGATGATTGATGTAGATGAGGGTTAATTACGGTATTTTCCAAAACGTTACACTAACAGATCAAGATACACAACATCATAGAATACTTAGACATGAATAACTGACAAATAAAGAACATCGAAACTATAAATATATTTGTTTGCCACCTTGTTAAAAGAACTTACATTTACTAACTGCTTTTTGTGCGATTGCTGGGCCAATCTTTTTTAAAGTGGAGTAAAGCAGATATTTGTTCGTTTCATTTGACAGCTGAACATTTTGGCTCATGCATTTCTTTTGCAAATCTTTAATGCTTGATAAGCAGGTCACTTCGGACTCGTAGATCGATATGATATTCATGGTTTTACTAAATAGAATTTTTGTCCGTGTTCATGTTTTTCTTTTTTGGCGCCGACATATTACTTCCGTAAACGATGAATAGCTTTGTTTGATGAGCTTCCGGTAAAATATCCTGGTGACATACCACAAACTTATCAAAGCGCTGAAGGCATTACAGTTGTTCGCTATTGCATAATTTCACAGGCAGCAGTATCATAAATTTGCCCTCCCCCGGGACCATACCCCCCCCCCCCCGAGCTTACCCCAGGGGTTCCAGATTGTTAAATGTACACCTATTGTGTATGGTTTGACTTTTTAACAACGAATATTGACAAAAATATACAGTTTTAAAAAATAACCCTCGTATATGTATTATATATACACAAGGTATGAAACGCACTACATGCCTATAGCTGAAATATTGTGGAACACTGGGCATGACCTTTTTCATCGAAAACACACATGTTCCCATGCAGTTGCCGACAAAATGCAACTGGATTCGTTAAAACACAGTAAAAGCAACGAGATTACACTACTAACCGATCTCCTGCTCGGCTATTAACTTTAGTATTCAATTAAATTCGACTTTCTCGCTACATGTCTGTGTTTTGCTGTCATATTTTTTCGATCGAATGCTCGGTTCTAAAACGCCATATCATTGGCAAACACAATGAGAACAACCAACCAGATGACGCGTTATAAAATTAAATGGTGTACATGTGTAGATGAAACACCGAGTGACATAAAGCGAGAAAGTCAAATTTAATTTGAATATTAAAGTTATTAGCCGAGCAGGAGATCGGTCCCGGGGGGTGGGGGCAAATTTATGATACTGCTGCCTGTGCATAATTTAAGACGCAAATCATTTTTCAAAATTAATCGCAAGGTTGAAATGAACACACGCCATTCAAATATATAAAGAGTGTGTCATAACGCACGGGTCGAGATTTGTGTGCACATTTTATCATCCTATTTATTTTATATAGATAACTTAGACAAAATAACAACAACATGGCTCTTTTTGGACGTTCTGAAAGCATAGAAATTATGATGAAAAATGGTAATAAGAACTGAATGTAAAGAACATTAACAATCACCATCATATTAAATGGATATTGTTGGAATATCAAATATCTCACTAGGAATATACTTTCATGATGAAAATTCCATGTATAAAACTTTTGATTTTTGACACCATATACACTTTCAAAATATTCAAGATAATTGATGAAAATAAATAAAAAAATAATCTGGGAGCAATACTTTTTGCTCACGAATTAGGTAGTCATTTAGACAGCCCTGTTGACCTGTACTTTGTTGTTTATGCATTACTTGTTACCCTAGCAGTTCACACGGTGTCAACAACTCTGACCTAAACATAGGTATAGAGCCCTTATACGCTTTTTCGGCAAAGCAGTTTTACCCAGCTTTTCACCTTAAATGATCTACATAACGCCAGCAGACACGCGTGAATATTTTCGAATATTTCATAGGCAGATTCGAGATAAAACCTCTGAACTTTTGCTGCATCACCGTATCTGTGCTCAGCGCAAAGGATGTAGCACTGTTCTGTGTAAGGAATTCTGTACTATTCTCTGTATGTTCAAAAGACACAAAGTGTGGCCCAGTTACAATCACGCGTCAAAACCAATCTCGCAGAATTTCAGGGTCACTACTCGTTCAATAAATCGTCCGGGAAATATATAATTGACTATCGATAAACTCAGTTTTGCTTTCAAGATGAGAAAACAAACATTACCGAAATAGTATAGTGTTAAGATAAGAGGAAAACCGTTTAATTATCTATCCACAAGGTTTGCCGTACTCGGTCAGCACGTCTGGAAATCGTTCCCGAAAGCCTTGAAAGGCTGCCCTTATTTACAAGTTTGCTATTTTTAGTTCAATTTTGTATCGAAAAGCATTGTTCTAAAATGTGCCATTTACAATTCGCAATGTGATTTTTAATGACCCTCGTCATGCGGAAATGGGTCCTATTCCATATGCGCCCATCATATATATAGCCCATTCAGCCTGCGCATCTCTCAGTCTGGTCAGGAGATACATAATGAGACCATTACACATTGAGTGATTTTATAGCGAACAGCATCGCCTCTGACCAGACTGCGAAAATGCGGTGAATATGCGACTTGCAAGTGAAAAAAACACAATAGTTAAACTTTTGTTTTCAGTTGATTTATTTAGAAACGTAAATTGCAAACTTTATTTCAAAGTCAGTATTTACGCAAACTACCATTTTAAAAGATATTTCTTGCTATATTTAGTTGTTTTTAATTTTCGGTTTTAGCGATTATTAAGCGATTATAAAGCATTTTTGAGGTTGTCTATAGTATACCTGTAGTAATTGGTGAACTCATTTTGGTGAACTCATTTTCAACGTTTTATAAATTGAGAACTGTGAATATAAACAAGCTTAACCTTCTTCTATTGCTTTGTTAGCACCCATAAGTACAAAAGATCGCCGCTATCTGTTGAGAACAAAAGAACGTTTCCCAGAATATCAAATTTAACCCCCTGTAGAAGCATAACGAGATTAGGAAACAGATAATTCTTGTTATATTTAATTGTTTTTTATATTCGGTTTAAGCGATTATGAAGCATTTTTGTTGTTGTATATCGTATGCCTGAAGTTATTGTTGAACTCATGTTCAATGTTTTATAAATTGAGAATATAAACAAGCGTAACCTTATACTATTGCGTTGTTTTCCCGATTATATTAATAGCCTCGGAGTCGGATTATGAATGACCTGTACTACGTTATTAAGACGCAGCAGATAGTGGACTATTGTAATAATTCATAAATAATTTATTCCACGACACGTATAATACAAACATTGTTTATTGATTATTTTCTATATAAGCTCCGTTCAAAAATATTCCATTTGACACGATATTCACATAATGTTTCCATTTGTGAATGAATATAGTTGGAGAACTCATACCTCTTGCATAAATTATACAATTCTTTCTCGCGCGGATACGGCATGTGTGGCGGGTAGTAGGCTTTCCGTAGATAAGCCGAACTGACTTAATGCGCTGTCTTTGGGTGTCTTAGAGTGTTCCAATAGATATGTGTCAAGCCCAACTAATGAATCCATCTGCTGATTTTACAGATTTCATTACACTATACAGTTCTTTTTCTTCTTCTTCCAAGTAATGGCCACCTTGAACGGATTGAAGATTTTTGCCATGGTGCGCGTTAGAGATAAAGAAAAGAGAAAGTGAGAGTAAAAAAAAGTGAAGTATATACAGTGTGAGATAAAAGCGGAGGGGAAGTTAGATAAAGTGTTTGGCTAGTTGAGATCTGAAGACCTCGACTGAGCCAGCTGACAGTATATCTGGTGGAAGGTTGTTCCTTTCCCTGATGGTTCTCGGGAAGAATGATTGTTGGCGATAGAGCGTTCTGCAGAATGGGATGTGGAAGTAGAATAAGTTGTTTGTTGGTTCGGACTTGTTGAGATTTGGTTTGAGGCGATTTTCGGATGGTATGTGTACGAGATTGTTTACAATTTTATAAAACATTATGAGTCGTGCTTCTTTGCGTCGGTCTTCTAGTGATTTCCACTGGTGGTCTTTCAGCATGTCTGTAACGCTTGAGCGATTATGGTATCTGTTTTTGACGTATCTGGCTCCTCGACGTTGGATCATTTCCAGCCTATCCGTATCAGATGTTCAGGTTTCTTCGGATGAAGCTTAGGTTTCTGCTGGCTTTACTACTGATGTTGTTAATGTGTTCGCCCCAGTCTAGCTTTTCATTTAATGTACATCCAAGGTATTTGATTGATTTGACATGTTCTAAAACGTGGTTATGGAGTTTATATTGATGGATGATGGTTTTGCGCTTGCGGGTTATTGAGATGACTTGGCATTTTTCTGGGTGAAATTCCATTTTCCATTTATTTTCCCACGATGCTAGTTTGTTTAGGTCTTCTTGTAATTGTATGCAGTCTGTGTCTCCTGATATGGTGAGGTATGCAATGGTGTCATCAGCAAATAGTCGGACAGTCGATTTAAGGCCGTCTGGGATGTCATTTATGTAGAAGAGGAAGAGGGATGGGCCGAGGACAGATCCTTGGGGGACGCCAGAGTCGACTTGTACTGTGTCTGAGGATTCGCCTTCTAGCACGACCTTCTGCGTTCTGTTTGTAAGGAATGCTTGGATCCAGGCTAGGATCTTTCCTTGTATGCCATAGAGTCGAGCTTGTGAAGGAGGAGGCTGTGGTGTACCTTGTCGAACGCTTTCGAGAAGTCCATTACAAGGACATCACTTTGGTGGCCATTCTCCATGTTTTGGGTCACGTCATCTGTGAACTCCAGGAGCTGGGTTTCACAAGATCTGCCCTTTCGAAATCCGTGTTGTAGTGGGTGGAGTAATTTGTTTGTTTCTGCGTGTTTCATGATGTTGCTGGTAACAATGTGTTCTAGGAGTTTGCAGCAGATGCAAGTTAGAGATATTGGTCTGTAGTTAGCTGGGTCATTTGTGTTTCCTTTTTTGAAGACTGGAGTTACGTTCGCCTTTCGCCAGTCGTCTGGGATGGTGCTGGTGTCTATAGAGAGTTGGAATATGCTAAATAAAGGACCAACTAATTGTTTTTAATGAAAATACAATACTGCTCCAGCAGCTGGAGTTTCACTTCTTTATATTGTAAGAATAGGTGATATTTCTTTTGAAAGTTCTTTTAGGATTCGTGGGTTGATTTTATCTGGACCTGCAGCTTTGAATGGGTTGAGTGAGTTGAGAAGTTTTTCTATTCCGACGGTAGATATAGTGATTTCAGGAGCAGGTTGAGATTTCATGCTGGTCATGTATTTGTTGGTCTTGAATTCTTCAGCCGATATGTTGGGACTTTTGGTGAATACTGATTGGAACTGCTTGTTGAGGATGTTGGCGTTTGGCAGTTGTTCAAACTGTGCATAGTTCTTGAATGATTGCAGTTGATTAAAGTTATAATCAAACTAGGATTGTTTAATGGGCTTTCCTCTAGAGTTATTGTATTAAAAATGATAAACGAGACAAGAAAACACAATTAAAAAGTAATAGATACGAGATTGCATATATTGCTAGTTATAATTGGCTCTAAAGGAATGCATCATGTAATATATCATTGAGTAACAAGATCAAGCTAGCGGCAATATTACTTTGTAATGGTGCACAACAAAGACATTGAATTCCTTCTGCAGCAAATACGAATATATTTAAACCTTTTTATAAAATAACTGTTTTGTTCAAAATATAATCATTATTTATTTCTGCGACATTATTTTTTTTTATTTATTAGTAGTATCTAACCGTTAAACCGACCGGAAGCTTTACCGTTTATTTCCTCGTTTCATCACATGATACCGGAAGTGGAAAGAGTTAAGCAGATGACTGTCACAATGTCGAATGTATTTCTTTTAATCGTATTTGCTGCGAATTTAAGAACTTTAGATGCTGCTTCAAGCCCCGCATTGATATGGTCATCGAGCAGGTAAATATTTTGTCTCGGACTTGACAGATTTACAAGTTTTCAATTTCAGATAATCTTTCAACAAATGTCACTTGTTTATAGTTTTATATCATCAAGATTTGTGAACAAAAACTCTCTATATATGCTGTTAAAATACCTGCACAAGTCTATTGTCTAAACATTTATAGTCATTGATTTTTTTTTGCGGGGCAATTGCACTTTACCGGTACATGAAAGAGAACGGAAAAGTGTACCCTAACCCGCAACACCTAACAAATAACGCAACACCAAATAATCCTTTTTATCCAATATATTTCCTTAGTATCTAAGTATTGGGGGCTACTGCTCCCAACCCCCACTTTGTCGATAGTGGTTAACAACTGCGTACCGGTAAAGTGCAATCTAGCCGTTTTTGCTAGAAATTACAGCCGATATTGGGCTGCTTCCCTATCACTAAAATCAGCAAATCACCCCTAAATCTGACCAAAATCCCCCCCCCCCCCAAAAAAAAAGGCAACAATTTCTCAATAACCCAAGAAGATTTTTATGTTAGACACAATTATGTTGAGAACGAGTTCCAGCAACAGGGTTTTTTCCCACTTTTTGGGAAGATAGCCCATGGCTTTGGAATTGGGAATTTTATCCGCATTTTCATGAAATTGGGAAAATAAATTCATTAGCCTTTTTTTTTCCACACGAAAAGTCCACTGATTACTGAAATACTAAATTTGACATAACTCTTTATAATCATTCAAATTAAAAAAAAAATCATATAATACTTTGTTAGATGAAATTACATTAAAATTGAGAAAAATTACGCATCAGACTCTTATTTCTAAAAAAAAAAATTTAACTTTTTGGGATTGGGAACATAGCCGAATTTCGGCTATAAATCGGGCCAAAAAAACCCTGAGCAAAGCGTGTCGAATTGTCTCAAATCTACAACTTACTTAAGTATTGGTTCGCACGTGTAGCAGAATACACTGTAACTCCAATATAGTGCGGTCAATGGGGTCCAAGCCGCGAAATAGCGTTATAACAGATCCGCGTTATAGGTTTTGAGCTCATTTACTGCAGGGCGCTATAAAAAAAACAGGTATAGAATAGCCTATAATATAGGTCATGTATATAATAATATTGCCATGCTGTGTTGACGCAAATACATGCATATAAACCCAATCGTATCAATAACAGTATACATACCGCTTTTCTTATGTGCACATTTATCCGATAATCCAATAAAATTGCAACATCACTTAAAAAATAATAATCTTGAACATTAATGACGATATATGTTTAAGAAATTCGTAAACACAACCGTACGCATATATGCCATTTTCAGAAGTGTACAGTGCATTATGGGGCAGAGCTTTCATTGGACGAGCGACTTTAAATTTAGATTGAATGCAATACGACTCATGTACAAAAAATTGTTGTATTGCGTCATACGCATGCAAAAAACGTGTTTCACTGGGACTTTCTGATACCGCGCGAAAATGAAAGTGAAACTCTGTTTACAATTACCGGTACACTGCGTTCGCATGTAAATAAATCGTCTGCATTATTTAATTTCTTATACACGAACTGAAAGATTAAATGACATAATACTAGAATGATAATGAAATGACAGAAAAAGTTGTTTTAAACAGTAGGCAGTATATTTCACAGCCGCTCATTTAATACGGGCAAAAGCCCGCGAAGCGGGCGTTGACCGTTTATTTGTATCACTTTTCTGAAATACAAAGAGACATTACCTTATAGGGATACAAGTCAAATAATTTCTGCCGTCACCTATTTTCGCGATGGAAAATCATAGAGCGCTGGAGCACATAGACACTTCGACAAACGCTATATGACACGTAGATGCATTCCTCGTGAAATAATACGGCATGGCAGTAATTATTAAGTAGCGAATCGTACTCTATGTTATTGTATTATGATTTTCTACGATCAAAATACGTCTGTTTGCTTCCCTGTGTGACACTTCCTGTTTCCCATAATGCATTGCAAATTGAAAATTGCTCTAGATATTGTAAACAAAATCTGACAAAAAGATAACCCGTCTAAATTATTTGCGTACTTCCGGTTTACCATACCGAATAAGATTAGTTTCGAATTAACTTCTTCAATGAACCCAATATTCTATAGTTAATATTATCCCTTTACATAAATAAACAATTGTTTAAAAGTTTAATTTGTTCACAACATGAATGACCGCGTTTCTTTCGTCGACAACTATACATGTCTGTGTGACGTCACTGCTTTCGTCAATACGGCATTAAGAAGTAAAAATTGAAACTGACATACTCTGGTGGATGTTTACATTGTTGAAATTTAATAAATTAATGGAATGCACTCGATTGGTAAGTCATTATTCAATTAAAATATTGTGTTTGGTTACATAAAACATCAATCTATATAATATTGCTAAAGATTACCTTTGATAACATGGGAACTGTTTTCGGCAGATACAAAATTTCGCCAATTTTAAATTTAAGGTCATTATTATTCAGTCAAAATAATGGAACATAAAAGTTATCATTTTATTAAGTTTTGGAGTTATTTCTTGAGTATATTCTACGTGATTATTCTAAAGACCCTTTCTTTTGTGATGTATTAAGTTACGTTGTGATTGTAAACGATATTGCATCTCCGACTCATACTCGATCATTTTCGTACCAAACTGTTTCAAACTGTAAAAAATCAAACTGTGCTTACAAACACATTGGAAATAGACAATAGAAATTTATATGTACATTTTATGGATTCTTTTTTATTAGCTCATCTATTTTTTGAAAAAAAATTATGAGCTATTTTCATCACCTTGGCGTCGGCGTTGGCGTTGGCGTTGGCGTCGGCGTCCGGTTAAGTTTTGCGTTTAGGTCCACTTTTCTCAGAAAGTATCAATGCTATTGCATTCAAACTTGGTACACTTACTTACTATCATGAGGGGACTAGGCAGGCAAAGTTAGATAACTCTGGCGTGCATTTTGACAGAATTATGTGCCCTTTTTATACTTAAAAAATGGAAAATTTTGGTTAAGTTTTGCGTTTAGTTCCACTTTTCTCAGTAAGTATCAATGCTATTGCATTCAAACTTGGTACACTTACTAAATATCATGAGGGGACTGGGCAGGCAAAGTTAGATAACTCTGGCATGCATTTTGACAGAATTATGTGCCCTTTTTATACTTAGAAAATTGACAATTTTGGTTAAGTTTTGTGTTTAGGTCCATTTTATTCCTTAAGCATCAAAGCTATTGCTTTCATACTTGCAACACTTACTAACTATCATAAGGGGACTGTGCAGGCAAAGTAATGTAACTCTGACTGGCATTTTGACAGAATTATGTGCCCTTTTTATACTTAGAAAATCGAAAATATGATTAAGTTTTGTGTTTAGGTCCACTTTATTCCTACAGTATCAAAGCTATTGCTTTCATACTTGCAAGATTTATGAACTATCATAAGGGGACGGTGCAGGCAAAGTTATGTAACTCTGACTGGCATTTGGACGGAATTATGGGCCCTTTATACTTAGAAAATTGAAAATTTGGTTAAGATTTATGTTTTGGTCACTTTACCCCTAAAGTATCATAGATACTGCTTTCATACTTGGAACACTCACAAACTATCATAAGGGTACAGTAAAAGGACAAGTTGCATAACTCTGGTTGTCATTGTTACGGAATTATGGCCCTTTTTTGACTTAGTAACTTTTAATATATGGTTAAATTTTGTGTTTCGATCCACTCGAAGTATCAAGGCTATTGCTTTCAAACTTCAAATACTTACATGCTATCATGAGGTTACTGTACCTGGCAACTTGAATTTTACTTTGACCTTTGAATGACCTTGACTCTCAAGGTCAAATTATTAAATTTTGCTAAAATTGCCATAACTTCTTTATTTATGATTAGATTTGATTGATACTTTGATGAAACTACTCTTACCTGACATACCACTATAGACTTCACCCAAACCATCCCCCGTGCCCTCCCCCCCCCCCTCCCCCCCTCCCCCCCCCAATTTTTTTTATTTATTTTTTTTTTTTTTAAGATCATCTCACAAATGACCACCACACCCTCACACTATACCCCCACCCCACCCCCCCCCACCCCACCCCACCCCCCAAATTTTTTTTTTTGATTTTTTTTATTTTATTTTTTTTTTAAGATCATCTCACAAATTATCACCACACCCTCACACTATACCCCCCCCCCCCCCCGATTTTTTTTTTTTTTTTTTTTTTTTTTTTTCGCTTTTTTGGAAGATAATGTAATAAATGTCCACAACCCCACACTATACACCCCTCTTCACTCCACTCCTCCCTCCTTTGTGATTGAAAATGAGAGTCCCTTCACCTTTAAAAAGAAAATAGATGAGCGGTCTGCACCCGCAAGGCGGTGCTCTTGTTTTCTTTTAGAAGCTGCTCTGTAAAATGCTGGACTTCACACATTCCATGCAGCATTCTGCTGAGCAAAACTGACTGCGTGCTTTGTACTCAACAACGAAGCAATTCTGGACCTATAAAGCTTGACCGGGACTGAAACATTAGCAATTGTGACTCTGTACTGTTCAACGTTAGTGGACTGTAAAGAAACTGCAATTATTGTGAAGAGACTCTGTATGTCAGTAAGCAAAAATAATATACAGCATAACAAATATCAGGTGTGAAAACAATGTGAAAGAATAGTGAAATTAACAATTTGCAATCAGGCATGTCAAATGAATTGTTGATATTAAAAATGATAGTTCCCAGGCAGCTCTAGATGTTTTTTTTCTGTATTTCTATTACTAGTATTAATTCATAAAATGTATGCCACAATTAAAAAGCACACTCTGTTTAGAGACCATTGTGTTGTCTCATTGTGTGATGATGACTTTGAGTAATACATTGTACATTAAACAATATCTACTTAGTTGTTTTTAAGTATCAGATTTCTTGTTTATTATATAAATGAATGTTAATTTTTGCTTAAATATAAATGTGCATAATGCAGTGCCAGTAGCACACTTTGCAATATTTTTATTACAAAAGAGTATGTTGTAAACGTATACCTATAATTAATAATCCTTGCCTAAAAATTCATTTGACACACCTGAGACCATGTGTATTACCATTATTATTTTGCCTATTAAGCTGACCCTTTGAAAAAATTGCAAATAAGCGAAAAGCAGAAGTTTAGTCTTGTCAACTGTCTCTGATTAATTTTTTGAAGACCATATAAGAAGCGAAAGTGTAGGATACGGTATTCATTTTATTTGATGACTGCTTGTTATAATTTCTTCATAGAAGGCGTACTGGATGAGTGGAGTTTTTTTTTTTTGGTTCTACATCTTTGATGAAGTCAACTCATTGACATTTAGTGCCATGACTGAGCGTGTTTTTTAACTAACAAACGAGTGGTAGGAACTTACCGAATATATGCAAACTCATAATAGTGTGTCTAATACTACATGTGTTGAGTGCACAGAAACAAGGGCGAGAAGATAAGGGTATAAATGAACAAACTGAATGTGTTATTTTGTTTACGAGCTTGCACATACAAAAACATGACTTTAATCAATTGGGATGTACATGCAGTTTAATAATCGGGTTGTTATTTTATAATCATATTCATGTGGAAACTGCCTCATTCACATGCAATACGCAGCTGCTGTCTATATGTTTAATGCCACATTCCATAATGACTGAATATCGTTACTTTCAAAACATGTCAATGAATTAAATTAAATGAAAATAAACGAAATAATGTAATTAAATTCAGGTGAAAAATATTTGATTATATTTTATTTAAATATGGTTTGGTAAATTATTTACTGGTAAAACAATTCTTGTTGAGTACATCAAGTAAATTCGTGATAATAAGTATGTTGTTGTTTATTTTTTGTCTCACACATTAAGTGACAGGTACACTCATATATTTAGCGTTAAGCTTGTGATGTGGGTCTTCATCATAAACCTCAATTTTTGCTGCTAGTATTTTCTCCTTAGCACCAACCTAGTAATGTTCATTCTGTGTATGCCATAAGCAATAGTTTTTACCAACTGTTAATTCCTTAGGATTCAGAAAAATACAATAAGTTTACCACATTTCATGACATAAGCTCTAACTGCGGAAGATATGCAAAGAATATTGTGTCCAAAGCCAAAGGTGATATTTCTGGTCCGTGTAATTTTTTCGCAGTGAATGAGGTCTATGCACTTCTTTCAAGATAGACGCAAACACTCCCGCAAGCATTGTTGCATTTATATGTTTATTAACATTAATTAAGTACAAAAAGTTTTTCATTTACATATGCAGGGGATACATTTACGATGTCGATGATTTAGACATGGGACCAAAATAATGAAGTACGACACCATTCTTTTGTATGCTTAAATTAAATAAAATCGTTATAGAAATAATCTCGCCCTAAAACATAAATGGCATCCCTGCATATGGAAAGATTTTTTTTTTTAATTCTAACATTGTTTTGAAAAATGTAAACAAAAAATGAAATACATGTTTAAGAGTTTGAAAACAGTACAAGGGGTTACTATACAAAAAGCATAGCTTCATAAACTTGTTTAAGATTTGAACAAATTATATTTTATTGCTTTGCTAAATTACATATTGTTTTGTAAAGAAATTGAATGTTTTGTTGCATGATAATGTGCAGACATATGTTACCCGTGTTATCTTTAACAAACATCAAATAAGCTTTTGCCCGTAAATTAGGTAGCACCTATTATCATATTATAGTCAAACTGCAACCATATCAAAGTAACAATGTTTCAATCGTTTTGAATTACTTTAATTGTATAACTATCCCGCTTGCACTTAACTTATGGAAATTATCGCACTGAACCGCTCTAATGAGGAATACATGGAATAAACACTGACACGCATTGACATTACACAACAGATTAACACCAATTAGCTGTCGGTGTTGTTTAACCTTGAGGCGATTATAATCGGTTCAACGGACGGTTGAATAAAGCAATCAACATGTCATTGCCGCCATCTTTGAATTGTCTGAAAATACATGGAGTTGCATAATACGGACTTGAATCAGAAATCAAACGGAAGGTTGGAGAAAAAATGGGTTCCAAGCACCCTCCTTATATTGGATTCAGTGTTATAACGGAGCGCTTTATATTGGAGTTACAGTGTATATCAAATATACTTTACTATTCACACATCTCTAAATTGCGGAGGATACCAGAGATAGAAAGATTTTTCACTGGGCGGAGAACTGCCCCCTCACTGTTTTTGTATAGGGCGGAGAACTGCCCCCCTGCTGATTAATAAGGGGCGGAGAACTGCCCCCCTGTCAGAATTGATGACCCGGAGAAGTGCCCCCTAATTAAAGAAATAGCGGTGATATATAAAGCGAGTATTATAATGACAATAACGCCAGTAACTTTCTTGCTATTATGTATGGAAATTGAGTGAAATTTCAAAAGTAATATAAAGTTGTACAAGTAATAAAAGTTATAAAACGGCATAAAATACCTACCTCGGCATGGACGTCGTCACGTCGCCAACTTTATAATCACGTGATTTTCGTCAATGTGAACAAAGAAAAACAAATAACTTTTTGCTAATAAAAAGTTTTCGCGGCTGAATTATTTGATATTTTCCCCGTAATAAAAACAAACAATTAGCATGCAATTTAATCCATCATTATGCCAGCTGAAAACAATAATTTATTTGTTTGTTTTCGCCAATTACGGATTTGGACGGTTCAATATAATAAACCCGTATGCGGCTTTATTCAAAGCTAACAAGTTCTTAACAATTAAGGTCGGTCCGGTCTACCAATTAAAAGATTAAAAGATCGCGGTACTTATTGTTAACGGTAACAAGTTCTCTGCCTGCCTTATTAGCTGCTAATTAAAGCAACTGTTACCGATTTTGTTTGTTTGGCATGTCGACATGATCTGCTCAAAATGCAAACTGCGGACGACTCGACGGTCTGGCGATGCTACCGACGGATAAGGTGCTAGAAGACATGAATTAACTAAACAACATAAATAAATTGCTTATAAATTCAACTTCACTTCACTTTTTTCTTCAAGTCAGCTAAATTATTGCCTTTGCCTTGCCTATTAATTTACTTTTTTATATGTCAATTAACTTTTTTTCCATGGGTCAATACTATCTTTATAATGTAAATTAATTCCGATGTAACTTTTCCTCCATAAGTACCGAGTTGCACGTCTATATTTAGTTGCAACACATTGCCAGTATTAACACGCACGCGTTTCCTGTGTGGATCTCGACTATGTTTCGCGCTCTTATTAAAACACGACTTTTACAAGGAATTCATGTATAGTGAGTGGTGCAGATGCGTACCAAGGGCCTTAAACAGTATTATCACATGCCTCTAGACAATTTGTGTTATTCAGTTCGATAAATGGTAATATACTTGTACTGAAATTAAATTGTTACCGGATAAAATGTGTACGGCGATAACGTAAAATTACCCGTAAGTATTGTTTTCACTACGTAACTAATAACTAATATGACACCGGGGGGCAGTTCTCCGCCCCTACAGATTTGATGGGGGGGCAGATATCCGCCTACTAAATTCTGACAGGGGGGCAGTTCTCCGCCCCTACCGATTTGATGGGGAGCACCTCTCCGCCACCTTTAAAATAAGGGGGCAGTTCTCCGGGGGGGCACTTCTCCGGATACCATAGTCTATATATCACTGCCAAGATGGTGGCAATCAGAAGGGAGATTACAATGTACGGCGAAAATGACAAATATCCTCCGATTACCATGTATCAAGCGTTAAGGAAACAAGGAAAATAATTTTTGAATTTATTCAAACAATGCCTAAATAAACGATTTACCTTTAACGATTAATTTGATTCCCATTTTATCCATGCCAATTTTTTTATTTACAGCGTGCTTTACCATGCAAAGCCGATTGTTCCATACACACCTGCAAATAACATTCACTAGGCGCGTTGTTAACTTTGTATCTAGACGTCACATCAGAAAAGCGAGAGTACTCAATCGCAAAAGGCATTAGGCCAACAAAACTTTGAAAATTCGATTCACTGAACATATTTATACAAACTGAAACAGTAATTTAAACTTTATTATAACTTCTATTGACAATTTAACAAGTTTCTCTTTTATCGGTCAATCTTCCTTTGAGCAACATTGACATCTAAAAGTGCTCCAGAATTGCAAAAACACACACGTTTGCTATTTGTTCAAATACAATTTTGACTAATATTTAACTATTAAAAGATTTGATTCAATAAACATCCAATCGGGACGGGGTATACCTACTGAAAATGTGTATATCACCATCTCCCTATTTTCTCGATGTGCGCGCACATGTTCCATGCAACATTATCTTAGAATCGGTATAAAGTTAACTAATTTTCTTAAAAATACATCAAATACATAAAAGTGTTGTGTTAACACTAGCACAGTCGTCTGCCTCACTTTGCCATGCAACTCCGTTCACCAGCTAGGCCTAAATGGAAGGGCGCCAAACACTGCCCTCCCGAAGCCCTCCCCTGCCCTTTTATTATGAAAAAAAAACTTTTTTTTAATACAGGGCTTTCATCAGGAAATTGGGAAGAGGCCAGAGGCCTTTCAAATTGGGAATTTCATGCGCGATAACTGCTCATTTTGGGAAGACCGTGTTTTGAGAAGTTTTTTAAATAGGGTCTTTTTTTAGCTCACAACGTGCTCATGGTGAGCTTTTGTGATCGCTTTTTGTCCGTTGTGAGTCGTCAGTCGTCAACATTTTGCCTTGTGAACACTCTAGAGGCCACATTTATTGTCTGATCTTCATGAAATTTGGTCAGAACATTTGTCCCATTGATACCTCGACTGAGTTCGAAACTGGGTCATGCTGGGTCAAAAACTAGGTCACTAGGTAAAAAAAAGAAAAACCTTGTTAACACTGTAGAAGTCACATTTGATGCCCAATCTTAATGTAAATTTGTCAAAATGTTTGTCTAAATGATATGTTGGTTGAGTTAAAAAATGGTTCTGGTCCGTTGAAAAACATGGCCGTCAGGGGGCGGGGCAGTATTCCTTATATGGCTATAGAAAAACCTTGTGAACACTCTAGAAGTCATAATTTTTGCCCAATCATCATGATACTTGGTCAAAAGATTGGTTTCATTGATATCTCGAACAAGTTTGAAAATGGTCCAGATCGGTGAAAAAACATGGGAGCCAGGGGGCGGGGCAGTTTTCCTTACATGGCTATAGTAAAACCTTGTTAACACTCTAGAGGCCACATTTATTGTCCAATCTTCATGAAATTTGATCTGAAGATTGGCCTCAATGATATCTTAGATGAGTTTAAAAATGGTTACGTTTGCTTGAAAAACATGACTGCCAAGGGGCGGGGCATTTTTCCTTATATGGCTATTGTAAAACCTTGTGAACACTCTAGAGGCCACATTTATTGTCCAATCTTCATGAAATTTGGTCAGAAGATTGATCTCAATGATATCTTGAATGAGTTCGAAAATGGTTATGTTTGCTTGAAAAACATGGCTGCCAAGGGGCGAGGCATTTTTCCTTATATGGCTATTGTAAAATCTTGTTAACACTCTAAAGGCCACATTTATTGTCCGATCTTCATGAAACTTGGTCAGAAGATTCACCCCAATAATATCTTGGATGCGTTCAAAAATGATGCTGGTTGGTTGAAAAACATGGCTGCCAGGGGGCGGAGCATTTTTACTTATATGGCTATAGTAAAACCTTGTTAACACTCTAGAGGCCACATTTATTTTCCGATCTTCATGAAACTTGGTCAGAAGATTTGTCCTAATGATATCTTGGATGAGTTTGAAAATGGTTTCGTTTGCTTAAAAAACATGGCCACCAGGGGCGGGGCATTTTCCTAATATGGCTATATATCATTCTTTAGTAAAACTTTGTTAACACTCTAGAGGCCACATTTATTGTCCGATCATCATGAAAATTGGTCAGATGATTTGTCCCAATGATATCTTGGAAGAGTTGGAAAATGGTTCCGGGTGGTGGAAAAACATGGCCGCCAAGGGGGCGTGGCAATTTTCCTTATATAGCTATATTTAAACCTTGTTAACACTCTAGAAGCCATATTTATTTTACGATCATCATGAAACTTTGTCAGAAGATTTGTCCCAATGATATTTTGGACAAGTTCCAAAGTGGTTCCAGTTGCTTGAAAAACATGGCAGGGCTTTTTTCCCTTCTTTTGGACCCCCGAAAAACGGCCCTTTCCCCTCGTTTTTTTTCCCCTCAGCAGGTAAATTTTCCCCCAAACTTCATTTTTTCCCCTAAAAAATAATATTTTTTTTTAACTTTAAATACATAAATTAACCTGATCCAGTGAAGTTAATATAACATATTGCATAATTAAATTATCTGTTGCCTTGAATTTGTTTTAAAAACAGCAAAATATGTTAAATTGATTATTTAAGACTTTCTTTATTTTCCCCAGAATCCGGTGTTTCGCATGATTTTTTCCCCCCAAATCCGGCATTTCGCCCGATTTTTTTTACCCTCAAAAAAGGCCAGGCCCTTTCCCCAAACTCAGATAAAAACACCTGCATGGCCACCAGTGGGCGGGCATTTTTCCTTATATGGACTTATGAATCTTAAGGAAACACATGTCAGTATATTTGTTTAAATGATATCTTGGATGTGTATGAAAATGGTTCTGGTCTGTTGAAAAACGTGGCTGCCAGGGTGTTCACTAGTCATGAAAGTTGGTAAGAACATTTTGTTCTAATGACATCTTGTGCTGCACAGAACAGATCAGTTCCTTTGAATCTCAGGTGAGCAACTTTGGGACTTTCAGGCCTTCTTGTTGTTGTTTTTTACAATTTGGGAAATTCCTCTATCAATTTTGGAAAAATGACCATATTTTCAATTGGGAAGGGGCGGAATTTCGGCCCCTGTTATATAAAGGTGAAAAGCCCTGTAATACAATATAATTTATAAATCTCTAATTACATAGTAATTTATTTATTCCTCATTGTAGACATTTTATTTGCGTGGTTTAATACATGTAATAATGGCAATTATATTCTAACAATTATGAATAACATAAAAATAAATATGCAACAGGGAGCATTTCTGATACAACCACATGCTCATAATTTCCCTTTTGTCAAAATTCTGCAAGTTGAAAGTGCCCTTTTGGCAAAATAGCCCTCCCCCCCACCCCCCTGCCCTTTTCAAATCCTAGCTGGAGCACTGCAACTATACTTGTTTTTCCTCATTTTAGTCTTGTCCGTATTTATTTGTATGCCCCCCTTCGAAGAAAAGGGGGTATATTGTTTCGCTGGATGTCATTCGGTCTGTCTGTTGGTAGAACCATTCTTTTCTGATCAATAACTCGTCAACGAATGGACTGATTGGCTAGATACTTCACATGTGCATTGGCTTTGGACAGTAGATGGCCCCTATTGAAATAGGGGTCACTAGGTCAAAGGTCAAGGTCACTGTAACAATACCTGTAAGTGTGAAAATTGTTTCCGATCAATAACTCATCAACTAATTGACGGATTTGCTTGATACTTCAAATGTGCATTGGCCTTGGACAGTAGATGACCCCTATTGGAATTGGGGTCACTTTGTCAAAGGTCACTATCACAATAAGTGTGAAAATTGTTTCAGATCAATAACTTGTCAACAAATTGATCGATTGGCTTGAAACTTCCCATGTGCATTGGACTTGGACAGTAGATGTGTCCTATTGAAATTGGGGTCACTAGGTCAAATGTCATGGTAATTGTTGCAATAAGTGAAAATCATTTCCGCTTAATAACTCATCAACGAACTGACCGATTGGCTCCATACTTTCAAATGTGCATTGGCCTTGGGCAGTAGATGACCCCTATTGAAATTGGGGTCACTATGTCGAAGGTCACTGTCTAAATAAGTGTGAAAATCGTATCGGATCAATAACTCGTCAACAAATTGACTGACTGGGTTGATACCTCACATGTGTTTACTACTTATTTGTGTATAATAGTCTCCTGTAAATCTGATTGAGATTGGCCAGTACAAGTTGTTATTTTTTTATACGTCGAATACCTGTATTATATATGTTGTATAACACATGTATCTGATGAGACTTGAAAAAGTAATAAACTGTGCATTGCCCTTGGACAGTAGATGACCCCTATTGAAATTGGGGTTACTAGTTCAAAGCCCTGTTTGGGGGCATATGTCTCCGACCGCGAAACTTTTGTCAAGCGTTGTTATGTTTAGTGAAACAAAATACTCTGAGCGCATGTGTGTAATGTCATCACAAGAGCAACATTGTTAGTGTAAACAAAGTGATCGAAATTAAGCAACGCTCAATATAAGTGAATCTTACTTTATAACAATCAAATTAAATGCGGATAGCATATGGTTAGTAGGGCTTAATTTGATGTGTGCATCAATTTACGATCAAGACTACGTTGTTTATACAAACAACAAATATTTGTTAGAAATCTGCACAGTGCATGTATGTCTTGGAAACCAGAGTTGGAAAATTGGAGTCAGTCTACTCGCAAAGTGAAAGCATTTAAAATGAGCATCTTTTGAAAATGGAAACAGACAAATACGATTTGATTTATATGTTAGTGGATCTGTGTACAGTTTACTGAAATAGCATTGAACTGATGTCAAATGCAAAATATTTAAAGCTAAACTAATTTAATATATTAATTTAAGTCTGTTTTAATCATCATTCACACAACAAGAACACTAAAGCGTGTTTGTTAAATTGTGTACATTGTAATATTTGTTTTGTCTGCATTTTGGGGGAAAACATATTTAACAAACATTGTTGTCTTAATGGGTAAGCCTCAGTGGCAACATTTGTTTTAACTCTTGCTTATTGAAATACTATTCTAAACAAGGCTATTCAAAATGCACCAGCACAGGGACTGGTAAGGGCTTGTGCTGTTTTTTAGCACGTTTGACTATAGTTGACATTACGCAATATTTTTGTTTTCAGGCCCATGAGTGACCTTCCAGCTGGAATTGCTGGCAACACTGTATCAGTGGACAACTTCCATGACACCTACCTGAAACCTCTAGCATCCAGCCCAGAGCATTCGCTGGTGGTCTTTGTCCAGAACAAGGTACAACATAGCCTTCATAATATTAGCCACTGTCATCTGGCTCAGCTTATCACATTGCACCTGGTATCCTTTGATAGTGGAGAACAATGACACAGCAGCTTATCAAATTCTCATCACTGATTAAAGATATTCAGCTGCATTTTTGTTTCTAATATTAAGCATTGATTAAGAGAAACTGTTGTTACACACTTGTATTTTTCACTGACTCACTGACTTGTATTTAAGGTGGCAATTAAATCTTTTTCAGCTGAGTGTAGAAGATTTCACCAAGCACGCTGATGTGTACAACCCAAGTAGCGATGGGGGAGCCTTCAAAAATGTCAAGGTATCGTTGTGATCTTTTGATAGAAACAAATAAACATGCATTTTACAAATGCGTATATAAGGAAAAGCATAACAAATATGATAATATTTAAAGATATAGTCATTTAAGTTTCATAACAATTATTTTATGGTGTGTTACAAATTATTTCAACTTTAAGGCTTCCACCTTATGTGCCATAACAAGTGTCGTACTAACATGCACCGTTCACATGACAAGCATGGCTATTTTAACAGCTTGTAGAATCAGTTACTTCATCATTTATCATGCAATTTCAAAATAATTTATTATTAACTTCTGCCATATGGAGAGAGCATGTAACATGTAACAACTGTCTAATAAGTTCAAATGTAAAGGTCACAGTAAAAGGTAGACAATTAAATATGCCCTTTAAACATTTTGCTCAGACTTATACTGTATCATTCACCATGAAATTTTAAAATTATTTACCATAAATGTAAACAGTGCAGAAACAGCTCTATCTAGTGCCAAGGTAAAGTTCACACTTAGAGATGAAATTTAAGTATTATACATCTTTTCTGGACATTATGCATTATTTAAAATAATTACACAAATGGGTCATACTAAAGCAATGTGACCCTTGGACAAATGTCAAGGTTTATGCTTAAGGTCAAGGGTCAAACATGTTCATGTTGTCTCTGGCTGATTTGGAGAATGACTGCATCAGTCCTGAATGTTCTTCTCAAATTATTGCACAGACTGCAATGGACGAGAGCTACTCCATTCAGCTGCCCACAGTGAGCTCCCCTACCTCCGCCATAGAGACGCTCTTTACCTCCTTCACTGGAGAGGTCATCAAGGTAGACAACCCTGATGAAGTGCAGACCTTGAACCTAGATCCCAGCAAGTCCTATATGATTGTTGTGAATCTCCCACCAGTGACCAAACATGATGAGTATGGATCTTTCCAGGCCAGTGGTACGAATGTTCAGTGATCTTGATGTTGTATTTTAATCTATTAATCTAAAATTGCCTTGTCAGTAAATACATGACTTTGTCCTCTAATGACCCAATATTTCATCAAAATAAGAAATTGAAATAAAAAAATAAGACTTGCTGGCTGTTTCATCAAAGCAATTGCAGTTTTGCATATGGTTTTTAACATGAAGTAAGATTAAGATTTGAATGATAAGTTTTTGTGGCATGTAGAAAAAGGTACTGGTACCAACATGTGTAGCATGCTCATGATTTAACAAGCACAAACAGCTGAGCCTAAAATGATTATCATCCTTTAAGACAGTTTTACCATAGTCAACATAAGGATGAAAATGTAATATTTAATGTTCATATTTCTTATATAAGAATAACACATGAAAACATCATGAATTTCCATGTTTGTCTGTCATTCTAAATGTTCAATGGCACAGATAAAAATAAAAACTTAAGAAAACTGATGTTCTGTATTTGAACAGTTTTCAGGAGATATATCATAATTTATTTATCAGTCTGTCAAAATAATCATCCAGAACATGAATATCAAATTTCTCACTTGTATGTAGGTAATAAGCTTGGCGTTTTCGGAGAAACCCAAAGGTATTGTCATAGCCAGCTCGTCGTCCGGGTCGTGCTAAAACCTTAACATTTTGTTAAGGTTTTGAACATTGGCTCTAAAATCAAATTGCTTCCACCTACAACTTTGAAACTAATATGTAGATGCACCTTGATGAGTTCTATATGCCAAACCCATTTTTGGGTCACTAGGTCAAAGATCAAGGTCACTCACACCCATTTTTGGGTCACTTGGTCAAAGGTCAAGGTCACTGTGACCTTTAAAAAAAATAATCTGACAAGCTTTCATTTATTCAAAACTGCACCCATAGCCGAGCGTGGCACCCGTTATGCAGTGCTCTTGTTTTACTGTTGCACTTCCTGTCTAATTTTTTTGGACAAGTTCATTTTCAGGGCATGAGTTGGTGTAAAAGTTTTTAGTAAATTGTGAATGGTATAAGTAGTTTTTGAAAGTTTTTTATTCAGAAGTAAAAGTAAAAATATGTTTGATTCCCCTTCCTGACTATATGAAAATAATTTACTCTATGTTTAAACACATTGTACATGTACTACAAAATTTAAAATGTAACAGATTGTAACTTACAGGTATACAAGTATACTATTCTGACATGTCAGAATAAATGCATGACTAAACTTTTGATTATTAAACTTTAAATCTGGTTACACTAGTTTTTCTGACATACTTTATTTTTATATAATTATCAACAACTTAAGCCGTTTGTATTGCTGTTTGTTTCACAAATATCCTTTTCAGTGGAATAAATTGGTAAGCACAATAAATCAGTTGTTTTTACTGATTTGTGGCTATTATCAAAAAGTTTTGTTAGCATCAGTAGTTAAACAAAGAGTGGTTCTTTGTGCTTTTCTGTATGATCAAAATGTTCTGGGAATTTGTTATATTATAACTCATTATGTATCTTTAGAATTTTTTAATCTAATTTGAATTTATTTTTAGCTCGACTATTATATATGAAATATATATAGAAGAGCTATCCTACTCACGTCGGCGTCGGCGTGCAAATGTTAAAGTTTTCGTACTACCCCAAATATTTTCTTTGTCCCTTGACATATTGCTTTCATATTTTGCATACTTGTTCACCAACATGACCCCAACCTATAAACAAGAGCAGACAACTGTATCAAGCATTTTGTCATAATTATGGCCCCTTTTCCACTTAGAATATGCAGCAAATGTTAAAGTTTTCGTACTACCCCATTTATTTTCATTGTCCCTTGATAAATTGCTGTTATATTTTGCATACTTGTTTACCAACATCACCCCAACCTATAAACAAGAGCAGACAACTCTATCAAGCATTTTGTCATAATTATTGCCCCTTGTATTATTAGAATATGCATATTATTGATAAATCTATGTTAAAGTTTGCATACTACCCCAAATATTTCCTATATCCTTTGACATATTGCTTTTATATGTTGCATACTTGTTTACCAACATGACCCCAACCTATAAACAAGAGCAGACCACTGTATCAGGCATTTTGACATAAGTATGGCCCCTTTTACACTTAGATAATTGAACATTTTGCTTAAATTGCCTTAACTTCTTTATTTATGATCACATTTTATTATTACTTTGACAAAACAACATTTACCTGAATACCACAATGGATTCCACCCCAAACAATACCCCACGCCCCTACCAGAATCCCTCCCCCCCCAACCTCACCCCCCTCCCCAATTTTTTTTTTTAACAACATCTAATAAATTGCCCCACCCCACATTATACCCCCCTCTCACCCAAACCCCCCCCCCCTACCTCCCACCCTCCCCCCAAAATATATATTTTTAAACATCATCTAATAAATTACCACACCTCACATTATACCCCCCTCTCAACACCCCCCACCCCCCCCCCCCCCCCACCCCGAATTTTTTTTTTTATTTGTTTTTCTTTTTTTATTTTTTAAATATCGTCTAATAAATTATTAATATTTGACAATTTCCCCGTGATGGCTTACGTTATTCTGTCAAGCACTCGAATAGTCGAGCGCGCTGTCCTCTGACAGCTCTTATTTAACCACCTTTAAAAAACACAAATTTGAGTCATGGCTATTTTTGTGGGCCTAAAAGGAAGGGGAACAACATATTTTTTGTTGTTGGCCCAATCGTTTTAATACTAATAAAGAGAGGTGTTGTGAAAAGACTTAGTGTCATAGACATGAAATCCTATTTCAGATGCTGCCATCGGGCACTGCATGCGTCACATGCAGAAACGTGGATTAAAGTTTAGCGCTGTTTATACTGCAGAAGATTCTCAGGTATTGAAACCCAGTCATTCATTATAATGACCCTGCTTTTCTGAAATCATATTAATCAGGAAAATAATTCCAATACTTTGTTCAGCTGTTCAGCTTTTCTTTTGAAGTTCAACTATTGTGTTTTTAGCTCCCCTGATTGCTCAGGTGAGCTTTTGTGACTGGTCTTTGTCCGTCATCCGTCCGTCCACATTTGTTTGTAAACACTCTAGAGGCCACATTTGTTGTCTGATCTTCATGAAACTTGGTCAGAAGCTTTGTCCCAATGAAATCTCGGTCGAGTTCAAAACTGGGTCGTGCCGGGTCAAAAACTAGGTCACTAGGTCAAAAAAAAGAAAAAACTTGTAAACACTGTAGAAGACACATTTCATGCCCAATCTTCATGTAACTTTGTCAAAATGTTTGTCTTAATTATATGTTGGTTGATTTAAAAATACGTTGAAAAACATGGCCGCCAGTGGGCGGGGCAGTTTTCCTTATTTGGCTACAGAGAAACCTTGTAAACACTCTAGAAGTCATAATTTTTGCCCCATCAACATGAAAGTTGGTAAACACATTAGTTTTATTGATATCTCGGACAAGTTTGAAAATGGTCCAGATCGGTGAAAAAACATGGCCCCCAGTGGGCGGGTCATTTTTCTCTATATGTATATAGTGAAAACATGTGAACACTCTAGAATTCACATTTTTTGCCCAAATTCTCATGAAATAAATTTGGTCAGAACATTTGTTTCCTTGATATGTGAGATGTGAGTTGAGTTCAAAAATGGTTCTGGTCAGTTGAATAACATGGCTGCGGGGGGGGGGGGGGGGGCAGTTTTCCTTATTTACCTACCTGTATAGAGAAACCTTGTAAACACTCTAGAAGTAACAATTTTTGCCCAATCATCATGAAAGATGGTAAAAACATTGGTTTAATTGATATCTCGGACAAGTTCGAAAATGGTCCAGTTCGGTGAAAAAACATGGCTGCCAGTAGGCGGAGCATTTTTCTCTATATGTATATAGTGAAAACATGTGAACACTCTAGAAGTCACATTTTGGGCCCAATTTTCATGAAATTTGGTCAGCACATTTGTTTTCTTGATATGAGAGTTGAGTTTGAAAATGGTTCCTGTCAGTTGAATAACATGGCTGTCAGTGGTTGGGGCAGTTTTCCTTATTTGGCTACAAAGAGAAACCTTGTAAACACTCTAGAAGTCACAATTTTTGCCCAATCATCATGGAAGTTGGTCAAAACATTGGTTTTATTGATATCTCAGACGAGTTCGAAAATGGACCAGATCGGTGAAAAAACATGGCCGCCAGTGGGCGGGGCATTTTTCTCTATATGTATAGAGTGAAAACATGTGAACACTCTAGAAGTCACATTTTTGGCCCAATTTTCATGAAATTGGGTCAATACATTTGTTTCCTTGATATGAGAGTTGAGTTCGAAAATGGTTCCGGTCAGTTGAATAACATGGCTGCCGGGGGGGGGGGGGCAGTTTTCCTTATTTAGCTACCTGTATAGAGAAACCTTGTAAGCACTCTAGGGTCACAATTTTTGCCCAATCATCATGAAAGTTGGTCAAAACATTGGTTTTATTGATATCTTGGACGAGTTTGAAAAATGATCCACATCAGTGATAAACATGGCCGCCAGTGAACACTCAAGAGGTCACAATTTTGTTTCAGATTTTATGAATCTTGGTTATAATATTTATTTTTGTAAGCAAAGTTTGATGTTTAGTAAGGGGGGTCAACTCAAAATAAAGGTCACCTGGTCAAATCTTACAAAAACAAAATCACTCCATATGCCAGAGTTTTGGTTCAATAATGGTTCAATAATGATGAAACTTGACCAGGATGTTTGTCTGGACAATATCTAGGTCAAGTTTGACGTTTGGTAAAAATTGAATGAACCAACTCCTCTCAGGTGAACAAAAAAGGGCCATCTTGGCCCTCTTGTTAATTGACCAGCACCAGCCATGTAAGCTTAGTAAAGATAAGTGAATAATCCAAAGCACTTACTTGAGGTTTGATTATTGAGTTTTTCCAATTTATACATTTTTAGCTCAACTATTATATATGAAATATATATAGTGGAGCAATACTACTCACCCCGGCGTTGGCGTTCCCGTTAGCGTGCAAATTTTAAAGTTTGTGTATGACCCCAAATATGTCCCTTTACATATTGCTTTCATATTTTGCATACTTGTTTACCAACATGACCCAAACCTATAAACAAGAGCAGACAACTGTATCAAGCATTTTGTAAGAATTATGGCCCTTTTTATACGCCCGTATAAAATACGGGACGTATTATGTGAAACCCCTTGGCGGGCGGCGGGCGGAAGGCATCACTTTGTCCGGACTCTAATTCAAATTGTATTCATCCGATCTTCACCAAACTTGGTCAGCAGTTGCATCTAGTTGATATCTAGGCCAAGTTCGAATATGGGTCATGCCGGGTCAAAAACTAGGTCATAGGGTCAATAAGTGCATTTTCAAAGGGGCCACTTTGTCCGGACTCTATTTCAAATTGTATTCATCCGATCTTCATCAAACTTGGTCAGCAGTTGCATCTAGTTGATATATAGGCCAAGTTCGAATATGGGTCATGCCGGGTCAAAAACTAGGTCATAGGGTCAATTAGTGCATTTTCAACGGCGCCACTTTGTCCGGACTCTAATTCAAATAGTTTTCATCCGATCTTCACCAAACTTGCTCAGAAGTTGAGTCTAGACAATATCTAGGCCAAGTTGGAATATGGGTCATGCCGGGTCAAAAACTAGGTCATGGGGTCACTTAGTGCATTTCAAGGATTTCATGGTGTCCGCTCTCTAAATGAAGTAGTTTTCACCCGATCTTCACCAAATTTGGTCAAAAGTTGTGTCTATATGATATGTAGGTCAGGTTTAAATATGGGTCATGCCGGGTCAAAAACTAGGTCACGAGGTTACTTAGTGCATTTCAAGCATTTAGCATGGTGTCCGCTCTCTAATTGAAGTAGTTTTCATCTGATCTTCACCTAATTTGGTTACAAGTTGTGTCTAGATGATATGTAGGTCAAGTTCGAATATGGGTCATGCCCGGTCAAAAACGAGGTCACATGGTGCATTTAAAGCATTTAGCATGGTGTCCGCTCTCTAATTGAAGTAGTTTTCATCTGATCTTCACCAAATTTAGTCAGATGTTACATCTAAATGATATCTAGGTCAAGTTCAAATATGGGTCATGCCAAGTCAATAACTAGGTCTTGAGGTCACTTAGTGCATTTCAAGCATTGAGCATGGTGTCCAAAACCTTCGAACGGGCGTATCTTGTGACAGTTTGGCACTCTTGTTTCACGTAGAATTCGCATATTATTGAAAAATCTATGTTAAAGTTTGCGTACCACCTCAAATATTTCCTAGGTCCTTTGACATATTAATTTCATATTTATGCCCCCCTTCGAAGAAGAGGGGGTATATTGCTTTGCTCTGTCGGTCCGTCCACCAGATGGTTTCCGGATGATAACTCAAGAACACTTAGGCCTAGGATCATGAAACTTCATAGGAACATTGATCATGACTCACAGATGACCCCTATTGATTTTGAGATCACTTGGTCAAAGGTCAAGGTCACAGGTGAAGGTCACAGTTACTGGAAATAGGCATTTTAAGGATTTAGCGTGGTTCAAACAAGGGAAATAACTACCGTTAATGCATGTTCTTTTTGTTACAGCATTTGCCTCCCTTCTAATTTATTTAAAATTTACCAAATGTAAGGCTTACTGCATTTTTGTAATGCATTGTATCAATAAACATCGGGCAAAAATGAAATTAAGGTTGCATTATCTCTACCTAGTTATGCCCCCTTTCGAAGAAAAACTCAACACAGTAAAATGATCCACCACCACCACCACCACGAACACCACCACCACGATCACCACCACCACGATCACCACCACCATCACCACCACCACCACCACCACCACCGTTCACAGTGACAAAAAAACATATTCACACAATGGCTACTACTACAACTTATAGCACATATAGGGGGCATGCATGTTTTACAAACAGCCCTTGTTTGCATACTTCTTTACCAACATGACCCCAATCTATAAACAAGAGCAGACAACTGTATCAAGCATTTTGACAGAATAATGGCCCCTTTTATAATAGATAATGGAACATTTGGTTAAGTTTTTTGGTTTTGGTCCATTTTACTCCTAAAGTATCATAGCTATAGCATTTTAGACTTGGGAAACTCGCTAACTATCTAAGAGGACTGTACAGGGCAAGTTGCATAACTCCGGTTGGCTTTTAAATGGAATTATGGCCCTTTTTGTCATTGTAACTTTGAATATTTTGTTTAATTTTGTGTTAAGATCCACTTTACTTCTAAAGTATCAATGCTATTGCTTTCAAACTTCAAATACTTTCTTGCTATCATGATGTTACTGTACCTGGCAAGTTGAGTTTGACCTTGACCTTTGAATGACCTTGACTCTCAAGGTCAAATTAATACATTTTTGCGTAAATTGCCATAACTTCTTTATTTATGATCACATTTGATTCATACTGTGACAAAACAACACTTACCTGACATACCACAATGGACTCCACCTAAACCAGCCCCCACGCCCCACCTCAGAATCCCCCCCCCCCCTAAAAATAAAAAAATCTTTTTTTTGTAAGATCATCTATTTAATGACCACACACCCACATTATACCCCCCCTCTCCATGATGGCTTATGTTATACTGTCAAGCACTGGAATAGTCGAGCGCGCTGTCCTCTGACAGCTCTTGTTATTTAGAAAGTTCAGATTGGTAAATAATTAATTTCTATAGTGAGTCTCCCTCTTCCAATATTTCAAGTTTGCCAGAATTTAGTGACACCTCTGACAGTCTGAGATCAAATTGTATCCTAGATCCTTATTCTGACCCGATTCTAGATCTGTATTAATTCCCTTCTCATGTCCATGTTCTTCAGAAATCCAAATTGTTTTTAATTGACAGTATTAAAAACAGTTATTAATAAATGCTGTTTAACTGTTAATCACTTGTAATACTTGTATGAGCCTAGCCCGGGAAAACTGGTCTCAATCAATGTGCGTTAAGTGTCATCCAAGATGAGCCTGTGCAGTCAGCACAGGCTAATCAGGGACAACACTTTCCGCTTTTATGGTATGTTACATTTAAAGGAAGTCTTTTTTGCAAAATCCAGTTTAGACTGAAAGTGTCGACGCTGATAATCTAAGACGACACTTAAGGCACATGCTTTCAGCCCAGTTTTGCCAGAACATGACTGGTATGTTTGCAGATATCAGCCTCTGATGTCCACTCTGGCCGCCGACTACTTGCCAATGAAGGGGCCACAAACGACAACTACACCGGATCTTTCTGGTCATCAGAAAACGCCCTCATCTTCATGAAGTCGGTGAATCTAACCATTACACGTGCGGTCCAAGAGAACAAGCAGCCCAAGGAGAACTACCAGTGGACATTTGACCAGGCCAATGTGTCCAGCAGCCTTGTCAACGAGTCCATCGAGTAGGTTCTATTTTTATGCCCCCGAAGGAGGGCATATAGTGATCGGACTGTCCGTCTGTCTGTCCGTCACACTTAGCGTTTAGGTTTCGAAAAATGCTCATAACTTCTATGTAGCTTCAGATAGCAATTTCATATTTGGCATGCATGTGTATATGGACAAGGCCTTTCCATACACACACAAATTTTGACCCCTTTGAACTTTACCTTGAACTTAGTGTCCGCGTTTAGGTTTCGAAATCTGCGTTTAGGTTTCGAAAAAAGCTCATAACTTCTATCAAGCGTTTATAGGGGCATAAGTCATCCTATGGTGACAGCTCTTGTTTTCATTATTTCATTAGTTGGTTCTGATTATTTAGTTATTGCTTCCAGTAGGTCCCAGTAACTTATTTGTATGTACAATTACCAGGATGTTCTTAATTTTTAATTTCGAAATATGTTTTTATTGGGACCAGGCAGGGACTGATTTGTGTAAACTGTCTGGAGGAATATAATTTCTGTTAACAAAATTTTAAAACACAATTTTTTATTTTTTTTTTGTCAAATAATGTTTTCATTGTTTGAAATAATTATTTGATGAATGATCCCCTTGGCATGTTTGTGAATATTGTGTTATACATTCAAACTGTTATGCTGTTAATAGTATGAATAATTTGGGGTATATTAAACTTGATGTCATTTTTCATATGGGCAGATGAGTCTTCTCCAGTGATTTAATTTTGTTGCCCCTTTGTTGTTTCCCTTTTACCTCCCATCTTGACTGGTGAATACAATTGTGCAAATCTGTGTAAATTTTAAGTATTTTTTCAACTATTTAATGAAGTCATTATGCATAAAAGCCTTCATTACAAGCATGAGACAAAAAGATAATTTTGTTAATTGAACAGATCAATAGTAAAATGTCGCCAGATTGGAGATTGGCTCTCCCCCCTCTTTTTAGAAGCACTCTGTATGATTTGTGAATAACCTAACCTATCAAAAGGCCTGCTGTTGTTATCACAGTACATTGTATATTATAATGTTAGTGAAATAAGCTTTTTTGACACCAATTCTTATGTTTAACTTACTGTTTCATTTCAGAATCGAGATGAAATTTGACAGTCCAAATGGGACAGCCACAATCAGGTGCTCTTTTTCTCTTTTATCCCCTTACTGACCTTTTGCTGATTTTGTATGCAAAAATGTTAATTATAATATAAAATTACTATAAAGATTAAATGTGTATGCAGTGAAGTGTTGAACATTTGGTTAGGTCAAGGGGAAACACAAAGTAATTTTCAAATAACCATTTAATGCATGTTGAACAATTATTTGGACGTTAAGGGCATGAACATGAACTACTCTGTTAAAATCTGCTTATCCATGGCTTCCTGGCTTATAAGCCTGATTTATAATTTTGGTTCATAATTCTCATATAATTCTAGATATCGCATGGGCTTTTATAAGAAAAATTGTAGCCAGGAATATTTCACATACCTTTTCATTCATTTTCAGTTTCGCTCTAATCAAAACAGATAACATGGGCACACAATGGAAGTCCATGCGAGGCAGCCTTTCACTGGTATCAAAGGATGGACCCAAACATGCCAATCTCAGTAACCTGTCAATGGACTACGACATTGAGTCACTGAAGGGTTACTGTTACCACTGCGGTAAACTGGTCCCAAAGCCAAGCATTCGCAACTACACTGACAACAACACGATCCCAGCTGGAGATGTAGATGCTGTGGAGCTTATCCTGTACAGGTTCCAGGTGGGTTGTCTGGCTAAGGCCGTCAAAAATCAGATTGTGTTTCACAACTGATAATTATCTCCCGCCATAGGCAAAGGGATATTGTTTTGGCACTGACCGTCTTTCAGTCCGTCTGTCTTTCCATCTGTCCGGCCGAAACCATATCTTGGAAGTGCTTTGACGGGTTTTCATTGAAACTAAGTATGAGTATATATATGGATAAGATGATGATGCACGCCAAATGGCATTGTACACCATCTGTTAATACAGAGTTATGACCCTTTGTATCTTGAAAAAATGCTTTTTTGAGTGTCAAATATAACACTTTTGTGTCCAGAAGCATATTGGCGGGGGATATCAATTCAACGAATTTGCTTGTTCTTTTGTTAACCACCACCTCCCTCATGTCTGCATAGTAATTTTTCTAAAATATGAAAATTTAAAAACCCTCACACAAAACTAAGGTTGGGATGCTGCAGTTCCATTTCTTGATTTTCCTGTAATTATGTTTGAAAAAAAAATCAAAACTGATGACTGAAATAATTTTAAAATGGCTGATTGATTGATTTAAAATTAGTTCAATTTAAGTAGAATTCTGAGGTTTTTATTTCAACAGGTGATATGGTGTGATATTATATTTGGCGTTTATCAGATTCCAGATAGCTATCTTGCATCCATCTTAGACTGTTAACATTTCTTGTGCATCAAGTGTTCAATTAATACACGTATAAATAACACATGTTCATGTTTGGTTCAGTATCTTCTTGGATAAAATCCTAAATTGCTTTTTCACAATTAAATTTACATGGGCCTACTTGCAGCCATCTTGGTTACAAGTTTTTCCTTCGAGTTTCTTTATTATAGAAGTTGTATAATTGAAATGTCCTAATTTGATAGTAAAGGCTTTGTTTCTCAAACAATTGGTTGGTTAAATATTACCATCATGTGATTAATATCAGTAATGTATTGCTTGTTATTACGCTTATGTAATAACTACAAACTTTTAACACTGAATACTCTTATTCTATTCACAGCTGGACATCTCGTTCAATGCCACGCTACGCAACATGTCCAACGAGAACACTACATTCTCTGCAGACGTATGGGAGTGTGTGGAGTTCTTCACAATTCCCATCTGGATGGGGCTGCTGTCGTCGCTGATACTGATGATGGTGCTCTTCTACGGCATCACGATGATCTCCAACATCACCACCATGGACCGCTTTGACGACCCCAAGGGAAAGACGATCACTGTCACAGTCAACGAGTAGACGGGCTGTGAAATGACGAGATTCAAGGGGATTTGTCCTAATTAATTCATTAATTTCGTGGGGTTTGGAAAATGAAAAATCTTTCTATTCGTTAATAATGTGGGAATTTGCATGATGTCCAAATCAAAAGCTCATGTGTAAATTCTTATGAAAAAATGGGGATTAAGATTTACTTGGTGAAAAAATCATGTCATGTATTAGTGTATTATCTCTCTTACTTCCAACAAGAAGACTTCATGAATAAAGATTTGATATTCGTATGATGTCTGAATTTATAGATTAATTTCTTTTAGCTAGGGACTGGCTTAACAAATCAATCTTTAATATGATGTATGAAATCTTTGGATTTGCATAATGTCAAACTTTATTTATTAAATTTATTTTGAAGGAAATTGTGGTATTTGCAGGATTAAAGAAAATTGAAAATGGTGAATAAACATGGATCATTTGTTTGATAATTCTCATGAAAACAATGTTGAAGAAAATAATCCAACTTCTTTGTCCTGTTAAAATTCTTGAATATTTTCAGACTATAAGAAAGTGAAAGTCTGAAATTTCAAACAAATTTGTGTTTTGTATTTGTTTAATAAACAAAACCTTAAAAGCAAATCTTTAAAAAAAAATTAAGAATCCTAGTTATAATGATGTTAGTGAAATTCTGATGATTTTCTTATCAAGACATCTTGAAATTTAGAAAATTGTCATCAATAAGAGGTCGGGTGCTTCAAATTGTACGAGTCAGGAAAATATCGGGCTTAATAATTTGTGTGAAAGATTTCATTATTCGGAGAAAAATAAGATAATCAGTTTTGCGGATAGAGACTTTCAAATGAAAGTACATTTTTAGAGTTTGTGTGTGTTATCTGTTCAAATTTCTCTTTTATTGACACTTATCATAACAATAATTCCAACAGGCTTTTTGAAATAAAATTTAATCAAGAGGAGTTTTGTTTGTTCCTACTTGAATATAGTATTCATTTACTGGACTTGTTATAACAACCATTGCACCTCATTCATTTTTATAAGTGAAAGTGCAGAATACATAATACCTTAATCGATTGGCAGTGAGGTCACATTGTCCCCCTGTCAGTGAGGTTTTCTTGACCCACTGTCAGTGTGGTCTTTTTGTCCTACCATCTGTATGTACTGTTTCTCCCACTTCCATTTTTATATTGTCCCACAGTGTGGTCTTGTTGTCACACTAATAGTGTGATCTCTTTGTCCACCACTGCTAGTGTGGTATTCTTGTCCCATTGTAAGTTTGCTCTCCTTGTCTTGCTAACAGTGTGTGCGGGGTCTTCGTGACCCATGTCAGTGTGGTTTGTCCTTCTGTCAGTTGTTCAAGTACTTGCAGTTGGACATTATGAATTGTCTTGAAAGAATTTCTCATTTTTTTCCTGTTATTGCTGATGGTAGTTATTATTTTATCACAATATTATTAGTAATATAACAATTATCATTTTGAGCTCATCTAAACATGCTAATGGTGAGCTTTTGCAATCGCCTGTTGTCCATTGTGCATGGTCAATATTTGCCTGGTTTATGCTTAAGAGGCCACATTCATTGTAAATCGTCATGAAACTTGATCAGAGGCTTTGTCCAAATATTACCTTGTGCAAGTTCAAAAATGGTTCCGATTGGTTGAAAAACATGGCCACCAGGGGGCCGGGAATTTTTTTTTAATAGCTATTAAAACCTTGTTAACACTAGAAGTCACATTTACGTCCCGATATTCAAGAAACTTGGTCAGGACATTTTTTCTAATCTAGGATGAGTTCGAAAATGTTTCCAGTCTGTTGAAAAACAAGGCCGCCAGTGTGGCAGGGCAGTTGTGTTTTTTTAAAGATGGCTATAGTTAAACTTTGTGAACACTCTAGAAGTCACATCTTCAATTTAATCTTCATGAAAGCTGGTCTGAACATTTGTCCCAATGAAATATCAGTCGAAATTGAAACTTGGTTATTTGATGTATAAGAAAAGGTCACTTACGTCAAATTAATGAAAAAGCTTGTTAACATCTAGAAGTCACATTTCAATTCAGAAAAGGTAACTTCTTTGTTTTTCAGGTGAGCACCTTAGGGCACATTGTTCATGAATATTGTATGATAAAACTTTTCTGTGACGTGCTTTCCACTGAAATATTCATACTTTTTATTGTCATAAAATATATGTATTAATTCAATTGCATAGGATATGTTTGTTTCAAAACTAACAACTGCCACCAAAAGACCAGTGGGACGCATCATTACTTTGTTTCTTGTTGGTTGACTAATTGCTCAATGTGTGTATGTCAGAGTTTATTTACAAGTCATCGCCGAGTCGTCACAACTACCTTATGTGCTGACCTGCCCCATAGACCTTCAGGCGAAATATTTAATTTTGAGCCACAATAGGTCAAATTTACCCCGCTGTTTGGGTTTTCGCCGAAGAGATAAAACAATTTGTTAATACTAATACACCAGCGCACAATGGCCAATGAGACCTTATTGTTCACTGGTTGTTAAAAAAGGGTGATGGTGTGCTGTATGGGTTATGTTTATGTATTGCATATGGCTGTTGGGTGTTTGTCTTGAGCGGAAAAGGGGTGGCTAGTACAACTGTTGGCGTAAGTCCGTCGTAACAGTCAGTTCCGTCTAATTTCAGTGACGCGATGCATGGTATTATTACCATCATCATTATCATCACCATCATTTTAACCATTATTATCATAATTACCATCATCACCATTATCATTATTATAACGCTGATTTATTAGTATTATATTTATTATAACCACCATTATGATTATCATTTATGATTGATTGTTTATAGTTTGTTATGTAAAGGAAGTGTGTTACATGTTTATGAGCGCTTTGTCCCCTAACGCGTAGTCGGCAACTGGTTACAGCTTAAGAGAGAATGAATTAAAGAGGGTCTCGCGGAACCCTAATTTTGTTATCTAATGCGTTTTATTTAAGTTCGTTCATAGTGGTCGAACTTAAGGTGTTTGGACCTTTGGCCAAGGTCCAAACACACAGCCCGATATCGTGTATAAACATTTAGGCATTTTAACGTGGAATATTAACGGACTATTGAAATATAAAAACGACGCCGAAGTAAAGCACCTTTTAAATAAGTACGATATTTGCGGCTTGTTAGAAACTTGGAGTAATCTTACTGGGGAATTTGATACGTTTCTAAACTCGTATGTCCACTTTGATTCTGTTCGATCTTAACCTGTAAATGCTATTCGAAATAGTGGTGGTGTGAGTGTTTTTGTCAGAGAACATGTAATCCAATCAAGTTTGGTCAGAAGAATTAATAGTGATATTGTTGATTGTATTGTCTTATATATTAAGTCGAATATTTTTCATGCCATGAAAGATATTATTTTATATATTGCATATGTTTCCCCTGAAGGTTCTCCTATGTATTCGAAAGAAAATGAAAGTAATGGTATTCTATTGCTTGAAATCAATATTTCTATTTTAAAACCAGCTATCCTGAGTGTTACTTGTATTTGGCGGAGACTTCTGATTTTTAGCTCACCTGAGCGATAGCTCGGGGTGAGCTATTGTGATCACTCAGCGTCCGGCGTCCGGCCGTCCGTCTGTCTGTAAACAATTTGTAAACATCTTCTTCTACTAAACCATTGAGCCAATTTCAACTAAATTTCAACTAAATTTCATGTGGAGCATCCCTAGGTCATGGGACAAAAGAATTGTTAAAAAAAATTTGATCACATAACCAAGATGGCCGCCATGACCATATATGGTAAAAACCTTAAAAAATCTTCTTGTCAGAAACCGCTCATCAGATTTTAAAAAAAATTCACAGGGATGACCTTTAGGGACTCCCCTGAAAAAGTTGTTCAAAGAAATTTTATTCGTCAAAAACATGGCGTAGGAGCTCGTTGAACTTGCCTATTTTGTGAAAACTTTCAAAAATCTTCCACATTTTTTGTCCGATCCTTTCCAAATTTGCACAGTGTCTTTATGTCAATGAGGACACAAACCCTACAAAAATGAGCATTATTGGTCCATGAAGTACAGAATTACCTCCCATTGAATTGAGAAAATGGTGTTTATGCAATAAAGTCCAAATTTTTCATCCAATTCTTTCCAAACTTGTAAGGATTTAGCATGGTTCAAACAAGGGAAACAACTATGGTGTATGCATGTTCTTTTTATTACAGTTTTGCCTCCCTTTAATTCATTCAAAATCTCATTTTACAGCAGAGATTCCAAATCTGACCTGTAAATGAGCCCCATATTTACTGCCAGTACTAGGTTACCTTTTCCCATTTGATCATTCTTAAGTATTGGTCTTGTAATGCTGCTACTGCTTCTGCTACTGCTACTGCTACTGCTACTACTACTACTACTACTACTACTACTACTACTACTACTACTACTACTACTACTACTACTACTACTACTATTACTACTACTACTACTACTACCACTACTACTTCTACTACTACTACTACTACTACTACTACTACTACTACTTCTACTACTACTACTAGTACTACTACTACTACCACCACCACCACCACCACTACAGCAGAGATTCCAAATCTGACCTGTAAATGAGCCCATATTTACTGCCAGTGCTAGGTTACATTTTCCAATTTGATCATTCTTAAGTATTGGTCTTGTAATGCTGCTACTGCTTCTGCTACTGCTACTGCTACTACTACTACTACTACTACTACTACTACTACTACTACTACTACTACTACTACTACTACTACTACTACTACTACTACTACTACTACTTCTACTACTACTACTACTTCTACTACTACTACTACTACTACTACTACTACTACTACTACAACTACTATTACTACTATTACTACTACTACTACTACTACTACTACTACTACTACTACTACTACTACTACTACTACTACTACTACTACTACACCACCACCACCATTCACAGTGACAAAAAACGTATTCACACAATGGCTGCTACTACAACTTATAGCCCATATAGGGGGCATGCATGTTTTACAAACAGCCCTTGTTTCTATGGGATTTTAACCACAACTGTTCATGTTAATCTCCGACACATATTTTTAGGTCACCTGTCATGAAGTGACACGGTGAGCTTATGTGATCGTGTGATGTCCGTTGTGCGTGCCTGCGTGTGTCCGTGCGTCCGTCCGTCAACAATTTGTTTGTGTAGACAGTAGAGGTCACAGTTTGCATCCAATCTTGATGAAATTTGGTCAAAATGTTTATCTTGATGAAATCCGGTTTAGGATTGTATTTGGGTCATCTGGGGTCAAAAACAAGGTCACTAGGTCAAATAATAGAACAACCTTCTGTAGACAACAGAGGTCACAGTTTTCATCCAATCTTTATGAAATTTGGTCAGAATGTTTATCTTGATGAAATCTGGGTTGGGATTTTATTTGGGTCATCTGGGGTCAAAAACTAGGTCACTAGGTCAAATAATAGAAAAACCTTGTGTAGACATTAGAGATCACAGTTTTCATCCAACCTTTATGAAATTTGGTCAGAATTCTTGATGAAATCTTGGTGGGATTGTATTTGGGTCATCTGGGGTAAAAATCTAGGTCAAATAAATAGAAAAACCTTGTGTTGACAATAGAGGTCACAGTTTTCATCCAATATTTATGAACTGTGGTCAGAATGTTTATCTTAATGAAATCTGGATTGGGATTGTATTCTGGTCATCTAGAGTCAGGAACTAGGTCACTAGGTCAAATCATAGAAAAACATTGTGTAGACAATAGAGGTTATAGTTTTCATCTGATCTTAATGAGTCAGGTGAGCGATTCAGGGCCATCATGGCCCTCTTGTTTAGATTATATTCCTTTTGATACATTAGAACATATTTTTGATGTGGAGGTAGAGTATTACGAAGATTCTTTTAACATGCCTAGGGAAAATAACGATAATATGTATTATAATAATTTTGGAAAAACATTAGTTGAAGTATGTTGTACGAGTTCATAATATTCACATTCTAAATGGCAGGTTACATTTGGATAAACTTGGAAATTTTACATGCGTGGCAAATGGGGGCCACAGTGTAGTAGATTATCATATTGTATCTACAGAATTATTCCCATTTGATTCCAACTTTAATGTTAAACCATATGATGTTTCTGAACACTTTCCTGTCTACTGTCAACTACAGTTTACAGCCTCTCTAAATCACGAAAACCATGACTGCGATTCCTCACCAAAAGATACTCAACATTATGACACTTAAAAGTGGAATGAAAAATATTGTGATTAATTCCAAAAAATACTGACAGAAAACTAAGAAAAATGCCGTGATGATATTTTAAATTGCTAAATGAACATGTAAACGATGCTGTGCATTCGATTATCTCCATTTATGAAACCGCTGCGGAGGATATGCGCACAATAAGGCGCAATTTTAATAAATAACAAAATAATCCGCTCTGGTGGGATAGCGCGTGTAGTAAGGCCAAGCGAGAAATATATTCGTTGCTCAGGCGTTTTCGTTGGACCAATAAACCGGCCGATTATCATTCGTACAAAAATGCACGTCGGTCCTTAAAAAACTTATGTCTAGCAAAAAAAAAATCTATACCAAAATAAAAAAAACGTAAAGTTTTAATTGATTCCCGTCAATATCCGCAGTATTTTTGGTCGGTTATTAAAGGAAATAGGTCTACAGCAACAACTCGTGCAACAATCAATCCCAATGAGTGGGTTAAATACTTTCAATCCTTGCTATTTAAAGAATCAGAGAACCCACTACACAATTTTGATGTACGTTCAAATGCGAATAATAACGACCAGGACGATTATATATTAAATTCGCCAATTACAGACGACGAAATAAAAACAAGTGTCAGTAAGCTGAAGCGCGGAAAATCTCAAGGTAAAAAACTGGGATCGGGGCGGAATTTTACATAAATACTAAATACCTTCTTACCCTTATTTTAATGTACTTTTCAATAAGATTTTATCTTCTGGAAACTTTCCTGATGCTTAAAGTATGAGTATCATCGTACCTTTATATAAATCGGGTTCGCGAAGTGATCCTTCAAATTACCGAGGTATATCTCTAGTGGACGTTATGTACAAGATATTTGCAGGCATCATAAATGATAGATTAACCAGGTTTGCCAATGATTTAATTGATGAGGCGCAAGCTGGGTTGAGAGCAGGATATTCGGTTACCGATAATATGTTTATTTTACAGAGTTTGGTGCAAAAATATATTTCTAAGCCAGAAGGTAGATTATATGTGTTTTATGTTTTATTGTTAAAGGCATTCGATTCCTTTGGTGCATCATAAATTGTTCACACGCTTTATGCGTAAAGGAATCGAGGGCAACGTTCTTAAGGTCTTGACCTCGATGTACTCCAAACTTAAAAGTTATGTACGCACGAGCCCCGGCGCTATTTCGAGCCCGTTTGCTTGTAACATCGGTACTAGACAGGGCGACTTGTGCTCGCCGATTAATTTTAGTTTATACATAAATGATCTGTGTTCATTTATACGACAAAAGTGCGACACTGGAATATTTGTCACAAACGATATCCCTGACATATTTTGTATACTTTTTGCTGATGATATTGCAAATTGTGCAGATACTGCTGTAAATCTACAGTTGCAGTTAAATGCTATTGCAGAATTTTGTACTTTAACAAGCATGGATTTGAATATAAAAAAAACTGAGGTAATGGTATTTAGAAATGGGGGTCCATTACGTCACTACGAGAAATGGTATTTCAATAATTGTCCAGTAAATACAACGTCCGTCTATAAATATATGGGCATCCTATATACCCCAAAGTTATGCTGATCGGCTGCAAAAACTATATTAGCCGCTCAAGGATGATAAGAATTATTTGCCATTAAAGAATACCAAATTCCGTTCGGATATTTCTGCTGTACAGAATTCTTTAAATTATTTGATGCCATGGTTACACCAATACTCACATTCGGATCAGAAATCTGGGGATTCACATATAGTGATTCAATAGAGCGTGCACAAATATAAGCTTGCAAGTACTTCCTGGGCGTTAAAACTGCGGTCAATAACTGTGTAGCTTTAGGAGAATGTGGCCGTCTAACAATGTACGTCACTTATCACTCAAAATGTATAAAATACTGGTGTAAACTTCTCCAGATGCCTGATAGAAGATGTCCAAAAAACTGTTATAAAATGTTAAAGTCATTAGATGATATTGAAAGGCGAAATTGGGCAACGGATGTAAAGGAGCTTCTTTTTAAATATGGGTTCGGCTTTATTTGGCTCTCACAGGATGTTGGTGATAATGATTTATCCATGCTCCTTTTTAAACAACGTCTGACTGATTGTACAACTCAAACCTGGCACGAGAACATAAATGACTCTTCTAGATGCGATACTTACATGCAATTTAGAAGTTTATTAAACACGGAACGATATTTAGACATTGCAATGCCATTTCATTGCAGGCAGGCGTTAGCGAGATTTCGTTGTTCGAGCCATAGGTTTCAAATAGAGTTACCGGTAGGTAGAAAATAAGGAATACCAAGAAATTTTAGAATATGTGCACATTGCCAATCAGAAAATGAACCCGTAAAAAAGAGGATGAATATCATGTATTTTTTTAATGTTATAAATATGCTGAAATTATGCAAACTTATTTGTATAATTGGTATCATGGCAGGCAAACTATTTCGAATTTCTTTGATCTGATAAGAAATGAAAATGAGTTTGTTATTAAAAAATAGCCCTCTATGTTAACCAGTTAATACGTGTTTCATATAGAACATAAATTTACTTGTAGTTGAAGTATGTTTGTTTGTTTTTTTCTCCAGTCAAATGTTATTGTAAATATATACGTAGGGACAACTCTCTGTATTATCTGTATATATATTATGTATACATGTTGTATTATGGGCCGGAGGCCTTTCTTTAAAATAAAATTACTACTGCTACTACTAATACATTTGATCTAAAGATAAGCGTACACGATGACCATAAAAATCATGCAAAGTATTACCAAATCATTGTTTTTAGTACCGTAGGTCATTTCATCAGGACCAAAACGCACGGACGGGATAGATTTTTGTCATGTGCGTAAAAGATGCTCTGATTTTAAGAAACACTATTTCTAATGTTGTTACTTAACTTCAAATAGTTATCTTCCATATATACAAAGTATTTTACCTGGTATTTTCGTAACCGTATACGATGCTGCTAATGTTTATATTATTACTATGTTTATCTCTGTGACATAATTGAATGTGAAATATCTAGTGTTTAGACGATGTATACTGTGCAAGTCTGAATAAATATGTTGTCTTGTCTTGTCTTGTCTTGCTATCAGCTCCGCTGGTACGCCCTACCCCACATAATTTTAGAGATAGAGCAGGACGTCGGCGGGACGGTGTACGGCATACACCTAAGGCAACCGATCATCGAAATCCTGCTCTCTGCCTGCATTGTACTTTTAGAGTTTGATTTAATGGTAGTAGACATATTTCGCGTTTTTTGTATCTTTGTTTGACTAGACTATACTGTTGTGATCGTTTTATAATTTGAGCAAGAAGTCGGCGAGTCGGCGTACGGCATACACCTAAAGCCCAAATCTCACTATTTCCGGTAGAGCCCCGGTCCATCCCGGTTTGCTAACGCCGGTCGACCGGCGAGAACCAGGATGATTCGTTTAATTTGTTTAACGCGGTAACACTATATCCCGATGCCGCCCCGGTTGAAGCCGGTCAACTACCCGTCAGAGTCCCGGTCAACCCCGGACTGGCTACGGTTTATCCCGGTGAAGCCCCGGCAGAGCCCCGGTTGTCGCCGGTAATGCCCCAGTTGAGCCCCGGTAAAGGCCGGCAGCGTCCCGGCAGAGCCTATGTATACCGTAACTCCGCCGGCACTCATCGGGGCTATACCGGCATCAGACCCCGGCAGAGCTACGGAAACGCCCCGCTTTACCCCGGTCGTCGCCGGTAATGCCCCGACGGATCCCCGGTGAATGCCGGTGGCGTCCAGGTAGAGCGCCGGTTTACTTATGTACCGTAGCTATACCGGGACTCTGCCGGCATTCACCGGGGCTCCATCGGGGCGTTGCCGTAGCTCTGCCGGGGTCTGTATGGGCCCCGGTGCAGCTACAATGCCGTGCCAGTTGTTCCCGGTGCCGTCCCGGTTGTTCCCGGTGCCACGCCGGTCGTTGCCGGTCCTAAACGGTGACTCCCGGCTCATCCCGGAGGTATCAAACATTTTAATATTTTCCCGGTGGAGCCCAGTGCATCCCGGTGGAGCCCCGGTTCATCCCGGTAGATGCCGGATCACGCACCGGGGCTCCGCCGGCATCATAGTAAGACTGGGCCTTAAAGGCAGCCGGTCACCGAGAACCTGCTTCGTTTTGTATTATTAACATGGTGAACATGACTTTTTCGGTCATGTATTTTCATATAGAAAAAGGATCGCTAATATGTGTGATTGCGAAAATGTGTGGATTTTTTTTTTGAATAACTATATAATACACCGTGTTCAGTACGTATTTTCATTCTACGTAAAATCAATTAAAAACAACAGTATAATAGTTTAAAATGCATTTTCTTTTTAACACTAATTTACCTTTTCGTGTGTGCCTTGCATATCCACGCAGTGACATGCTCTATACTATTGCACACCTATGTGTAACATGACAAAAGCTGGTTTTAGTTTGGATTTCTCTCAGTTTACTATCGGATTTCGGTGTGTCACATGTGCCCCGTTTTAAGATTAAGTTCGTGAGCACCATGTGAAGTCCTAGTAAAAGTGTATACGTAAATAACACAGCCTTGCATGGGGCGATAAAGCGATAGTAATACAAGTATATTTCATACAATTATGATCGATGTAGTTTGATACATGTGATAAGTTCGGACGAGACGGGTTTACCTGGTGAGTACTATATATGTCTAAATACACACTGAACATACTTGAATACTAACTATTTTAATAAATACTGACGGTTAAAATATTGTGGGACGGGTAGTTACAACTTACAAGGACCTGCTTATCGAAGCGCGGTAATTAGCACAATCTTCGAAGGTTTTACAAATCAAAAACATATAAAATATCATATGAAGAATAAAAATATATTTTGCCATCACATTGTTTCGAACCTACGACAACTGAGATAGAATAAGACATTCGGACTATATGGTAAATTGAGGTGTTCACGATTGGTATGTGTACACTTGTTTTCACAGGTTTAATATTAAAACCAGGAAAATTAGTTGAGCATCTTTTGATGAGTTTTCATATGTATTATTTATATATTTTTTGGTTAATAGACTTATATCTTTGCTTTGATTTTATTGGTTTACGTGTTTGATAGAGATGATTAAACATTAATACTATATAACACTTAAAATATTGTTTTCTTTCTCACTCTTTTTTGAACACTCTTGTTTAAATACCAAGTTTCTGTTTCACGTCATGTGCAATAGAATTGTATCCATATCAAGGCGGCCTGTTAAACGACTCATATTTATCTTGGGCAAGCTTACCCAATCTTTACCAGTACTAAGGTCAAACACATATGGCAGTAACGCTCTATTGGTCATTGTCGGCTCGGGTATTACTTCAATGTACCCCGTGTACTCTAAAGTATACTTAAATGTACCCCGGGTACGTAAAATAAACCAACACGTACCCGACCAATTAGACTGTATCCGAGTTTTATTACCGCCAACAATCTGATTTCGTAAAACGCGCTACGGAATACAAAACAGAAGTAACTTCAAAAAAACATACCTCAAGATCCTTTTGTGGTATGAGTTTCGATAATATAGAGGTAAAAAAAGCAGACGACAACACACTTAGCATAAGAATTCCCGGGTACGTTTTAGTATATTTACCGTAACCGGGATACATTTAAGTATACTTAAGAGTACCCGGGGTACATTTAAATAGTACCCGAGCCGACAATGACCAATCGAGCGGCAGTAACTGACGCTAAATAGGTCTTTGTCAGCTTAGGTACTATTTAAATGTATACCGGGTACTCGAAATTAAACTACACATTACAATATATCCCGGATGCGCTTTACGCCACCCGGTCATACCCAGGGTACTTATTTTGTATATTTTCCGTGCCCCGGATACTTTGTGTTATACATAAGAGGACCATGGCTACTTTTAAGAAGTTCATACCTGAGCCGATTATGATAAATCGTGGAATCTCCATTGGCCATTTTCGGCTAGGGTAGTACTTAAAAATTTCCCGAGTACTCCTCTTAAGCATACTACAATGTACCACGGGTACGGAAAGTACGCTTTAAGGCATAACTGTCGCAATTGAATCTGATATTGGAGGTGGGGTGGTCACAGTAGAAGGGTTTTTTAACCAATCGCCTCAAGTAATGAAGCTCGGCCTGGGATCGAAACCGCGATTCTCAATTCTTTCAGCTGAGCCCTCCCGACTATTTGGATCATTTGAGTTCGTAAATTTATTAATTTGATTAAATGCCCCTTTAATGCAAGGTCAACGATTGTGTGTTGGTTTAAGAGCTAGGACATTGCTGATACCGTATAAATAGTTTAACTCACTGTACTGAATGGTCGATGCTTGTGAATTACAGATTCACTAAAGATGGGTCTTGTCGAATACATCCACCCATCGCTCGCTACAGCGGACTGGGAACAACTGAACGTGAAGCTTAACTACATCGGCCTCTCCTTTGCCTTCTTTTGCGCAGTGTATGGCGCGTCGTCGGCAGTTTCTTCTCCTCTGGTCACGTACAAGAACCTCCGCACGAAAGAGAAGATATTTTGGAACCTTGCCATTGTCCGTGCGGTGTACGGTATCTACTGCACGGTATTCGGCCTGTGGGCGATCTTCGTTGACACGGAACTAGAACACGACGTCGTATTTGCCACCACGCCCACTAGCCATTTCGCAATGTGCACCACCGTTGGCTTCTTCATATTCGAATGCAGCATGATCTTGTGGTCGGACATCTACTACAAACAGTTCAACTTGCTTCTTAACCTCCACCATTGGCTTTCCCTCATCGCCTACTCGACGCTTATCTACGTGAAAAGCACCCACTTCTTTGGCACGCGGGGTTTGATCCTCGAAATGTCCACGCCGTTCAGTTGCCTCTGCTGGACTCTCTTAAAGGCCGACATGGCGCATACCTTGCTCTGGAAGGCCAACCAGTTCATACTGGTTCACACCTTCCACCTCCGGTCCGTGGTCGAGTTTTCAATGTGGTACTGGACCTACAACCACTGGGACCGGATATGGAGCGCCATGCCGATGCCCATGTTTGCCCTCTTCTACACGCAACTGACGCTCGTTGCGTTCGTGATGACGCCATATTGGACATACAAGAAGACGGTGCAAATGATCAACCCCGTGGATTGGAACTTCGAGGATTCCAATAAGCACAAGGCGAAGAATGGTTCGGTCAAACGCGAATAAACCGTTAATATTTGCGTCAAATGTATTGATCATTGATTTATTATTATGGTAACCTAATACTCAATTACGAATGTGCGCAGTAGATAATTTCTATGAATATTGTGAAGCCATCCTCATACTTTCAGGTTTTGCGTTTGCCAGCCCACATTAACGGACATATTTTTTTCGAAAACATATCGTGACGCTGTTATTCAGTTTCATTCTGATCATGAGGATGAACTTCCGAATTCATTAATTTTTATTAAATAAAACTTGGTTGTACTAAATTTCAGTTGTGGTCAGCGATGTTTACAGCAAACCGTGCCTTTGCAAATTATATATGATTTATCGTATGCATAAAAATTAAAACCGACAGTAGACTCTGTGCTTTACTTTCTTCCCTATTAATTTATAAGCTCGTATAACGTATTTGCGTGGAATGTTAAGTAAAAGAACTGTTTTGAAACTAAATAGAACCCTCGGTATTAGTTAAAAGATCAGAAATATTGTAAGATTGTCTTTATGTAATTTTATGTGCTTTTTAAAATGCATTTTCTTACTGTTGAAATATACTACACTACATCAAGAATACATGTTATGTGCAATATTTAAACAAATGATACTCGACAGTCTGTTTCTATATAAATCTGAATGCACTTTAAAACCTATATATTGACAAATATATAAGCTGAACTTAAGTGCCAATTTAAAAATCAATTGAAACAGTACGCTGGTAATATGAAATTATGTTTAGTTTTGTTTTAACGCCCCGGTCCACCGACAATTACTTGTTTGATACTGTAATGGCATCAGAAATTATGAGGGGAAATGGGATTTATTCTACTAACACACATTTCGTTTGTAAAAACATATTGAATGTTAATGTGTGTGACTTTTAGTGCAAACAGAATTTAGACTTCATAAGTCGCTTGTTACCATGGTTGTGTAATTTTCTCTATAAAGCCTGGAGGCATGACATCCTTTAGCGTGTTTAACAATTATGCAATAACAATCACCAAATCAGTTATATTAAGCGATTGGAAACGATTAATGTGAAATTATCTGTTTTAAGTAAATGTGTGCTGGGGCTTTAATGCTTTGTTTACAATATACATGCATGTTTTTTTTTCGGTGCAATATGATGTGTTTTCCTTGTGTTATATTATTATTTGAAATAAATATTGTTCATAGTATGCATGATAGTCATTATTTCGTTCAGTACCCTTTGTGCATCAGTTCGCTAACAGTGTTGGATATAGAAAGATTTTCAGTACAAGGACATCCATAAGCCCGCTGTCTGTCTGTTCTTACGTCAACCCGCCCTCGTAACTCTGCTACCTTCTGAGATGTTCTGCTCCGCTCTTCCAACTTGTGTTCAGGTATGTGTTTCGCTCCGCTCTGCTATCTTTTGTTCAGTTATGGTCTGTTCCGTTTTGCTTTCCTCTGTTCAGGTATATCTACTGCTCCGCTGTGCTATCTTTTTTCAGGTTCAAGTTTTCCACTCCGCTCTGATATTTTTTTAGGTATGTTACACTCTGCTATCATTTGATTAAGTATTTTTCCGCTCCGCTCCGCTATGCTATCTTTTGTTCAGGCATGTTCCACTCTGCTATGTTTTGTGCAGGTATGTCCCGTTCCGCTCTGCTATTTTGTGTTCATGTACGTTTAGTTCCACAGTGCTAACGTGTGTTCAGGTATGTTCCACTACGCTGTGCTATCTGGTATTCAGGTACGTTCCACTCCGCTGTGCCATCTTGAGTTCAGGTGTGTTCCGCTTCTCTCTGCAATCGCCGATTATCCTTTATTGCGATTCTCTCCTCTTTCATATCGCCTCGCCTGTACTGCTATGTTTCGATTAAATCTGCTAATGCTCATTCGAGCTTGTTCCGCGCTTTTGGAATGCTCTATTATGTTCCGCCCGCTATGCCGCTCATCTCTGCCACTTTCTTTTCACATATGTTCCGCTCTGCTTCTAGCATTTATGTTTGGGGTATGTTCCGTTTCTCCAGGCTGATCGTACAAACAAATTTTACCGTTTTCCCAATCTCCACGCAGAGTTGTCGTTCCTTTCTCTCACATACTACCTCTGCAATCACAAGAAAATAAATCCTACCAGACTTAGTAGGATTTAATGTTTTTGTTTATGTATTATATTATAAAAAGAAGTATCATTTGTCTACGATATTTTGAAAATAGAGTATACATTCAGGTTCGTACGTAAAAAAATAGTTCCAAACGTTCCGAGAATAAGCTGTCCAACTATTCAACGGGCTGTTTTCAAATTCGCTACGCCATCTTCGAGTTGAATAAGTTAATAACGGACGTGTGGCTTTCCTGACTACTATTTCCGGGTCAACTCGAGGTTAGATTACACTAATTCCTATTCCAAAAGTGCCCCATTATAAAACTGCCAACTTTTACAGCATTGTTCACGTCTTTCCTATTTATCAAATATTGCAAGTCGGGTAATATTTTCAGATCAAATATGTCCTCTTCCAATAATTGAAGTCACAAATATACCGTCTCGAATTTCTACGAAAGTAAAATTCGGCCAAAGCCTAGAATACTCAGAAATCAGAGTTCCAGAGTTAAGATTTCGACAAAGCCCCGCACTTCAATAAACGAACCCCAAATAATAATCTGTCGACTTAGTCCCCAATAAAATGCACTAACATATTGCAAACATGCACATGATAAACGAAATTATCACATGAGCGCGAGCGCTTAATTGCTTTTAAGAGAAAATGGACTCTTTATAAATAGGCACTTCTTACCACGGAGGGATAAGGCTGATTTAGTATATTGTAACCTCGAAGATTGGGGGGGGGGGGGGGGCAGTCTTCAGTTTTTCTTGAAAATCCCCAGGCCGACAAGGTTACAATATACCAAAAGATTTCCTACACAAATTCAATGTAAAAGCAATAACTTCAACAAAAAATAAAGTCAAACTTTTGCGCATAGAGACCCCATAACCATACCTTTTCTTAAAGAGCATTCCAAGCCGCAATGATTTAGACAATAAAAAAGGGGGGTCATGCATTTTGTAAGAAAGAACTCGATGTGAATCAGCGGTCACTGTTTTACACCCATCAATTTACCGGGTTCGTACCAGTGGATGAGGGTTTCCCGCCATCTGTCAAAGTCTCATGTAGTCTTTAACCTTCAAGCAAATGAGTGAATTTCTATTAAACATCAATGTTTTCCCTACCACCTGCACAAAGAAACATTCTAAAATAAAGTCATGGCAAGTGCCCACACAGAGAATTGTGTCTTCTTATAAATGATGTTCGGGTTTTCAGAGGCGTATCCAGAAAATGTTCAGAGGGGGGGGGGGGCTGAACTGGGGAGGGTGCGGGAGGGGTGTCCCCTCGTGTCGCTGATTTTTTTTTGAAATGGCACCTTGAAATGACGCAATTTCAAGGTATCTTATCAGCAATTGGCATGATTAAAGTGCATGTAAAACAAACAAGAACTTTAGTTCAGACATCAAGTGTGACAGACAAACAGACACACAGGGGTAAATCAAATGCCTCTCACACCACTAAAGTGGTGTGAGTCATAATCTTTATCCAGAAATGTTAACAGTGTTAGATGGGAGGACCTCTTAATTAACCATGTTGTCGAATAGGGGAGAGGGGAGGTGCGGGAGGGGTGTCCCCTCCTGTCGTCGATTTTTAAATGGCACCTTGAAATGACGCAATTTTATGCTATCTAATCAGCATTTTGCATGATAAAAGTGCATGTAAAACAAACAAGAACTTTAGTTCAGACATCAAGTGTGACAGACAAGCAGACACACAGGGGTAAATCAAATGTCTCTCACACCACTAAAGTGGTGGGAGACATAATCTTTATCCAGAAATTGTTAACAGTGTTAGATGGGTGGACCTCCTAATTAACCATGTTGGATATCCTACTAAGTCACCCTCTTGTATGGGTAGATATTTATCAAACTTGGTTGTTATCATATTATGTATTATCTTGTTGAGTCTCGTGGTTCAAAAACTGTCAAATAAGGCAAAGTCATTGATAAACCTTTTTTTACAAATTATAAAAATAACATTTTAACAACACTCTTTATTTCAAGTTCTATCAATGCGGATGGCCGAATGATGATAGAGCGGTAGACTTTTGCTCCATGGCTCCAGGGGTTAGTGGTTCGAGTCCCATTGAGGTTTAATTTTTTTTAAGTCTTTACTTGTATTCCTGTTTTTTTTATTGGAGATTTTAGACCCAATGTTAACATTTATCAATATAACGCATTTTATGACAAACTTCAATACATGCCAAAATCTGTGAAAAGGCCCCTTTAAATTCATCAAAGAAACTTTCCGAAAAATTAATGAGCCATTTGTTAACATTTACCTATAGCTAATCAAATAGAGTAGCTTATCACTTACAGTCAGTGAAGCGTGCAGTTTAGCCGGCGAAGGTTAGATCGTCTGTACGCATGCCTGGGGGCTGATCACACAAATTGACAGCTGTTTATGGATTAATTAGGGGCATATGACAGGAAATACACAAGTGGATTGAAACTATAAGGGGCTCATTTAAAAAAACAAAAATGGTATCTTCCCAGCTAGCTGGGGGGGGGGGGGGGCTTTACCCCCCTAGCCCCCCACCTAAATACGCATCTGGACCGTTTTTAAAGAGTATAACATTGCACTCCAAAAAGATTTAGTATATTGTAACCACAACCACTGGTCTGCAAAACACCCTCAAAACAAGGACTTCAGTCACAACCTGAAAATAGATTCAGACAATATTCAGTGCAGCTCATCAACAGCTTGAAAATAAAGCAGCAGCACAAAACAATGCAGAAAATGCTCTTTAAATTGATATCTGGGGTAAAACAGACCTTTTTCGGGGGTCTTGCGTAGCGAGTGATGGTCACATTCCACTAAATCGGTATCCCTCCATCGAAAGTAGTGCCTATTTCTAAAGAGTTCCTCTTCTCTGCTCTTATAAAAGCAACTTAGATGTGCCTTTTGGGGTTATTTAATATATCATGTCTGTGTGTCCAAAACAAAACAGTGCATTTCATTGGAGGCTAAGTTGCAAAATTAAGTTTTAGGTAGGGGTGCGTTTAGTATAGTACTGGAGTTGTAATGTTTTAGAAGTTACATGGCATATCCTCGTATAGCAATTTTCGCAAGCGGACATGTTTATCTTTTACTTTATACAAAGCATGAACAATCTGACATAAACAAAAGACGAGACAAATGCGTTGAAAGTCTGTCGTTTCATAATAAAAAATTGCAAATCTGAAACCATGTTTTTTATTTTATCAATTTACCAAACGGTGAACAGGTCCCTTTAAGGGAATCATATTTAATGTAATCTGACTTAATTCACCGCCTGAGTGACGTTAATTGAATTGGTCTGATAAAGGCAATTGTGATTAGTTTTGATAAAACAAATACTCGACTTGTTATCGCGTAGGCTTGTGATTTAGCTAGATGTCATCTGACCAGTAATGTTTATCTAAAAGTCTCAACCATGAGTATTTGTAACACGTAGTTACTCATTGCATCTTTTTCCCTGTCTTTATCCTCTTGTTTCATACTTTCGTCGCCCTACGTATCTATTCTCAGCCTTTCATCGCCTCCGTCCGTCCGTCTGCCCACTCGTCCATCATTTCGTTTGGTCGTTAGGTCGTTTCGTTCGTTTGACTGATTTCTCAAAACACACTTTTAATTTGCAAAATTTTTAGTATTTTGCAGATATTTTCGGAGTTTTATTTCGATGATTGCTTTAAGTGTTAACTTGTTGTTCTATTATCAAGAATAATTTTTTCTAACATCATTGTGTATCAAATTAAGTTCAGATAATTCAACATAAATACATCTAATTATATCTAATTAATCTTTTTTTTTTATCGTTACAACTCGATATACTAAATCGAGACTAGTTAAAAATCGTACCATCTGAACCTTTCTAAACACAGAATAATAAATAGGGTCACACAACACAGATATATATAGTTCAAATTCCGCGTTTCTACCGTATAGGCGCTTTTGCACGCGTTTCGGACCACGCGGGATCGCTTTGTGTGCCGTGTCAGACGTAGTTTGGATCCTCGCTCGAGATTCACAGTGGCTGATTCGGATTGGTGACTACAAGTTAACGTTAATTTAGAAAGTTCCCATTGAATATATTTTCATCTTGGATGCAAACCTGTGTCTTATTAAGAAAAGATAAATTTATTCTTGGAAACGTCAAGCAATTAGAGCCGGTAGATATTTTATTTATTTATTTAAAGTTAATTCTTTGTAACGCTAGGCTATTGGATTCGCTAGTTTTTTTGTTTAGTTTTTTATCGTTTTAATATGAATTCTGTAATAATCAGTAGTCATTTAAGTAGAAGAAGTAAGAAGTGTATGCATAAGAAGCCTTTCAGTTGCATAATTTAATTAAGTAAATATTTTTGTATGCAAATACTACTAAGGCTACCCAATGATTTATTTCTCGGGGAGTACTTCTGTGTTTCATGGTCCAGTTTGATTGTTTATACAAAAACCAAGTATTATTTATACAATTTCGATCACCGTCCCAGGATTTCAAAGTAAAACAACGCAACTAAATCAATATTTACTTAAAGTAATGTGTAGCTCAAAACAAAATACTTGAATGTTCGCATATTCTAGAATTTAATGATTGTCAAATAACAAGTTAAACTTGATTGGAACATATGCCAGTTTGTATTGCTTCATTAACCTGACCATATAAAGTGTTTTCCTTCAACAAAACCAATAGCATTTCAAGAATAATAAGTTTCGTGTATTCGCTTTAAGCAACGCTCACTTTTCATAAAGTCACTGCACAGATGGACCGGCGTGCGGACGAATAGATGGTCGACAGACTGACAGATAGACAAACAGACGAACACTAGTGCAGATTACGATGGTGAACCCGGTATATATTTCCTAATTGCCGTATGAAAATAGCAAACCATATGGAAAGTGAGCGTTGCTTGGCGTTTACACGAAACTGAAATTTTCTTTCGAGACTCGGTTTAATTTAAGATCAATTATTAAACGCCAATTTTAGGTTGATAGAAACGTATAAAAAATATAAATAAAAACTTACAAAAATATACCCGCCCTGCCTACAAGAGTGCATAGGAAACCACTTATTAGGGTCTGTCATTGTCTCTTTTTGGAATAAAATAATGTCTTTTTAATATTAAAATGTTTTTATGTCCCCCACCACTATAGTGGGGGACATATTGTTTTTGCCCTGTCTGTTGGTTTGTATGTGTGTTTGTTTGCTCCAACTTTAACATTTTGCAATAACTTTTGCAATATTGAAGATAGCAACTTCATATTTGGCATGCATGTGTATCTCATGGAGCTGCACATTTTAAGTGGTGAAAGGTCAAGGTCAACCATAAAGGTCAAAGGTCAAATATATAGCTTCAAAGCGGCGCAAAAGGGGACATAGTGTTTCTGACAAACACATATCTTGTTTATCATTCAATTAAATCAATTCGTTCATCGTTCATCGAACGAAATAAGCGTGCATGTTAATTATCAGAATTGGTGAGTAAATGCAAAACATCACTAAATGCGCTTTCGAATTGTGTTTGATAACATATATCTCTTAAGCTGTTTTATCAAACATGTGTCGAGAAATTGGTTAGAAGGTTCAACTTACATTGCAGGGCCGGGCGCAGGAATTTTTGACTGGGGGTCCCAACCGGGGCGGATAAGGAAGGGCTCTCCCCTCATGAATTTTAAATTTGTTTAAAATGGCACTTTGTAAGCGGATTTGTAATGCTTAAAAAATTATTTTGTTATATAAATTAATTGAGTTTAACAAGTAAATCATCAACTTTCTGAAGTTTAAAGCTTTAAACATTGATGGAAAATTCACACCAATGTTCAAAGCTTTAGATTTCAGAGATGTATGATGTTTGATGAAGAAGGAAAGCAAACTTTGAAAATCAAAAACCTTTATTAAGAAATGTATCATAAAGCATGACTGACATTTAACCTTTATAATATTGTTTCTTTAAATTCACACAACCTCTAAAGTTTCAAAGTAAATTCATAATACAATGTTTATCATCTACTACACACGTTTACTTTCACTATTACCAACCCAGATAAACCATCATGCTCGTCTTTAACTCCGACCTTAGATTGGACTCATTTTCCGAACTTCTTTTCAAACGCTTTAAAATAGTGACCTGATATTTGGTATGTTAGTCTACCTACATGACTTACAGATGAAGTATGACTTTCGTTCCAGTCCATTGATTTTTGGCGACGTTATGGGCCTTGTTCTTAATTTTTGTTCTATATAATAACTGTTTTCCGGAGATTTTATGCAACGCTTTCACATAAGGTGCTGATTTTTATGGTCCGGGTAGGATGTCACATAGCGGTCGGACTTTCCGTCCATCCGTCCATCTGTCCCTTATACATTTCATTTCCTGGACTTTTTTCAGAACGCTTTAAGATATTGATCTGATATTTAGTTTGTGAGTCTACCTACATGACTTACAGATGAAGTGTGAGTTTCGTTCTGGTCTATTGGTTGTTCGCGAAGTTATGGGCCTTGGACTTAGACAAAGAAACCTACTGGGTCAAATCAATCAACATTATTTGTTTTTCATAAATTATTAATGTCAGCGATGTTCAAACCTACGACTTCTGTATCAGTTGCTTCCATTCGCTGCTTTTCTTTCCTTAGCCAATCAAAAGACGAGTTACATCTACCATCCATAGAGAAAGCATTCTGTATCAAAAGGGGTAATTAACGCTCGATTGGTCTTTGTCGGCTAAAGTATCCCGGGTACTCTTAAGTATACTTACATGTAACCCGGGTATGGTAACTATACTAAAACGTACCCGGGAATTTTAACGCTAAATCGGTCGTTGTCGGCTTATTTTGGAAATTAATTATGTTCACATTTATGTCAATTTTCTGTTAACTGGCCGTTATATTATCGAAACTCATACTCAAAAAGCATGTTGATGTAATTTTTTTAAAAGAGACGTTTGTTTAAGATAAACAATATCGTGTTACGGTAATCGGTAGCGCGTTTTACGACATCGGATTTTGGCGGGAATACAACTCGAGTACAGTCTAATATCGACCGGGTACGTTTAAGTATATTAACCGTACCCGGGGTACATGTAAGTATACTTAAGAGTACCCGGGATACATGTAAGTAGTACCCGAGCCGACAATTACTAGTCGAGCTTCATTAACTACCGGTAATCGGGAATGTGTGTACAAGGCGATAAAAACATTGCCTAGGGGCTTATTGTTACACATGCCCAATTAATTTCCTTCTTTGTTATATATAGAATTCGCAATCTTTGATCTCAAATTTCACCATGACCGAGCGATAAGCCAATATATTACTATACATGACTGGAAAGGTGGTTTCATAAGCTTACAAAAAAACTGCATTTGAAAAAAATTTATACGGCGTTACTCAAAATAATTACCTTAGAACATATGAACCGGTTTTGACAGCTACCGGCACTGCCATTTGAAGGCAAAAACCATGCCCTACTATTGAGGCTGGCAACCACTAACATACAAAGAAATGCACAAATCAGGCCTTTTGCCCTGTGACTTACACATGTACCTTTAAAATACCTAAACTCTTCATTTCAGATACATTTTTAAAATCTTATGCACCAGGACCTGCATCATATGAACTTAGTAGCAAACTGACTGCATGTAACCCCCCAAATTCCACTTCCGTTTAGGATTATGTAACCTTATCTGCACTTGCGAGTAAATTAGCGCAAATCCCCTTGTTTATCAGGGACAATAAAACCGTCTGCCCTTTTCTGTTTAGGTAAAGTGTACTGTGAGCCCTTTCATGAGAGAAAACTTGCAGAAGGCAGATTACTTGTATTTAAAAACTGGACAGCCAGCTGGGAAGGGGGGAGCCAGGGCCCAAGGCCTGGGTACGGGCCTGCATTGTTCGCGCGTAAAGCAATATCTATACATGATATACCTTTATCAGGGTTTTTAATACATTGGATACAAACGTATCAAACATTATCAGTTTTTCAAATCCAAAATTATCTCATTCGATTTCCCCTGTGATAAACCTCATTCGCTTTGATTTACTTAAATACACATGTGTTTACAACAATGAACTCCGCTTAAAAATGTTACCATGAACTTATGTACGAGCAATCATAAATAATAATTACAATAATAGCAACATAGTATATTCTTCAGATATCTTAGATGTTGCCATATACTTGATAAAATTCTGATAAAACAAGTTTCCCGTTGGATAAAAATTAAAAATCTCATACGAGCAATAAATGTAATTGTGTAAATGTGCAATTCAATATTGCGTCAGGTTGTACATTATTCTTTCGGTTAATAATTAATCACATCAGCGCTATGCGTTTTAAAGCCCCATAAACCATCTAAATCAACGAATATTTTGTAAAATGTTTCGTAAAAAAATGTTTACCCATTAACAATCAGTGTTCATTATACAATATCCGAACATTTACGAGCGAACGCGCACACCTTATAGAAAGCACAGGCAAGAGCGCTCCAAATTACAGTTAAAGATTAAAATGCATAAACACAGTTATGTTTTTCCCCGCATACACTTTCATTTGTGCACGCTCTCTTTTCTTTCTTTTTATTTGCTTGCTGAATCGCTAAAAGAATGACGTCCTCACGTGAGCTCCGCTTATTAATCGCATAATGGTTATTCATGAAAACTGCGTCGTGCTTCCGACGCTGCCCGAAGCGGAGCTCGCGTTCGCTCGTAAATGTTCGGATACCGGCGCGGGAAATTCACATGGAGTTTATTGTACCACAATAAATTTGATATTAATATTGTTGTTTTTTTTTGGTGTTGTTGAAAAATAATCAAATCGGCGCTTAACATTTAAATATTTTCCTTTATGGTAAATAAGAAATCACCTCAGCGTTTTCTATGTAATAAATAAGCAATCATATAAGCGCAACTCAAACTCCTTTGTGGGATAAAACATGATGACATTCATGTTGGTGAACATCAACACCTTAGCGCAATTACAAAACAAAATATCAAAGGGTATAATAAAGCATATAAAGTATTATCATCATCCTGAGAATTATTGCGCACACAATTTAAATATATAATACTTCGTCAGAAATATTGTCTTATAACTTGATAAACGTGTATTAAATATTTACTTATATTTTTAATATATTGTCTGCCTTATAGTTGGATGAAAATAAATATGTACTGTTCATTAAACACGAGTTATGACAAATCTTATTTTGCCGTTAATAAATTTGAAATTCCAATCTGAATGACAAATACAGTGTCAATTACTTAAAAACAATCACATAAAACATCATTGCGCAAAAACATATGATCCTAACGTCTTTGTTAAACTGGATTATATAAAAGCAACAGATTAAAAGCAAACGCACTGATAGCATCGATTGTTATCTGTCATAATTGTTATCGAAATCAAACGCAAATTTGACCAATACAGTTGAGCCTAAAAGCTCATGCGTTGACGACATTTCAATGTTTTAAGTTTTTTCCGACGCATATATAATGCTGTATTGCAAATGGGCCACTTACTGGCCCAAACATAACGCACACATGTTTTGACTTTGATTAACTGTTTCTACACGATTTTACACAGCAATTCATTCGGTTACATGATATTTACAAACGAGTCTAATGGGTCAACTGGTATGTGCCTATGCACTTTGTATCCACATTTATCATCCGGATAACATTATTGGATTTCGATACAAACATGTGTGTATAAATATAACTCTACGTGGTATTTAAGCGAACTGGGTAATAACATTTTTTGAATGTGTACGTATTTCTTAAAAAAGATCATGACTGAATGTATATGAAACAAAACATACAGTGTTGTATACAATATATTTATAATGTCTTGCCACAATTTAGGTGACAACAGAATAATTGGAAAGTTAAAGCAGTTTTCTTTGTAGAAACGGGGGCGTGTTGCAGTGTTAATCTTTTCTTTGTTTTACTGTCTTTCATTGCGGCTGAAACTTGTGCAGTTTGGAAAGCGTGCGAAGAGAAATCCAAAATATCGAAGTAAATTTCCATAAGGCGTAAAATTCGTTAAAATCATGTTCTTTATTGATAAAATAGCATAAACAGTTTTTTCAAAGACTACAGAAGCCTTATGATATTTATTGGTCCATGTCATGCATATATGATGAACTAACATTAAAACGTTTATGTGAAACTTCCGTTTGAGTTAAAAGTTATGTTAATACCAGGCCTATGGTAAAGCGTAACTTTCTGGCAATGTGTAATTCTGTATGCCCATGATTTAAGTTCGATGCATGATGTGGTATTGCCGTAATGAATTTTCATTCAGTTTTTGCAATCAACCACCTTTTTGTATTTTTTATAAAGTTATATTTGAATGCTAAAACTTAGATTCTTGACATCTTTACATATTTATTAATGAATCGAAATTAATTTTTTATGGTCATTTTTTTCATTATTTATTTATCCGTGGTCATGCATTTCTTATTTACTTTGAACATACTGCTTATCAAATGCAAACGTAAGGCATACTCTTTCCAATGTTAATACTGATCGACCGATGTACAATAGTCATACGACTGAAATTCACCCCCATTGGACCGGTTAAAATTGGGTCACTGCTATCAGCGTTTCAAATAATACGTCACATGATTCGGGCGTACGGATGCAAGATTAGCATCCTATTCATGTGAGATCGAAGCTGACCCGGCCTTGATATATCTAGATATATGAAATATATTGATATGGCCCGTACCCAGTATTGTGGTGATCACTTTGATCAACGGTGGGTGCTACGGGGATATACAGGAACAAACAATTAATTTGCTCATGTAAGTTGTTATATTTAAAATAAAAGCAGGTACTGCTAGTATTTTCCATAGCAAATAACAAAGGCTAAACTTATCATTTATGCATTTAATCTTGTTTTCAGCGACAGCATCATAAACAAAATCATTCGCAATGGTGTGAAAAATATCGTTGGTGATCTCGTCGTCGGACATATTTCTTATTATTACTTTAATTTATATATGACACATGTTGTTTGTTGTTTCAAAAAGTACTGATTTTGTTTTAAATGATGACTTATGTTACAGGCTGTTTTCATAACAAACGTGTGATTGATATACGTTATTTGTCGTAGACAGAAGTTGTTTCGTGTGTGGCATGATTTGTTTAATAATTAACGTAGATGGTGTCTTATAAGTGTTGATCATAAAAACAAACATTCTGTTTATATATATAGGGGATAGTGTTATATTGCGTGCATTCTGTTTATATATAGGGGATAGTGTTATATTGCGTGCATTCTGTTTATATATAGGGGATAGTTTTATATTGCGTGCATTCTGTTTATATATAGGGGATAGTGTTATATTGCGTTCATTCTGTTTATATATAGGGGATAGTGTTATATTGCGTGCATTCTGTTTATATACATGTATAGGGGATAGTGTTATATTGCGTGCATTCTGTTTATGTATAGGGGATAGTGTTATATTGCGTGCATTCTGTTTATATATATATAATTATATATATATAGGGGTTAGTGTTATATTGCGTGCATTCTGTTTATGTATATATAATTATATATATATAGGGGATAGTGTTATATTGCGTGCATTCTGTTTATATATATATAATTATATATATATATAGGGGATAGTGTTATATTGCGTGCATTCTGTTTATATATATATAATTATATATATATAGGGGATAGTGTTATATTGCGTGCATTCTGTTTATATATATATAATTATATATATATAGGGGATAGTGTTATATTGCGTGCATTCTGTTTATATATATATAATTATATATATATAGGGGATAGTGTTATATTGCGTGCATTCTGTTTATATATAGGGGATAGTGTTATATTGCGTGCATTCTGTTTATATATAGGGGATAGTATTATATTGCGTGCATTCTGTTTATATATAGGGGATAGTGTTATATTGCGTGCATTCTGTTTATATATAGGGGATAGTGTTATATTGCGTGCATTCTGTTTATATATAGGGGATAGTGTTATATTGCGTGCATTCTGTTTATATATAGGGGTGTTATATTGCGTGCACTGCCGTGCAGGTTCTGAATTCTGCAAAGTTAAATCAAATGCGATGTTAAATGGTACAACTTAATTGATAAACTACCAACTACCAATCTCTAAAAGAAATACTATGTTTTCTATCCAACTACAAATTGAGGAACACAATTAAATCGGATCCATGATTTTTCAGACTTCAATGTTGTGCAATTTTTATGTTTTGTTTACATTTATTTCAGACTGATACAAAGACAGCCATAACTGCCTGCAATGTCAGCGACACGATTCGTCGATTTGATACACACATTCGACTGGGAACAAACGCAGACAAAACTCGGCTGCGTCACGTTGTCCTTCTTCTACTTCGTGTGCGTGTATTTCGCAACAAATGCCATTTCATACATATTTTTGACATACAGAAACCTTAAAACCAAAGAAAAGGTCTTCTGGAACTTAGCGGTTGCGCGTGGGAATTTCGGATTTTTCGCCATCGTAATCGGGCTTTGGGCTTTATTTGTTGACAACGAATTGCACAAAGATGTGGTCTTCGCTACCACACCTATTAGTCACTTTGCCATGTGCACTACGACCGGTTTCTTCTTATTCGAGTGCTTAATGGTTCTTTGGTCCGACATCTACTTCAAGCAGTTCAACATGTTGTTGAATATCCACCACTGGGTTTCCCTTATTGGTTATTCTATCGTTCTCACCAACGGAAGCACCCACTACTTGGGCTGTCGGGGACTGTTATTAGAAATGTCCACGCCTTTCAGCTGCCTCTGCTGGACGCTCCTAAAGGCCGACCTCGCCCATTCCTTCATCTGGAAAGCGAACCAGTTCTTACTCGTGCACACATTCCACACTCGCTCCATCATCGAGTGCTACATGTGGTACATCACTTACATGAACTGGGACGCTATTTGGGCTTCGATGCCCGCTGGTACTTTCTACCCTCTATACCTACAGCTGGTGCTCGTCACGTTCATCATGACCCCGTACTGGACATACAAAAAGACAGTCCAAATGATCAATCCTGTCGATTGGAACTTTGAGGAAAGCGCTGATGCCAAAAGAAAGAAAGACAAGTCAGCAAATGGACATATAAAGGCGAATTAAACTTACGATTCTAACTCTGCAATACATTTCAAGAGATAAGATCACTACATTTGACTGTTGGAGTCAAGCGTATGCTATGTATTGTCATGTCATGTAGTATGTTTGGTATCTATGTCGTGTTTAACTCGCTCTTTGTAGACACGGCTTTACTCACAAGAAGAATTACGTGTTTGTTAAAATATTGAACACTGTTTAATAAACAAAACAAACAATATTTTAACATTGTTGCAATTATATATTTATTTTATATTGTATAAGATCACCCATTATCTATTGTTTACAATCACACACGAAATTTAATGAATATAAATAGATACATAGAGTTCTTCTATTCAAATGAGGCTCTTGGAAAGGACCTAGGTACTAGGTGGAAAAAGTTTTGTTGTTTCATTTCTTATCATAGGATACGATATCTTTACTTGTAAAAAATGTTTATGAGGTTATCTCATGTCTTTGTGAATAGCTCTGTCCAAAACCAAACTTTAAATTTGCGTTTTGACACATATTATTTGATGAGATTAAATTTATGTCGTTGGTGTTTTGCCCCGATGACAAATCGAGGAAACTTCAATATTGTTTAAAATATGTATATTAAATTATTAATGCATAACTTGCCATAAATTACTTGAAGAAATGTGACACATCATTTAGTACAATATTTTTGTAAGTTGTAGCCCATAAAAAGGTTATACAATAAGCATTATTTATCTGTATGCAAGACTCATATATGTTATCACGCGAGTACCATATTGTTTATTTGTATTCCTAGGTAAACCTTTTTACTCGCTATTGCAATATATGTTTATTTTTTTTCATTGTTTGTATATATAATACTCTAAAGTAGATGCGTGCAATAGAACAGTTGTAAGTGTATAATGTGACAATGTTAATATTAGTACAAAATATTGTATGAAAAAAATCATTAAATCACTTTAAATCATATCTGATGTGCAAACATGCTGTTTAACATGCTGTTAAATGCTTTACACACTCAACTTTGGAAAACTCCACTCTTAAATAAATGCTCTTAAATAAATGTCTTCTCTTGCTTTTCCATAGAACATACGATTTGAATATAACACTCTGGTATGTGTAATACGATAAACATTTTTATTTAATTATGTAGACACGAGTGTTTGGGAGACTTTTAAACTAAACTCAGCGTATTTTCTTTACATACTTTGCTGTTAGTTGTAAAAAGAAGCATGTTTAACAATGAAAGTGATTTTATTAAGAAGATGTATTTTGTGTTTTTTTTCCACAAGTGGTAAGCGTGTGGCTATGATATTAATTAGTGAAAACATCATTTTGAATGATAAATAATCATATTATAACGAAAAATTAACTTTTCTGAACAAAATATTTCACTATCAAATATATATATAACAAGGTATGCAACTCAAAATCAGCCCAAAACGGGGTGCATCGCTTTGAACAGCTATATCTTCATCAATTGTGCAGCGATTTTCACGATCTCGGTCTTATTCAACGCAGAAATGAATTTCCTTTCTGGAAATGTATATGTCTTGCAATATTTTTTACAAATGCTGGATCAACTTTGAAGAAATAACACGATACACAACTCGTATGACCCAGTTGACAGTGATCATGCATTATTTATGAATGAAATCTCCAGTTGTAAAGACACACCTCCGCATTGGACCAATGAAATCACTCGTATGTTTAAAATGTCAGTTAGTTGAAATGTATGTAAACAAAGGTTTCAAACGGCGCTGGACAGTTAGTCTTGATGCAGAATGTAACGACAAGAACGGTAATAATGTTTTTTCATACGTTTTATTGAATTATGGTATCGAACTACATGAACTTTGTAGGGAAGTTGCCCTTTACTCCGTGAAGATTTCAGTCTTAAAGACAGCATGATGACTGTCAACTGGGTCATGCGAGTTGTGTATCGTGTTATTTCTTAATAGTTGACCCAGCATTTGTAAAAATATTGCAAGACATATACATTTCCAGAAAGGAAATTCATTTCTGCGTTGAATAAGACCGAGATCGTGAAAATCGCTGCACAATTGATGAAGATATGGCTGTTCAAAGCGATGCACCCCGTTTTGGGCTGATTTTGAGTTGCATACCCTTGTTATATATATATATTTGATAGTGAAATATTTTTTTTCAGAAAAGTTAATTTTTCGTTATAATATGATTATTTATCATTCAAAATGATGTTTTCACTGATTAATATCATAGCCACACGCTAACCACCTGTGTTTTTTTCGTCACAAATTGTCTAAAATTGTTCATCTTACAAACGAAGTAATATATATTATTTCTCAACAAACGCATGTTAAACAAGTTTTTCATTAACAATTAATTCCTCTCTTGGTTTCTGTGTTTGATTCCAATTAATTTCATAAACATGTGCACCGAAACATATGTCTATTCAAAGCACATTTTAACAGAAAAGCTCGAATAATCAACATCATATTTTGGCTATGGTTTGTCTTGATTAAAACACCAACATCTCGGTTGGTCACCCGGTCATTTGCTCCACTTGCCTTTAAGAAACATAACCTGTACCCGCACGCAAACCTTTTGAGCACTTAGGTTTAGACCCTTGACCTGAAAACAAAAATTAAACGCGGGGTATATATTGGTTAATTGGCCTAGTTTTCTTTAAAAATAATATATATATTATATATATCAAAGAAAACAGCTCAGACTACGTAATCCACTTCAAGTGCTTAATAATGTCATCTTTAACAAAAAGTATTTGGTTCGTAATAGAATAGCATTTTATGGATCTTTATTGGAATGATGAGAGAACAGTATAAGCAAATAAGTAGTTGCAATCATATGAACACTGTTACTTAGTTCCTGTACACCCTACTTGAGTAGTTTCGGACTTGATTATTACTACACGCGTTTTGCTCGTTTCTTAGGTTAATTGTGTAGATTTAAAAAATACTGTCAACATATCCAAATAGACATTATTTAACCAATTCTGCATCCAGAGGCAAACACGCATCGCGCTTTTGTCCGCACCGACACTCTGACAGGTGGGGGGGGGGACTCATTTCTATAAGAAGTTGCCCAGGTAACACACAGCACACAGCTGTAAAGAAGATGACACGATGGTGGTTAAGACGCTTCGATTCACAACCGGAATTGTTCGGACTTCGTGGTTAATCGAGTCAATCAAGCGATAAGGCAGTCATTTGAAGCATCCGTTATTCTATAAAGTTAAACAAATACATAAAAAGCAGCTTTGATATAAAGGGACATGCATATTATGCGCTCTCAGCTTTTAAAATCTCGATAGTTTTTCCTGTCACGGCTTTAAGAACACCTCTACGCCATCTTACGTTCCTTGACACAAATGTCAGTGACGGTAAATATCTGCGGAACGTAGATAAATAATGGTAAAATACTGACAACTACATGTGTATGTCAATAGTTTTTATTGCATTTCTAATAAATAAACGTCGAAAAAATCAACCACAATATATGATAAACGGTTAAAAAATCATAACGTCCAACCTACCGCCCCGTATTTGGTAATCAATTCGTTGACTGTGCATGTGTCATCCAATCCACACATAACATCAACTATCGCCAATGTAAGCCTCACAATCATGGTTTCCTTATTCTTATTTTGATAGGCTAAAAAACTAGAATAACAACACAATAATACGTATTTTATTTCCACTAAAATGTTACATATGTGAAACCCTTTTCGATAACTTGTGTGGCGGTAAAAGTTTTTTTCCAACTTTCCAACAAACATCTTCTAAATCATAACATATCTTACTTTCAACGTTTGTATCAATATTTCGAATATCATTAAATATGATAAAACATGATCGAATCTCAATCTGGAACGCCCAAAAAATTACGACCTTCACCATGCTATATTTATAGCAAAACTCATTCCTGTATGGATTAAATAAGTGTTAAACTAATACACTCTTTATTTCGCGTTGACGTACTCAACCAAATGTTAACTTTTTTAAAGTTTTTTTTTAACAATTTAAACCTGGTCGCTATTAAACCTCGCGGTTGTAAAATTGAGATTAACCTTACATTGTTTTTAAAGAAGCACTTCAATCTTACTTTTTACGAATAACGCCCAAACTGTTTTCAGTATCACTTCTTATTATTAAAATTTATTCTACACGCTCTTCGTATGGCATTTTAAGCACATAAGCACGCATATGCAACTGACCTTTAATATAAGATTTTGTGCATTTAGGAATATCCGGTCTCTTGTGCGTAGTTGTCGTTTTGCAAACGTCAGATATTGTTCTGATCCTGTTGTTTGACGCTTTGAAAATATATGTGATAAGATTATCTTGCGCTGATTAACCGTTTTCTTATTAGACGCATTCAATTTAGATACTTAAGTTTAGTCTCCCGATAACCGGAACATGATATGATACTTCAAATCCTGTTAAAGTCATTGAGGATGAAGGTTCTGTATTCGCAAAACTGTAAATAAACATAATTTAAGTTGCACTTAAATCATGTCATAGTTATATTTATAGATGGAAATCTGTTTGTTTACAATAAATAATCAACTACGTGCTCTAAATATGTTTTCTTCCTTTTCTTGGAGCTGAAATTTCACGTTTATTATATTTGCATTATTTACATATCTATGTTATGTTCTTGTCAACTAATTTCACAATGACAACACACTATCAGTTGTATACCTGTGCCTACTTACATGAAAACACATTTTACAGCGGTATGATGTAAAGTAAAGTACCTTTAAGGGGGACCGAATGATTTTACTTCCACCGGTGAGGTTGTGTTTGTATGTTTCAAGCAACGTAAAATCGGTGATTTTACACGCACTGGAGAAAGTGTAAAAGTTGTTAAACAAGCACTGTTGAGGTTAAATGGGTGATTGTACAAGCACCGTTGAGGCTGACTTTGATATTTTACAAGCACCGTTGATGGGCGTAAGGGTGATTTTACATTCCACTAAACCATTGTGTACCCCTCCGTGGTGCTTATTTCTAAAGAAATTAGAGGTTATGTAGGGTGTATTGGTAATTCTACAAGGCATTCTCTTTTAAAAAATTCATTAAAAGGTTTCTAAAAAGCGAATGTCGTTGTCAATCAAACGTCTACATCAGTCCAATTGCCTTTTAAATTAAAATAGAACACAGATCACCCATTCAGGTCGTTATGATTGAATTAAATGGAAATTGTTCAGTCTATTCCCCTTTGAAGACTTTTACCGTAAATATATTCCAATTTATTTATTTGTATGATACATTTGTGATTTTTTTATACATTTTTAAAACATTTGTATATCTTGGGTCTTGAAATATGTTGCGATTCGCATGATCTTACGTTTTACACCAGCCGGAAGTTTTCGCGTCTCAACTTAAGATTCTTCAAATTCGAAAAAAAAACATCATCTTTTAATCTGTTACGAGTATGCCATATAAACCAAAGTCATAATAATGTTTAATTTCAGTATCAATTATATTATCTTAATATACATTTTGCTTATAGTCATACATTCTAGTCATGAATTATTACTGCATATAATCGATAACCAAACAAATTAAAAATATTTATTTAATGTTTTTAATTTAAAGATATGTTGTCCCCAACATCAAAAGTGATTATATTAAACGATATTTGAATATTTATGTATTTATTAACAAACCGAACAAAGGCACCATTTGGTTTTTAATTTGTACACAGCTACGTACAGAAATTCCGAGGCTAGATATATGTTATAATATTATCATGTCTAGAATTAAGTTATCGTACAAGTACTTGAAGTGGCATTTGATTCGTTATTATTTTTCATGTGATACAATAGAAATAAAATATGAATGTACCTGTGTACGCATTTACACAAGCAAACATATTTCAAAAGTAGAAAAGCTCCATCATGAACGTATGTCAATTTGTGTTTGGTAAATACCTTATTGTCCCATATAACCTTTAGCACAATGCTTAATTAAAAAGTACATACTAATACATCAGAACCTATTGCATTTTATCATTAATTTTGATTCACGTTAACATACAAATTCAGCGGACATAGATATGAAAACACAATCAATTATTTAAAAAAAATCTCTTATAGAAGCGATGAACTTAAATTATACACAAAATTTACACATTATCTGTACAATTTGCATGACTGTTCAAATGACGCTCTTCAAATTAGTAATATTTACGTTGTCAATATAATGAAATTAATGCATTTCGAATAGGCGATTGTTCTTATATAACTAAGTGATGTTAATTTGACTGAAAAAAATACATTGTTGTTTTGTTATTACTATGCATTTTTTTGAAAATGCTATTAAAAATGGAATTTTAACAAACATGTCGACAAACAGCGTTATATTAAGTTTTTATCGTAAGGAAGGTTATAACAAACACATGTCTTTACACTTTATATAAAATACCAAACATACTATGTCCTATTGCTTTAAATTTCAAACCAAGGTCAATTGTTTTATCGGCATGTGGATATCTATCGTAATTGTTTATTTATTTATAACTGACACTTTTTTTTGTGCATATAATATTCATGTTATCAACGACCACGCGGTCACCCGTGACACTGTGCATGTGATCATAGTCAGGTTACCATTTTGCTGTATGTATAGAATTTGAAATAATAAATAAAGATTTTATTAAATTGTCACAACATATTCGTTATTACCGTTATTTTATCGATTAATTTGAAAGTGGATACCAAGAAGCACTTATTTAACTAAAACACAATTCTGAAAAATAGTCACTAGAATAAAATGTGACTCAATCAATATAATGCTTTCGGTTCGAGTTTGAGATTAAATTAATGTTACATCATTAACGTTGTTAAGTTAAAAAAAAAGAAACAGTAGTGTAATACCGAAAGAAAACATTCAGCTTTTATAGTGACCCTCCTATAATGAACGATGCAGTACCGATCGAAAAACGATATAATAAGTATTATACAGACTATGAGGACATCTAGACCGCGTCATGCGAAAATGGGCATTATACCATATGCGGCATGCGTATCTCCAAACCAGTCTGCATACTCTCGCAGTCTGAGCAGGAGTTATGCCTTCCTCTAGTGAGAATAAGAAACATTGCATGACCCCATAAAGTACAGCAAAATTCCTGACCAGACCTTGCGATTCCGCTGGTTTGAATGTAGCTACGCTGCTCCCGTATGACATAAGACCCATTTTCGCCGGACGCGGCTTATATACAGTTCAATCAAATTGTTTTTAGTGTGTTGAGAAATACAACTGACATCAGTCTCAGAAAGTATGTTATTTTTGTTTTACCGAATGTATTGCATTGTATGTAATGTATTGTAATAATTTTCTATAAATCCATCGCATTATGTTAAGAGTTTTTTTTTATTCTAGGCTATATTTGAATGAATGTTAAATGCTCGCCTTATTAAAAAGGGTGTTATAGAAACAATAGCAAAAACATTCCAGCCGAAAAAAGTTCAGTACCGTTTTGATGTCGAATACAGTCGGCAAAGGTAAACAAACGCACTACGAACTTAACTGTTAAATCGACTATTGCAGCTTCGTCGTAGTGAAAACGAAAACTTCTTTGTCTTGTCTTTCAATATTTTGATTTTACTCAACTGATAAATAAAAAAATACAATGATCCTATATGGCGTTATATTTCTTTGACTATAAAAGCAGATTATTCATGTATATCATACTAAATATCAAATATTACTTATTTTATGAATTGAAGATGTTTTAACTGAATTATATCAAACATGCTTAATATTTTCTAAAACAATATTACGCAGATATCTTGTACTGCATTAAATAATGTAAGAAAAATATGTATCAATATTCATCAAGTTCATTTCTGTTCAAACCTTAAACAATGATTCAGTAAATATTGACCATAGTTACAAAACTCTCTTTTCCATTTTATAAAGGTTTTATCTCGTTGATTTTACCCATGTAGTATTTTGTGATTAATATAATAATACGTGTAACACTTGACAGAATTCTTCATATCTCAACTAATGACTCTAAAATTTTAATTAAGCTTTCTTCGCTTTCTTTTCATGTATTAAAATGATAAAATGCATACCAGGACGTAGAGGTATGATAAACAGAAAAACAGGTTAGTTACTGAACTTTTTGTAATGTATTAGGCTCGGCACGATTAACATAATGAAACGGTGTTTGCTTAAAATAACTTTGGGATTTTCCGTGTAGTTCGATTTTCCTATTCTATTTTTTAAAGAAATAATTTTCGACTAAGAAAATTGATGGGATAAATCGAATACTAGGTCGGTGCCGAATAAAGCAAAGTTTATTTTGCTCGGCACGAACATCTGAAAATTCATATTTTCTAAGGCTCGCAAAATAAACTTTGCTTTATTCGGCATCGACCTAGTATTGTCTATGTCTATGCCCTCTTTATGCAACTCTATGACGTGCGCACGTCATAGATATAGAGAATACTAGGTTAGCGTTAAATACAGAGAAGTTTATGTTGCGAGGCTTAGAACGCCGGAAGCGCGAGCCTTGGCGAGCGCTTTCGGTGTTCGAGCCGAGCAACATAAACTTCTCTGTATTCAACGCTAATCCTAGTATTCTATTTATCCCATTTGATTTTTTCAACGTGACATTTAACATAAATAGATCTAATAACCTTAACAATAATTTTAATTCAGTCATAAAAGCGCTTAAAATCTAACAAATGTAACCATGCGTAGTGATATACATGTATTTGTTCTGGTACGCAAAATAGTCTTTAAAAAATTCACACACAAACTGTAAAACAAGTAAAAATATCACCATATGCCTACATTCTATTTTACGCAGTATGCGAATTTTAACACAGTACGACCTCGAAAAGAAGATTTTACTTTACTATAATTTATTTTATTTACGAAAGAAAATTATCAAAATCCAATATGGCGGCCATTACTCCTGACAAAATGCTGTCGATGTCAACATACATGTAGGACTACACCATCGACGACCTAGTTCTGGCTACCATAACTTTAAATGTCGCTTTTTATGATTTTTGACTGGCGCGACTTTGTACAGGTCTGTCAATACTAAATAAACTGTACGCTGAAGTTTCTTTAGCTATCGAAAACCTTGACAATTTTGACAGACAATTGCAGCGACTGACACTTTATTTGACAAAATATACAGGGCAATACGTTTTCCGACTTCGGACGACGAACTTAAGGACGCGCAGAACGTGTTTTTTATATAATGTTATGGGAATGCCGTGTGTGATCCGATGCATCAATGGCGCCCATGTTAAAATCATTTCCCCGAGAACAGGGAACGACAAAAGTACAAACAAAAATCAAAACATTTAAGAACTAGTATCTTACCTTTAATTATCCTTTAAAATCCATCTTATAATCCATTTAACTCAATAATTGACGATTTTGCATCTAGGGTCTTTAATAATTATTTTAGCATAAAAATAAGGACCCTTATGCCATTCTATCACTTTATTCAAATGAGTTTATGAACGCGATAAACTTTCTTCTTCGTCACACGCTACGTCATGTACTCTACATTACTGCTGTTCAAATGAACCGGAGCAGTTTATCTTATAATAGCCGTTGGTAAACTCGGTTGCATTTGCAGATTTCTGCATACAAACATAATTATGTTTAAACTTGCACAATGTTTTATTTATCTATGGTAAATGCCCTTAATGTACGAGAAAATAATCTAATATATAAATACACAAAGAATGGAAAACATTCCAGTACACAACAGATAAATGAGTACAAAATACCCGTGTATAAAATGGGACGTTCCCAATTCCAGTGTGGTGCTATTTTTACTATCTTATACTTTACACAGCTCTATGCCTAACGTGAATTAAATAGGAACGCAAACATAGCAGATTATTCATGAACTGTGCGATATGTGTATGGCTTGTTGTACATTCTTAATATTTAAGTTGAATGTCAAAAGTATATGCTTTGGTTATAAACAATGCACATTACACGAAATAAGGAAAATGTGATCAATTGACAATTCAGAAAGTTCGACATACAGTACATGTAGAAAACATGTGAAATAAGTCGCGTTTATAATAAATCGTCAAAACAATGGGGAAAATGACGCAATAAGTATGTCATTTTATAACGCCATCAATCAGCTGATTCATTTTACGGATGGCGAAAAATTATGTCATATGACTATATTTCAAGGTTGAAGGTCGTATAATTTTGAAGCTTAAGTTTTGTCGACTTTGTTTCTTATGGAAAATCATTCAGTGGTAAAGACTAAAGTAAATATAAATAAAAAAATAACAAAACAAAAATCGTGTTATTTTATATATTATTTCAGCATTTCTTTTGGTGAATATGTCATAAATATATATTTCTGCAAAATATGCACATTTTCTTCTAATGGGTGACCTTAAAATTCGATAAATGAACCAAACAATATCGACCTAATTTTAGCGCATATCGCATGACGTCATTTAAAAAGTAGTCCGTGCACGCGATAGGTATATTCCACAGTGTTGAATACAAGCAAGTATATTCCACAACGTGTTATACCGTCAATGTCGCGGTGAAAATGGGATAAATGACGTGCGCACGTCATAGAGAATGTTAAATAAAATATTGCATTTGCCTCCTTTATGCCACCGTACATGTCACTCAAAGTACAGGCTTGCAATCTATTCATGTGTAAATACAGCAAATAATTGGAACCCATTATTATAAATATTTCATCTTAGTGTATACTATATTATATTTCCAATATAAAAAAACATTTGCCCTTTCTATACAACTGCATATATGGTTATTCCGATGCTAGATAAATGTATAACATGTCTAGAATCAAGATATGGTACAAGAACATGGAGTAGCCCTTGATATATGATATTTCTGTTATAAAATAGCTTTTAAATATGAATGTACACACACAAGCACACATAATTCTAAAGTAGAAACAAATTCCATTATGAACTAATGGCATATGTCTTCGGTTAATAAATGTATTTGTCGCATGTAACACATAGTGAAATGATCGACACGGAAATAAAATACTTTAACATGGAAATCAATCGACTTTTGTCATACATTCTGATACACGATAAAACAATAGTTAAGTGGACATATATATGAAAACACAATTATTTAAATGTCTGGTTAGTAAGTGATATACATTAATGACACATACAAATTACACGTTATCGCAACAATTCACATGACTGTTCAATGAGACGTTCTTCAAAAAAAGTTATATTTCCGCAGTACATCTTAATTAATTTGAGTCGCGTTCTGAGAAAACTGGGCATAATGCATGTACGTAAAGTGTCGTCCCAGATTAGCTTGTGCAGTCCGCACAGGCTAGTCAGGGACGACACTTTCCGTCGTAACTGGATTTTCGTGTAGAAGAGACGTACTTTAACCGAAAAATACAAGAACAGCGGAAAGTGTCGTCCCTTATTAGCCTGTGCGGACTGCACAGGCTAATCTGGGACGACACTTTACGCACATGCATAATGCCCAAATTTCTCAGAACACGACTCATTTAATTTAACAGATCGACAAGGTGGGTGTTCTTATACAACTTTTTAGAATTTATTGGATTTCAAACTAAATCTATGTTGTTGTTTTTACATGCATATGCTTGCAAATGCTATTGAGAATGGAATTTTCACATACATTGCGACTTACTCCCGGGACATAAACCCACGTACGAATAAAGAGAAATTCTAGTTACAATTAAACTTTACTAAAACGTTATTTTATCATATTGAATGTTCATAAGTTGTCAAAGTTAGGGTCGCGATAAAAGACAAGTGTCTGTATATATTTAAGAACATACTTAACAAACAATGGCCTAGTTTCAAACCAAGGTCAATTGTTTTATCTACATGTGGATATCTCTCGATATATATTGTTCATTTATTTTATACTCACAATACATTCATGTGCATATCTCATTTATGTTATCAACGACCACGCGGTTACCGTGACACTGTGAATTTGATTACAGTCAGGTGAAAAAACATCAACATTTTGCTCTATGTATGGAGTTTAAATTTCTAAATCAATAGCTTTTTAAGAAATTGTCACAACAACTTGTTTTATCTGCAATTTCATTGATTAATAAAAAATTTGATGCTATGAAAATCTTGTTAAACAACAACAACAAAAAAATATGAAAAATAGTCGAATAAAATCGACATATTCAATATAATGCTTTAGGTTCGGGAATTTCTTGACGGTAGCTTGAGTAACGAACGAACTTCTGTCTCTCGCTCCCCAACTTGGTTTTTAACGCTTGGATGAATTGTTTGGAAAAGAATGGCTGGCATTTGAAACTATTTTTTTTATAGACACTGATTTCAATAACAGTTCTTGAAGTAATAATGGATTTTCTTTAACGGAAAAATGAGAAATACAATTATTCTTTTTTGCATTATAATTTTACAGTTGACGTAAAACGGAATCTACATGTATATTATAATAAATACTAAGTATTACTTTTATTATACATTAAAAATATGATCTGAACTATACAAAACACACTTTTATAAAACAAATATTTCGATATAACACAAATACATTTTCTTTTTAGCTTATTTTCGTTCTATTAAATAACTTAAAACAATTATTCCCCGATCTTCATCAAGTTAATTACTTTGCAAACTTAAACTGCGCGACAGATTCAGTTAAAAATTGCACATGTAAATACATGTAAACACTCTCGTAACTACAGTTTCGCTTTAAGACATGCGCTTTTTCTGAGTGTCTTTGCTATCTATATTCAGAACCCACATTTCACAACCATGGCGGGGGAGTATCTCTCCGAAATATATCAAGCTCAAAGTGTGATTTCCAGCTAGAAGTGTCCCATCAAAGCTGCGTGTCAGCCGCCTGCTCGATCCAAGGGAACAGTTCCCCCGGAAACTCGTTTTCATACTCGTCCACTGGCGTCACACCATCTATGACGTCATCGTTCTCGTACGCTGAGTTGTCTTCCCCTTCATGCTGTGCTGGTTTTGTTTCCTCCTTGCAAACGGTCGACGCGTTGTTCTTCCCTGTCTCTTTTGCGTTGATGTCATTTTTACTGATTGCGGGCTTTTTGGTTTGTTTTCTTTCGGGGTTCTGGGGCGAGTCGTCTGTTTTCGAACATTCCAGAGTGCTGGCCTGGGATAGAGATATCTTCTCTACTTCGGTCTGCGAAACAAATGAATGAAGGTTTTTTTGTATTACAAATACTTTTGAAATTAACAAGAAGGCCAAGATGCTTCAAGCAATAAACTTGAAGACTTGACGTGTTTAACACGTTTTTAACCCATATTAGTCCACATTCAAATGTGGCCTTTATATTGTTGTGATCATTATTTTATCAATTGAGCCATAAATGTGGCATCTAAAGTGTTAACACGGTTCTTCAACGATTGACCTTGAAACTTAGGTTTTGAGCCCACGTGACCTAGATTCGAACCCGGCCTTATTATTGGAAAGATAAACATTATAACCAAGTTTCATCAAGGTTGAGTAATACATATGGCCTCTAGAGTGACAACATTATTTTTCTAAGATTTTCCTAAAACCTGGTTTTTGTAACCCAGACTTGAACTCGGATTTTATAGAGTTATATATAAAGAAATTCAGTAAAAAAATGCAGTGTAGACTGCGTATATGGTTTTGCTAATATCAAACGTAGTTTGTGGACGCACATTTTTCAAACTCGGCCTAGATATTGTGGATTTTTTTTAACTATTATGGTAACATCTGGTATATGTTCCAATCTTAAATAAAAAATATTGTAAATTAATATTGAATAGAAAGAAATATTATTATATATGTTGTTAAGTGTTTAAACTCGGTCAAAAATCCCTTTGCGTAAAAAGCTGTCATCAACCGCATTATATGAAGGGTTTTTTTCACAGCGCAATTGTTATGCTTTTAACGTTTTGATTAGTATCATAGTGGCACTAAGGTGACATCACCGCTCTAGAAAAGAAAGGAGTGGGAAAAACAGAAGTTCTGTTTTCCCGTCTCAAAAAAAAAAACTCGAGTAAACACAAAAGTCTGTTTTCACGAGTTAATTTTTTGTGTAGACGGGAAAACACAATCGCTATATTGTGCGCACAACATAATCGGCCAATCACAGGCGCGGATTATATTGACCGCTGCTTAAGATAGTATCTTGTTCCCTCAATATATAATCCGCGCCTGTGATTGGCCGATTATCTTGTGCGCACAATATAGCGATTGTGTTTCCCGTCTCCAAAACAAATTAACTCGGGAAAACAGAACATCTGTTTGCTCGAGTCCAAAGAAAATTAACTCGTGAAAACAGACTTATTGTGTGCTTCCCCGAGTTTGTTTTTTTTTTGGAGTCGTAATAACAGAACTTGTGTTTTCCCGACTTCTTTTTTTTTTGGAGCGAGGAGGTCACCTTAGTGCCACCGTAGTATCACCTACTTGCTCGCCTCTCAATATGTCGATATCTGCGATGGGGCTTTCAATACCGCGATATTCTCTACTTGCAGACGACAAAGTACTTTTCTCCTGCAAGAAAACCCGTATTTTTTACGGTTGCATTATAATCAGTTTAATTTCAATATTTTCATATATTTTGATGAGTAAATATCAATTCAGTCCACATATTTTTATTCTTTCAACTTGATTGTAATATTATTTTATGTGCGTGTTTCCTATAGTGTCAAATGATGAGCAAAGCGCGTAGATTAATTTTCAATTGATTTAGTTTTTATTGATTTCGCACGTATTTTTTTCTGATAAAAACATTATATATTCAACATCTGTTCAAGTTGGACATTTCTTTAAACTATTATTATTTTTATGCCATATTTATATCTTAATTAATCTTCGAGAAACGTAATAATGAATATCAACGGTTTATACGAGCAATTCCTCAAGTGATTTTAGATCTAAAATTTAATCCCTCAATGCATTTTCTGAGTCGTCACGTTTTTAGTCCAAATACCAAAACTGACCAATTGTCAGTGTGTATTAAATATATCTACAACGTAAAGAGCGCATAAAGTGTATTAATTGTTGAAAATTTAACTTTTTTTATTGTTTTATTATAGCGCATAAAGTGTATTAATTGTTGAACATTTAACTATTTTATTGGTTTATTTTATATTTGCAGATTGATGAGAATTTCGTCTTCTGTCGAAAACCGCTAGACGTAATAAGTTCCAAATGTGCATCATTAAATTGTGCATAAGTGCCATGGACAATTTTGTTCTTCGGAATATTCCGATACGTCAAACGTGTAAATTATAAGTGCAAATGCTATAACGACACGAGACATGTGAACTATATGAATTTTGAGATTTATTTCATTTACGTTGTGAATTATTTTTAATGCGCAATCGACACCCAGTTTCCGATGCAATGCGGGCAAAGTCCTGCATTTGGGATACGAAATCCATCGACGTAAGTGAAGGGTTCCATCAGTCAAACCGTAAGTAATCATGTAAAGTACCGTTATAAGAATCATTGTTTATATCCACTTTCCTATATGTTGCTTCCAACCGTTAAGTCGCAAAATTTATACCTACTCCAAAATTTGTAAAGGCTTTTAAGTCAAAAAATTGTAGTCTGCAACTACTAGACATTATTATACCTTCCACCCCACCTAAAGCCCGCAACGAAGTAGGTGCATTGGAATTGTCACGTCTGTGGCTGTGTCTGTCTGTCTGCCTGTCTGTCTGCTCCTTACTATAAAAGTTGGGCATGTGCAATTTGTATCATCATACCTTAAACATTGCTGAACGTATGCCCCCTTTCAACTTTATATAAAATTATTATTACCAACTTGTCTGACATAATTCTTCAACAGGTTTAATTAAATCTACAACATTCAATATGCATGCAGAAGGACATGGGTAATTATTATCTCGCGTTAAAACGCTTGCAAAGCTCGGCATTGAGCCGCGGGAAAATTCGACTCTACTGTGAAGAGTGAAATATCCGCCATACTAGGTCAACTGTGACCTGAGATAACGAATATATTATGTTCAATTAGCATAGGGTGAGTATTAATGTGTTCACCTCGAATTCGTTTTTTAGCATTTTATACCACTTCTTATTTGATATACCCCTGTCCGTTCGTCCGTGTGCTCGTTCGTGCGTGCGTCCAAAGTATTCTTACCAGTATATGACCAGTTCCAGTTAGCGAAAGGGACACACAACAAGTTACATTTATCTGTTAAAACAACCAGAAAATTAATGTTCAACGAACAAATTACAGAAAGACCGACACAGTTCTTATAGGAACAGTACTTAAAAGTAAGCAATTATTTAATTCTTAACTCTTGACGTAAGTCTTAATTTCGTTTATCTGATGCAAGGTTCCGGGGCACTTTTAACGCAAACCGTACAATGAAACGTGACACAAATTTATGGGCGATATTAAAAAAATAATTAATACTAATTAGTATTTGTACATATTGAATGTTTTATTTACATGCAGTTTGTGGCAGGAAAATGTATAAGATTTCGAGTGCATATCGGGTTTGAATTTGTAGCAAGCAGTGGCCGGAAAAAATCATTCAGAGATATATATGTTGTAATTCGTAATCCAATTCTTAAAGTGAAACATGGGTTTTAGTTTTTCGTATTATTTATGATGCACATACACTCAACTGCATGTACATGAAAATGTATAATATAACATATCACAGTCATTGTAATTGCTATTGGTGCAACATACAAAGCTATGTACCTTTTACAAATCCTTCAACTCCACGCATGATTTGTACGATACAATAAATTTACTCACCAAATCCGCGTACGCATCTTGATAAGCCATGTCTGGTTCCCAGCGTCTCATCCGTTTTGTGCAAAAGTAACCAATGATGCCAAAAACGACTATGCCGAAAACAATGATTCCTGCCACAATCAGAAACACATAGAGCCCGAGATTTTCATGAAAATCGCTCGGTTTTCCCGCGATTTCTGTGATAGCTGTTGTCCCAGTCGTTTGTACTGAATCTGTCGATTGTGTGGTGTGTGTTGCGCCGCTTGATGACTTGCTTGTCACTTGTGTGGCTGTGTGAACCGTTGGCATAGAACTTGTACGTGTTGTTGACAACGTCAATGGAATAGTTTGCGTTGAATTCGATACTTCGGAGGTAAATGCTTTTGTTGTAATTTCCTGTATGCTAGAGGTAGCTTCTCTGGTGGTTGTTGTTGATGGCGTTTCAAGGGCTACATTAATGGTCGTTTCGGACGCACGTTCTGTCGTTTCTGATGTACTGTCGGGCAAAGAACTCATTGAGGTCTCGAAAACGGGAACTGTGGATGCTGAAAAAAAAGATGTTGCAAAAAGGAATTTATCATTTTGAACAGCATCTGTGTACATAATAATATTTCGAATGTATTAGTATTTGCTTAAGCAAGAGTACATTTGTGCAACGAACGATAATCAATCTCGGCTTGGCGATTTGCATAAATAGCGCATTTGACAAAAAAAACTGTCCTTTTGTGGCAGTGGAAATGAAACATGCAGTACATTTGGTATTTACTGTTTCAATTTCCAGGCACCTATTTGAAATTCGTTTTCTAGTGTACAGAACACCTTATTATGGACATTACTTGATAAACCTTGATACATAACTTTTTAAATAAATTCTAACTACATGTATACGTACTAGTGTCACTTCTTATAGTGTGTGATTTTGTAGTGGTTTCAACGGTGGTTGTTCCAATTTCAGGCGTTGCTATTTCATTTGCGGAAGAAGTTTCAGTAGCAATCTGTGTACTGTCTGCTACAGTTATATAAGTAGTATTTTCCATAGGTCTAGGTATAGATGTAGTACTACCAATGGCCGTGAAAGTGGACGTTTCGGTAGGAAACTGTGTAAATTCTGTAGATGTCACATTTTCGGAATGCACATGTTTATTATCGGTCGTACTTGCGGACGTATCATTTCCTGTTGGTGATTGTGTGTTTTCGGTTGTATTCGCGGACGTAGAACTCCATGTAGGTATCATGGTGGATCTACGTGTTGCATTTTCAGTCGGCATTGCTACATTATTATCGACACTCACAGTGGTCGCAGAAACGGTAGATGCAATCTCTGTCATATCAATGTGTTCAGTTGATGTTGGGGATGCTCCTGTAATAGTTGCAGCGTTGCTTGACGATGTTTCTGCTGTTACTGAGCTATTAGTTGAGACGTCAACAAAACGAACTTCTGTGACGCTTGACGTTTCAGTCACGGTTGTGGTAAAAGTTATCGCTGTTTGGGTGGCTACCTCCATCGTGACGTCACCATACCTGTCTGAGGGAGATGCGTTATCAGGAGCTGTCGTTTCGTGAGATATTGATTCAGTCACGTTTGCATTCGTTGACTCGAAGATGGTTACTGGTGTTAAAGCCGGCAATGTAGTGTTTTCGGTAGAGGTTGTTGTTACTGAAATATATTTGGGTCTAGTGTAAGGTTGTTACTTAGTTAATACATACTCATACTTAAATATTACAATTGCCCATATGTACCTTTTAAAAGATGTGTAACATCGGTCATTGCAATATTACACGTAGCGATTATATATTCATGTAAGAACAGTATATATAATTAATTATATACACGTCGTCTAAATTCACATAATTCGCTGTAAATGTGATCAAGCGTGTTGCATTAATTCTTATTTTACCTACAGGCAAAATTTCTGCAATAAGAATATATTAGTTCCGACGATTCTAAGATTGCAATAGTAACAGTTATTTATATACATTATACATACATTAGTTATGTTAATATAACTCAACAATTTCTTTTTATATATTCGTTGATATTTTTATTAAATACCAAGACAGTCGTGTTCATCCGAGTTGTCCGCGCACTGTGCCACACCGTCACACTTTATGTAACACTTGGTCGAATTCGGGCAACGTGGCATACCCTCCACACACATTCCAGCATTCTCACCTTACGTGTCCAAAGAAGAAAATAAGATTATAAAAGAGTATTTGTTTAAGTACATGCACCGCAGCAAATGGGAAACTTGTATTCTATACAATCCTCTAAAACAACAGCCATCATTAGAAAATATGCTCTTTCCAAATCCTTGTATTCAAAATCTTCTGGTTTGAAAAGAAAACAAATATATTCTGAATATAAATTCCATCTTCGAATTTATCGTGCACTATTTACACTTATTTTTTTAACCAAATTTTTTGGTAAAGTGACATGAAAAACGTTTATTTTACGCCTTTATGCACTTTATAATAATCAGGATGAAAAGGCGTAAAAAAACTCAACCGAAACTAATTGTTAGGGCCGATCTAATTCAAGTTGAGTTTTCGATCGGTTTTGCTTCACTCGATTATATTTACCATCATTCATTAAATCCAGAGGCGTATCCAGAAAATGTTAAGAGGGGGGGCTCAACAGGGGAGGGTGCGGGAGGGGTGTCCCCTTCCGATGTTGATTTTTTTTTAAATGGCACCTTGAAATGATGCGATTTCCTGCTATCTAATCAGCATTTTGCATGATATAAGTGCATGTAAAACAAATAAGAACTTGAGTTCACACATCAAGTGTGACAGACACACGGACAGACAGACACACAGGGGTAAATCAAATGTCTCTCAAACCACGAAAGTGGTGGGAGACATTATCTTTATCCATAACTTTTTTAACGGAGTTAGATGGGTGGATATCCTATTTAACCATGTTGGATATCCTACTACGTCAACTAAGGTACAACATTAAAATGTTTATTGACAAAACAGTGTAAATGATGGGGTACAGCTGGGAATCACAATGTGCAACAGAGTCCTGAAGGAAGTAGGTGGGTTGGGTACACCATTCCACCTAGCCTGCCATATAAAGTGCAACTCGGCAGGGAGGGACTGCAGGGAAGGGAGATCATCATTGAACCATTCAAGGTCACTAGCACTGACAGGAGAGGAGCACATTTGTTCAGGTATAAACTTCAATCCCATGGCTGCCTTAGGCTGCAAATCACTGACTTGGGTGTCCTTTTCTTTCACAAAAGTGTCAACAAAGGGAGTCGTTAGGTTTCTTGTGTAGTTTAATTCGTGTGTTGCTGCCTCGATGTTGTCACGCTTTGAGAAAATGATTTAGTTTCATATAGCAAAGTAATTCTTCATTTTTGAGTCTTTTTTAATTTTAAAAACTATGGATGAACATCAAAGCAGTTAGCCCGATTTGTAAACAAACCAATCAAAACAAAAAGAATAATTGCCATTCATTAAGTGTGCAGTTGAATTTCACTGGCAAAAACTTGTTACTCAAAAGGACTATCACTCTAAAGAGCTAATACCAATTAAATTCATCAAAGAAATTACCGAAAAAATAATTATGATTGTCCATTGTGTTCGTCTAAACTCTTTAATTGCTACTAATTGAAATATTGTTTTTCACAAGTCTCATGCGGCAGCCATTTGTAAACATTTATCTATAGCTAAATGTATGGATGAATTTCATTACTTTAATGTATCTTCTTCAGCCAATCAAATAGCGCAGTTTATAACTTACAGTCAATGAAGCGTGCACTTTAGCTGACTAAGGTTAGATCGTCTGTACACATGCCTGGGGGCTAATCACACAAATCGACAGCTGTTTATGGCTTATTTAGGGACATATGACAGGAAATACACCAGTGGATTGAAACTGTAAGGGGCTCATTTTTATTAAAAATCGTGTCTAGCCAGCCAGCTGGGGGGGGGGGGGGCTTTAGCCCCCTTGCCCCCCACCTAAATACGCCTCTGAAATCTATTAAATCGTCTTTTTTCCCGATGTTGCTTACCAACGTTTCGGGTCTGGTAATAGTCAAAGGCAAAATAAAATAAAATATTTGCGTGTTTAAATGCCAAATTAATAATCAATAAAAACAACCTTACATGGCATATGAAAGATAGTGAGGTCATAAGTGTTTTATAATCCTCTTCATCAAATTAAATGTGTTTGCGACGAAATTTATAAATTCACGAACAAAAGGAAAACTGGTTTTATTCTTTCAAAAAATTACGCGTACCTTTTGATAAATATCACGAAGATGGGTTTTGGATCAGTATTCGCAAAGACCCTTAAGATAATCTTAAGTAAAGTTGTACTAAAACGGGAACTTAGAAGAAACATTCCATAACACGTCCATTTTTCTGATTACAAAAGGATAACATTTTATCATTTTAGCAATATTCACATGTTTGCAATATTTTAATATGAACAACACGATATACGAAATAGCCAGAAACTTAAGGACTCTCAAGAGTTTATGATCTTTACTTTTCGTTAAGGTGCTTTGCGATTACAGACCCGGATGCGCAAATGCATTTATCAGTAACAGTGCTAATTACTAATCATCGTATTGCAATAGAAATTTAACCCTTTATCACGTAGATACATTTTATCTGTAGTCCCTTAGAAAGTGAAATTTAATTAAATAAGTTTCTTTCTAGATTTAAAATTTAAAGGCTTCATTTCAAAACCTTTGATACTGGTGAGCAGCAAACATCATAAAACCTGAACAGACTGCGCAGGCGGTTTTGGTTTTATGCTGTTTGTATCCAAGCATTAAATTTATATAAAAAAAACTTCATTTTGTGAATTAGAAAATTTATGTCAATGCAATGAAAAATTTATATCCTATGGCAAAAAAAATAGCATGCTCATTGTTTTTATGTTACATTGTAAATTAAACATACAATGAAAATACATTTAAGTGAAGATAAAAATAATAAAAAAAGATAAAAATATTAAGTGTTAATTTTGTATACAAATTATATAAATGAGCAATGCAAAGTCTGGTGCGCCATATCGGCGATTATTCGTCCCTACTTTGACAATCAAGTATTTGTATTGTCAACATATAGATGCAAAAATGGATTGTTAATAAACTTATCTACTGGTTTGAAAAGTGTATCATTACAATCACGCTATTTTCTTTAAAAAAAAGAAATGTCAAGCAGTTTAGGGCAGTATAGGTCACGTTGGAAGCAAAAACATTGTTTAGGGTAAACGTACAGTTTATTTCGTCCGAGTGGTCTACACAGTCTGGATTACTATTGCAACGGTTTTGGACGGGAACCAGTATTTCCTGTCCATCTTGGTTGGTGCATCGGAAACCTAGCACAAAATTAATATATGCATGTTCATGGCCATAATGGTCCTTGTATAAATTGGTAGAATATGTAGTCGGGTTTGCTGTAGACACTGATTATGCGCGTATTGTAGTGTAAATGCATTAAAAAAATGTATTCGGACTTGCTTTAGGCACTGATTATGCGGGTGTTTCATTTAAAAAGTATGAAGGATATGAAGTCGGGATCGCTTTAGACACTATGTGGGTGTCTAATTGGACAAGTAGAAATACTATGAAGTCGGTTCGCTTTAAAGACTGATTATGTGGGTGTTTCATTTTAAAAGTAAGAAGAATATGAAGTCGGGTTCGCTTTAGACACTGATTATGCGGGTGTTTCATTATAAAAGTGGGAAGGATATAAAGTCGGGTTCTCTTTAGACCCTTTATGCGTGCGTTTCATTTTAAAAGTAGAAATACTACGAAGTCGATTTCGCATTAGACACTGATTATGCGTGCGTTTCTCTTTAAAAGTAGGAAGGATATGAAGTCGGGTTCGCTTTAGACACTCATTATGGATGTGTTTCATATTTAAATAAGGAAGGATATGAAGTCGGGTTCGCTTTAGACATTAATTATGGATGTGTTTCATTTGAAAAGTAGGAAGCATATCAAGTCGGGTTTGCTTTCGACACTGGTTATACGGGTGTTTCATTTTAAAAGAAGGGAGGATATGAAGTCGGGTTCGCTTTAGACACTCATTATGCATGTGTTTCATTTTAAAAGTTGAAAGAATATAAAGTCGGGTTCGCTTTAGACACTCATTATGCATGTGTTTCATTTGGAAAGAAGGGAGGATATGAAGTCGGGTCGCTTTAAACACTAGTTATGCGTGTGTTTCCTTTAAAACTGAAGGATATAAAGTCGGTTTCGCTTTAGACACTCATTATGGATGTGTTTCATTTAAAAAGAAGGGAAGATATGTAGTCGGTTTCGCTTTAGACATTGATTATGCGTGTGTTTCATTTTAAAAGAAGGGAGGATAACAGGTCGTGTTCGCTTTAGACACTGATTATGCGTGTGTTTCATTGTAAAAGGTGGAATGATAGTAATGTAGCGGGTTTGATTTAGACACATATTATATGTCTTTTCAAATTTAAATAACGAAAAATATGTTGTCAAATTATGATTAAAACGCCTATTATGCGTATGATTTTTTGTAAAAGTATAAAATCTATGAAGTAGGATTTGCTTTAGACACTGACTATTTTTGTGTGTTTGTTTTTCATTGTAAAAGTAGGAATTATATTAGCAGGGCTTGCTTTAGATACTGATAATGCGTTTGTTCCATTGTAAAAAGAATGGATATGTAGTTAGACTTGTTTTAGATACTGATTATGAATGTTTCATTGATAAAGAAGGAAAGATATGTAGTCGGGTTTGTTCTAAACACTGATTATGAGTGTGTTTAATTGTAAAAGTAGGAAAGATATATACCGGTAGTGGTGGGGTTTTCTCTAAACACTGACTATAAGTGTGTTTCAGGAAACTTTATTATGTCGGGTTTGCTTTAGATACTGATTATGAGTAGGTTTCATTTTAACGATAAAATAATAATCATGTAATAGAATTGCTTAAGACATACGTTTAGCTTGCTTTAAAGGCTGATTATGAGTGTTTCATTGAACACGATGGTAGAATTATTACGTAGACGGATTTTATCAAACATAAATAATGTATACGTGTGTTCATTGCTGAAGAACTAAGAATATGCTGTGGTTTGCGTGTGTTATATTGTAAAAGTAGGAAAGATATGTAGCTTGGCTTGCTTGAGGCAATGATTATGCGTTTATTTTATTGCAAACGTTTATAGGGGTATTCAGTCGGGTTTGCTTTAAACACAGAGGATGCGTGTGTTTCATAGTTAACTTTAGAATGATATATAGACTTGATGTGCTTAAAACACAGTATATGCATGCTGTATTTCATTGTAAAAGTGTTAATAATATGCATTCGGGTTTGCTTATGCAATAATTGTGCGTGTTTTTCATTGCAAAAGTAGGAAGGATAATAATGCAATCGGGTATGCGTGTTTTTATTTTAACAGAGGAAGGATATGTATTAGAATTTGCTTTATACATAATTATGCGTGTGTTAATAGTGTAAAAGTATTAATGCTTATGCAGTCGGGGATACTTAAGGCACTGATTTTGCGTGTGTTTTATGTTTAACATAGGAAGGATATTTTGCAACCTAGCCTTAAACACCGATCACGTGGTTTAACCAAAAACTTGAAATTGAAATTGATTAAGCAAAAATATTATGATTCATGCACTTTTGTGTTAAGCTTTTTTATATATCATTCGGAAAGTTCGATGTGCCAGGAATCGTCTCATCTTTAAGTACGACAGAATCAAAGATGTGTCAAACATGAGTTTGTTTAAATTAAGTTTCATAGCACACACTTCATTATAATGAAATTACTACAGTAATTAATGTTAGTTGGCTACAGTCTGCTAATTAAATTATTAAATAAATTTGCACACATGATACAATTCTCTTCACTTACTACATCACACAATGACAGTTTGATTAAATCGTTTGCAAACCACTAAAACTAATAAACAATTTAAATACAAGTATACTACGTTTACATATTGCAATATTTCCTCACCTGTGTTTGTCGCGTTTTCTGTTCTGTTCAACACATCCGGCGGCGTTGATGTCATCGATAACGTCACTGTAACGGTCGTCGCTTCTGTTGACGTCAAACCACCAGCATATTGAGTGCCCCGTTCGGTCGCATTCAACCTGTGGGTTGTTCCATCCGTATCGCTAATTAGCTTAGTAGATGAATCGGCCGGCCCTTGAACCCGTTCTGTCGTCGACGCGGTGAATTCGTTCCCTGTTGACGGATTGCTCTCCCTTTCGGACGTCACATTGCGGACTTCATTCCGTTCCGATGGTGTTGTCTCCCCTGACACGGTATGGTCATCGGTACTTGACTCGAGAGTTGCCGACGTTTGGGGATTCGCGTTTTGGCGTTCGGTAGTGCTTGTTGCTGCATTTTGATTGGTCGTGGTTTGAGGTGGAGGCGGTGTCAAGGTCATGGGGGCGTTGAAGTTGTTTAATGGCACGACCTCACCACGTTTAAGCGTGTATTCCGAGAGCACTCGGCGGTTTAATTCTGCGGAATGGTAAAATGTTTTTTTATGAAATCCACGGAGTGAGGGACCCTTAAGTATTTTTACAAAGCGGCATATATAAATAAAATTATAGTTGTTTTGATGTAAAACATTCACATTGTTTATATCAAATACAGTTTCAACGATGTATATCTAACTTATGGGGCCCATAAACGTGTCCAGTGCACGAAAGAGACACACATATAATTATTCAAGTGTATGGACTTTAATGAACATATATTCACCATTGGGGGGATTGCAGATATATATTGAGGGCCTGTAAATCATATGGAAAAGATGTATTATACGTTTAGAATATAATCCACCCTTTACTTGTGGGATATAAAAATACATATACATTTGATTTCGTTTAGATTGCTTTCAATAAGCAACTGTCAATTCTCCAACAAGGAATTCTATTTCCGTTGTTATTGCATAAAAAATACATATATTGAAAGTGGTTGAGATCTTAAAGGGATTTGTTCAGATATTTTGGAACGTTTTCAATTTTGTAATAAGAAGCTTTAAATTGATGAATGTAAACCACTGATCCTTTGAGTAAAAGTCAAACGCTTAAACCTCTCGGCCATTTGTTCCGATACACATATGGTGGATTTTTTTACTCTATATACGCAATCCAGATAGTGGCACAAAATATGACGACAACAACAGAACTCTCCAAATTATTCAATCGTTTCGCGTGTGTTACGCTTTCTTATGTTTGGGTTTTTAAATCGTCAAAAGATGGATATAATGGAAATTTTAGAGCATGCTTAATGTTCAGTATTATTGTTTACTCGCAAATAACATAACTAGAGCAAAGTCGGGTAATTTCGACACCTTAAGAGTAAAATTTGATTTAGTCCTAATGTGTCGAAATTACCCTCCAAGTGCCCAAACTTAATGAAAAACACCGTTTTGACTTGTTGATATTTGCTAACGAACGTTATTATCGTTGCCGGCATAATTCAAAACTTCAAGCGATTTAACTAAATGCGGCGGAGTGTAATTTCGACAGTAAGCGGCTAATTTCGACAGTCAGCGGCTAATTTCGACACTTGTCTTTGTATTAATTTTCAACAACTGTTTTAATCAGTTATTTACATTGTGTGTCTCAATTAATAGAATTTCACGATCTCTTTAATGTCTAGTGTTAATTAGGCTCGATTGTTCATTGTCGGCTCGGGTACTGCTAACATTTACCCCGGGTACATTGAAGTATACTTACATGTACCCCGGGTAAATATACTAAAACGTACCCGGTCGAAATTAGACTGTACCCGAGTTTTATTCCCGCCCTAAATCAGATGTCGGAAACGCGCTACCGATTACCGTTATTACGAAACAAACTTCTATTATTTGTTTTTATAAACTGCATCAACATGCTTTTTGAGTATGGGTTCCGATAATATAGAGGCAATTTAACAGAAAATTGACATAAATATGAACATAATTAATCTAAAAAAAATAGCCGACGACGACCGATTTAGCGTAAAAATTACCGGGTAGATTTTAGTATATTTTCCGTACCCGGGGTACATGTCAGTATACTTAAGCGTACCCGGGGTATATGTAAGTAGTACCCGAGCCGAAAATGACCAATCGATTGTTAATAAGGTTGTGGTGGTTTAGTGGATGTGATGTCCGCCTAGCGATCAGGAGAGAGTGTTTTAATAAGTCGTAGGCTTTCCATGCAGTGGAGCTTTAATAAATAGGATTATACTAAACTAGTGTTAATTTGCAAATCAGAGAATTATAAATAAATTGCATTAAGAGTTCGTATTGTGCTCCCACTTGACTCAATATACAGTACAGACACAGTGTACTTAAACAAACGCCACTCGCCGCAATGTTCATCTCACTGTTAGCTTACCAATATGAACCCCGCGATAGGTGTTCAGATCAAATGTCGCGGGGGCCGTTTGCCATAGACTAACACCGCGAATCACCGCGGACCCATAATATCTACCGCGGTGATCATCGTGTTCGCTAAATATAATTGAACAAAAACGTATTGAATTGATCCCTTTAATTTAAGAGTGATAATGAATAAATAAATTCTATTTTAATGTACATGCTGGTCGAAAGGATGTGATAAGTATTTAAAATATATTGGCAACAATAAAACGCCTCCGATACATATGTGTCAACTGTATCTATCGAATACATGCATCTTCTCCCTTCTTTAATTATCCATTACTCTATAATCCCATATACGCCCGATTTCCGTTTTTAAAGCAAATTATCTGATGGAAATATAGACGATATGAGTGCTCAAGAATGCCATAAACATAAACGTTCGCAATTTTTGAAAGTATCAAATGAATTTCGGCATATGATTCTATTTAAAGGTTTGATGAACTGCATGTAAGCCCCTAAACAATACAGTTGTATTCCAACATGCGAAAATCATCTTACACGGTTTGCACGCGCCGGGTACAGCTATTTTCGGTTAGCAACTTCTAGATAAAATAAATGAATTTCTTTGTCCTGATAAAAAGCGCGCGAAAATTGGCGTGGGTGTATTTATTTGTAAATACAAATTTCGTAGCGGGTACAACATTGTGATCATTTGATTTCCATTAAAAGTTTCGTTGTGAATTTCAACTAAAGTTGAAATATCTCGCGATATATTTGGCATTGCCATTAAGAGTTAATAGTATTGATCATCTAAACGCTTTATTTACGTTTCCGACGTTATGTACTGTACAAATTTAAGTGCATACGTGTGCACATACTTATAACATCTACATGTAGTACACATGTATATGATTTTCTTTTGTACATGTACATTTAAAACGCGTGAATGACCCTCGCAGACAGGTGTTTACGGTGGTTGCGCAGCATCCGAGGTGATCACAGGTGATCCAATTAACGATATAATTAAGTAAAAAAAATACATTTTCATTAATCAATAACCTTCTTAATCTTTAAATAGCTCTAATTTTATACAATCTGCTTGAAAAGATATAGAGAGAGCTAAATATAATATTCAATAAGCTGCGTCAACTATTTAAAGAGTAATTCTATTCAACGAATCTATCTTTCCATATGCGCTGGGAATGCTTGAAAACATTTGGAGTGTCGGAATTACCCACCATCGTATAAAATCGGAGGATAATTTCGACACCCCACAAATCATAGTTTAACAAACGATTTGCACTATTCAAACACAAATACAGGTCAAGTGAAACTAATTTTATACTAGAACTTGTACAAATACCAGAAATACAGCGAAATCCTGAAGGGACGTAATTGACAATTATGTAACCTCCCTTAGCGAAGCTCATAACGCTATAAAAATTCTCTAAGTAATACAATGTACGTATTTTAAATGACTCACTTACATGCAATTAGCGAGACGTTTGATAGAGAGATGTTATCTGGTGACGTCACAACACCAACTACGTCACATTTTACAACGAAATCATACGGGATGATGATGATTTAAGACTGGTCTGATAAATACTGTGAAAAGTGTCGAAATTAGACGACTGTCGGAATTACCCGACATTGCGGCTACTACGAGACCTTTTTTTCAAATTTGTCAATTTTCGAAACTGTTAACAAGTACGTTTAAAGAGGCACGTGTTACATTTATCTACATAACATGTTTGGTTAATGTTATTTTATAATTGGAAAATTATGCAACACGTCCCTGAGTAAATTACAACAAAAAAATACGCCTAATATTTTTCTTAAATTTAAACATGTAACAAGCGAAGATAAGATGGAATAGAACAAGTTAAATTGTTATAGCTATTTTTTATATTATTTGGCGGTCTTTAATTCATACCATGAAAACAATAAGCGACGGGGCATCGATCCACGGGCTCCATGTAATACACGTAAAATTCCGAACAATTCCGAATGCCGATGCGCTGACGTAGCACGCAGCAATCCCATTGACCCAAGATATCAAACGACGTGCAAACGCTCGCCCAAATCGTAACGTTGACGTTGGGAAGTGTCCGGTCGCCAAGGTCGAGCCGCAGCGGAAGCTGCGTATTGCAAGCGTTGTTCTGAAAGATGAAAGTTTTGATAATGGGCTCATGATAGTGTTTAGTTTTGAAATAGGGCCTAGGATAGACATTCTGAAATTAAAACTTTATTCTTTTCATTTTAGCGCGTTGTATCGATAACATACTGTATTTGACTTAAACAAGGCTAATTGTTTTACTTATTTTACGCCGTCACTGAATGGTTTGCATTAAGCAATGCAATTTTCTGTCTTGAAGTTCGTACGTCCCGAAGCTTGTGTTTTTAAATCCTCATTAACTTCCGGTTGGATTTCGCTAAAACTTTTTTTTACATTTTAATGATCCTGAATGTGTAGATAATCGTGGGAAAGAAATTTCGGGTGAATTGGTCCAATGTCTTTCTTTCCACTGTTGAAAAAAATGTTCCAAAAAATTGTTATTTCAAGTCCTTTTAACTACTATGTGGATCTTGCTCAAACCGTCACTGCTGAATTGCCTTTATGCTCAAACGATCTTTAAGAAAGGATCTTTGGCTACGACGAGTTTTGGCAGAATTAAGGTCCTTTGTCTGTGTTTTGTCCTCTATGGAAAACCCAGTCCGATCATTTCAAGTTTTGAACCTCACTTAAAGTGCTTGTCGGATTTTGCTCCAACATTAAGAGTGTACCTTAATGTGTAGATGATCATTTAGGTAGGAATATTGGCTGCGGCCAGCTTGGGCTAAATGATGGCCGTATGTTTGCTTTTCCACTGTGGAATATATATTCTGGGTTGATCTCGCTCAAACTTTAACCTTACTGTGTAAACCAAAGATAAAGTAATTTTGGTTTAGTCTAGTTTTATTAGCATTGTGGCCCTTTGTTTTTCCACTATGGAATATATTAAGTCGACATATGGTGTTTTCAACTCCTCTATAACTGTTTAGTGGTTTTGCTAAGACCTTCACAGCTGAATGACCTTATACTTATAGATTATCGTTAAGATAAAAATGTTGGGTGTGACCAGTTTTTGCTGAATTATGGCCCTTTGTATTTTTCCCACTCTAGATTATAAAGTGGATTTTTCTGTGTCCAAAAATATGTCTTGGGCAAAACTTGCACATTTGTAGTCGATATCAGATAAGTAGTATTTGTGTCGATAAAAGTAAAAGTCTAGGACGAAGTCGCAATCGTCGCAGTCGTAGTCATAGTAGATGTTGTAGTATTAGTATTAGCGGAAGTACAGATTCTTGGTGAAACGTTGTATAGTGAGAACTCACTTCTGCTTACTTTCAAAGTCATCGTATGTGTGGCATTTGGATGCAATTGTCAATGATTTTGGTAAATATAAAGAACATGAATTCGTTCGAGAGAATATAACGAATGTTAATAAACTTTTACACTGGTCTTATGCGTGAAACACATAAAACGTATCACTAGATTCGCGTAAAACGTTTAATGCATTCGACAAATTGCTACGTAAATCGTAAAAGCAACAACCCTCACTTTAGTATACGTATGTAGCTCCAAACTGACCTTGATACACACGTGTGGAATCTGAACCGGCTGACCATAGGCTATCGGGCGATACCAGCCTGGGTCAATATGAGTATTGCACGCGGTAAATGTCTGCTGATGCTGGGTGTGTAATAATTGGCCTTCTACTTGCAGGTTTCGGGCTTCGTTGCAAGCGTCTGTGAAATAAAACAAATATTACAGCGCCGACGGGTTGGGGAGACTGTTCGCCAGGAAAGGAAATTAAAAAAACTTAACGCACATTAACAATTCGTGTATTTTAATCATAAAGACAATTTATGTTAATGAAATTACAATGCGCCAAAAGAATTATGAATTACCAAATAAATATCCTAACCGTTTTACTGCATCACAAAATAGTGAAGTAAACAATATTGCTTAATATTAATACTGTTCTTTGTCTTCATGTCTGTGTCATGACATCCGGTAGAATGTGTTGGCGGTGGCACTCCCCATGGCAACTGATAAACTGGTGGTTGTGGCACTTACCTGTGTCATCCGTTAGAATAATTTCGGTAGTGCTTATAGTGGTTTTAGTACCTGTATCTTCCGATGAAACATTGGCGGTAGGACTTAACTGTGCTATGCGGTAGAATCTTTAGGACATTTATAATCTGTGTCACCCGGTAGAATGTTGGCGGTGGCACGCGTATGTGTCATCCGCCAGAGTGTTTGCTTTTGCGCTTACCTGTGTCATCCGGTGGAATGTTGGCGGTTGCAAAGAAACATGTAAGGCTGAGTACCAGGGCTGGAAGGAAACATGTTTTAAACAATTAGATTTGATTCTAGTTAGTGATAGCAGCAAAGCTTTCGATTATCATGGCGGTAATATTGTTTTTCATATTGGTTAAAGTGTTGCTTACAAAATTATTATGGTTATGGTGTGTGCTGCTAATCATAGTTATTATTGTGCTGGTGACATTGATATTGTTGATGGAGCCGAAGGTTGTGGTGTTGATGATTTTGAAGATGATATAGTGATGAATGTGGTAATTATGAGGTTTGCATTAGTGATGGGTGCTCAGATTGTTTATGGGGTTATCTCGTATTACGATTATGGGGTTGTAATTGTGGTTGTATGTAAACTTTTGCTTTATAATCCTGTTGCAGACATACCAATAAAAAACGCGTTGGTTATATGATGCACAGTAATAGAGGAAAATAATAGGATAGCAAGAATTCCGTATCGTTGAAAGTGTGTGATAAGAATAGTGTTTACTAAATTGATAGGTTGAAAGGAAACAAATGCAAAATCTCTGGATATAGTGGATTGTCAATAAAATTAATTGCCTACTTGGGAAAATATTGAGCAATTGTGATACTGTGATACTTGTTTAAACAAAATGTATGTAGCACCAGCGTAGACAATTATTAAATCTATTAAAATCTATTAAATTAAAATAAATGTAATGTACGGCGAATTGTTGTTTATGGCAAAAGTCGTGTACGGTGAATAGTTAAAGTCATGTATGGCGAATAGTTGCAGCGTATTGGCCAAAGTTGTCGCAAATCAAAATGATTTTAAGAAAATATTTTTTCAATGTACATACATATTCTTAAAGTCGGACTTTTGCCCTTTTTAATGATGTATAAATCTTAATATTAAACTTTGTTTTTGCCCCCCCCCCCCACCCCCCCCCCCCCGAATTAATACGCAAACACAGCACATGTGCTGAAATTAAAACAATAGCGACGCCATGTGCGTTTGCGGTTGAACAAAAAGTCAGCCGAGTTCCGATAATTGCACGAGTTGTATATCAAATCCGGATTGGAATCCACTTATAAGTAAATATTTATCGATTCATCTTGATTTTGAAACATAACTACGATGAAATACACTAGAATCGTATTAAACTTAAATACAGACTGAACAATGGTCGATCGATTTATCATACCACCGCATTGATATCTGCCTGATATATAGAGAATAACAGGTTACTGTCTGATCTTTTGTAATATATCAGGCAAGGCTTAGAATGCTATAACGGCGAGGCTTGCCGAGCTGTTATTTTATTCGCGCCGAGCCTGATATATTACGAAAAGATCAGGCAGTAACCTGTTATTCTGTTTATAGCGAATTTTTCATTATTTCTTAAAAATCGGAGACGTAGAGGTATGATAAACAGAAAAACAGGTTAGTGCCTGATCTTTTTGTAATATATCAGGCTCGGCACGAATAATATAACGGCTCGGCAAACCTCGCCGATATATTATTCTAAGCCTTGCCGGATATATTACAAAAAGATCGGACATTAACCTGTTATTCTCTATGTAGCAGTTGCCCGTAAAACAAAGCATTTTTTTTTAAATTAACAACGCATCAGACGTATTCTTTGGCCATAAACGGTCTCATCGTAAAGAATATAAGTGTATTTATTTGTTTTATACCAAGATGGTCATGTATTTGCGAAATTTTCATTTATTTTCCCTGACAAGCTCAAAACTATTTGCCGTACACAATTTAATTTTATTTTGCTATACGCCGTACACGTCAGGTTCTATTCGCCGTACACAACGAAGTTTCGTTAGATAAAAATGGTGTGTGTTTTTATTGCAGATACAGACTTAGTTGAAAACTGTCATTAGTATCTGGATGCATGCGATAACTTAAAAAAGTACTAAGGTTGATTAGACCTGGTATGTAGATAGAGGGTCAAAAGGGGGATATGGCCGCTTTTTCAATAATCAACAATAATTGTAGTTGATATGGGTTCAGAAATTAGTTTAAAGTACTGCGAACAAATACTTCAGCTAGGTTGAAGAGATCTTCGTATATGAATAGAGGGCTATATGTGGAATATGGGAAATATGCATGCTATTTCAGGTGTTTTATCATAGGCGAGGGATATTGTTCTGGCGTTGTCCGTCCTTCCGTCCGTAAGTCTTTTCGTCCTTCCGTCCGTCCGTCCGGTACTTTTGTGTCCGGAGCCATATCTTGGAAGTGCTTTGGCGGATTTCATTGAAACTAGGTATGAGTATTTAAATGGATAAGAGGATGATGCACGCCAAATGGCATTGTATACTATCTGTTAATACGGAGTTATGGCCCTTTGAATCTTGATAAAAAAATGTGTCCGGAGCCATATCTTGGAAGTGCTTTGGCGGTTTTCTTTATAACTTTGTATGAGTATATATACGGATAAGAGGATGACGCACGCCAAATGGCATTGTACACCATTGGATAATAACGGAGTAATGCCCCTTTGTATCTTGAAACATGTTTTTTAGTGTGTCGGGAGCCATATCTTGGAAGTGCTTTGACGGATTTCATTGAAACTTGGTATGAGTATATAAATCGATAAGAGGATGATGCACGTTGGCGTTGTCCATCCGTCCAGAAATATCTGTGTCCAGAAGTATATTGGCGGGGGATATCAATTCAACGAATTTGCTTGTTTTCAGACAAAATTGAGCTGACCATGTGTACGCAAATAATATACAATTTAAATATGGACCCTGCCATAAGTAAAAAGTGTTTCATCTAGGTTGGTGAAACTTACGGAGATCCTGTTCTTACTGCCAAATCTCTGAAGCTGATTGCGTTTTTTTCGGTGACAATGCTCTTGTTAATCTTACCACCATGTCAAAAACGTTTTCCTTTAAATTGCTAAATTGTTTAATTTGAACCACGTTAATGTGAAGGTTTAACCCATGTATACCTAGTGGACTCTCCCATCCTTATAATTGGATCAATTTATTTCCAAAATAAGGGATGTTTAAAGTATATTTATTTCTATATTTAGAATATTTCGTACAGAAATTCCTTTAAGCAAACAGCGCAGACCCTGAGGAGACGCCGCATCATGCGGCGTCTGATCTGGGTCTACGCTGTTGCCAAGGCCTTTTTTTCTAGACGCTAGGCATAAATGGGCTAATATCATTATGAAAACCTTTTAACACTAACATCTAAAAAATGAAAGACGAATAAAATTTGTGTTTGCTTTTACTAAAAACCGAATATTACCCACTTTAACATGGATAGTCATAACTTAATTCTACTAAATCTTAATTACCCTGTACACATTATATCTTCATGAGAATACGTAAATTGACCGACTATAATCATTCGTTTAAAACATGATCGGAACTTTCGCAGAATTCCATTAGAAGTTAACGGGAAAACATAAGGCCAGTGTGAAACCAACACTTTTTGGTCATATAACTATTGTGCTTATTTTGCCTTGCTTGTGTGTACATGAAAAACTTCCATTCCGCAAGTGTCACGTTACCCCCTTCGCCCACCGATACCGTATCAGCTTCAACACGGTCCACTATCAGAGCTGCTTTATATCAAGACGGCGTTTTTGTCTGAAATATTTCTCGGCAGGCTATTAAAAGGACATTCGTTTTCTTACGTTATCTTTCGTATCAGGGCTGCTAATGAGAGTCATATATCTTCCCAAGTGAATGAGGTATCATTTTGGCCTTTAGTACATTTGCGTTGTCCTTGCATTTTTTTCCTAAATATATCGTCTTGGTTTGGGCTGTGTCTTTTAGAAATCACGGGCATTTTTTTCTGTAAAATTTGTTCACGGAAAACAAAAGCTGAGAGTTGACATAAACAATATGCTCTTTTGCTTGCGCGACATTATATAAAAAAAATCAACCGTTCAAGTAACGCTGCAACTTCTATTTGCTTAGTTATCTTCTTAGTTTTTCTACTAGTTTTATTATTTTGGTTATTGTAATATTTATAAATAACTATCAGTTGTATTTAAACTTTAGTTATCTTATAGTGGAGTTTGCCCGTTTTACTGACAAAAGTATACAGCAATCGTGATACATCGGCTATCTCGGATTCCTCCGTATGAAATAAATCGTCTGCTGATCCAGAGTGAAGTATACAGGTCATAATACACTAAATAGTTTCTCTATATAACTCAAAATAAAAGCGACAACTTTAAGCGAAAATAAATGCAGCATTTTGCACATAGAGACCCCTATAACCATATCTCTTCTTAAAGGCCATTCTAAGCGGAAGCGAGTTATGCAATAAAAAAGATGTGTCATGTACAAACCAAGAAAAAACTTGACACAAATCAAAATCGATTTTTGTGCAACTTTTTACGGCCGTTTTCTAGTGGAAAGTAACGCTTTCCAGTGCAATGTTTTACTATGGTCTTTAAGTTTATCATATTTCAGAGATTGAGAAGTGAACACATATTAATGCCCTACCGCTATCTCCAAAAGATAAACAGAACAATAGTTTAAAATGTAAAACATGCCTTCGATTCAACTATGATATTTTTAGAGAGTACAGCCCTACATGACACGATTATTTAGTATACTGTTACCTGTAGGAAAATCCAATCCTTTATATTAGCCTTATTTTCCTATACATTTATTAGCAATAAACTTTATATAGGCATAAGGGTTACTTTACTTGTCACTGTTCTGGTAAATAAAGAAAACACCTAACGGGTTTATATTTGCATCTGACGTTTTGACATAGTAACAAACATCATTACTTGATAATATCGTTAATTATATATTAAATTAAGAACATACCTCATGCAATTATGCCTAATAATGGATGATTGAATTATGAATTTAAGTTCTCAAAAGGAAACAACATTTTAGTCACTTACAATTCACACATTTTACCATCCGAAGAAGTTTCACACTATAGATGACAGTGCCCCTTTTCAGCCCCACCCCTGCTACTATTTGTTTTAAGTCTGGTTAAATCCCTTCATAAAAAAATAGAATCTAAGTGATATATCAGTATAACAGTGGTTCTATAAACATAAAAAGTTAAACTTGAAAAGATTTCGATTTTGCAGCATGCATTTTAATGTATTTCCTCGCGATAAAAACAGAAACAGAGAGTAGAACTACTAAAAAATATTTGGTAACCGTTCAATACCATAAAGCGTTGCTCTTGTAAATAAGTATATTCAGGTATTCATATTCTGTTTTTCAGATGCAAATTTCGAAAACAAAATTAAACGGGGATAAGGTCATGCCCTTATTACTTTCGACGATTAAAGCAAACGTTTGAACATATGTTTAAATGAGCATTTCAGATGCGCATCTATGTTTACAGTTATGAAATGCCAACTTTTGTGCTAGCAAAAAAACAAAGGTTAACACACATTATAAGCATGGTAATACTAAGTCTTACATGAACCAATAGTATAGGAGAGTATAACATGTCATTAACAAAGCTTGCTTATTAACGCACATGAGGGGACAATTTCTCCTTTACAATCAAACATTATTTTATGTTTCACCATTCCATTAATAAATGTAAGATCGTTTTTAATTTAGCTGTTTGTAATATGTCATATATTGCCATACTTTTATTTCGTTCATAAAAAGAGTCGTAGAAATCGCACGAAACCAGAACAGTAATAATATATTTAAGATGTGTGTACAGGTGCGTTTCGCAAAAGAACATTGCAATATTCCGCAATTATTTAATACTATTTGATGGGTAGTTAGCCTGAAGTTTATAAACTTCACCACAATCATCAAAACGTTACCAAAGGCAACTGCAAATATAACACTTCCATGCACTTACCTACGAAAGACAGATGTATTAATTCCATCGTATCGCTTTTTTACTGGAATGCGGTATTAAACACCTGTTAATGTTTAATGTTTAAAGATACTGATGCCTTTCACCTCAAAAATGACGTTTTCACAAACTTCAATAAAAAATATGAACAAAAAAACACAGTTTACGCGTTCATACGTTCTGCATTTATACAACACAAAAAATGCAAGAAAATTAAAACGAAGACAAAACACTGTCACCATATAATGCATTAATTCGATTACGTGATAATTTTGCGGTAATTAGATAGTCATGACTTATGGTTGCTGCCACACGGTTTGTGTCACGGAGACTGAGGATGGCATTTACGAACATTAATAAACGCACGGCATTGCGAATGGGAGCAGTGACACATAGTTCAGAGAGTCTGATCCACGTTGCGCTCATTTTGTTTTACAATTTTGTACTTAAATGATTCCGGAATTGATATTTTGTATTAATATTTTTGTCGTCCGGTGTTGGAAGTGTAAAAGGTTTTTCTTAAATAGCTGTTATATGCTGAAGTGCCTTTTTTGTTTCTAAGATATTGCTATAGAATGAAAGAGAATAATGTCATTTCACCCTTATTTGCTCTAGCGCATCACGATAATGAACTTAAATCATGGTTATGAATTTGATAAAATAATAAAATAAAATTAGAATATAGTCGACTGTTTATTATTTAACCCATTTATGCTTAGCGTCTAGAAAAAAGGCCTTGGCAAACAGCGTAGACCCAGATGAGACGCCGCATGATGTGTCGTCTCATCTGGGTCTGCGCTGTTTGCTGTAAGGAATTTATGTAACAATTATTCTAAATATAGAAATAAATATACTAGACATCCCAATTTTTGGAAATAAATTGATCCAATTTAAAAGGATGGGAGAGAGTCCATTAGGTATAAATGGTTTAAGTGGAATGATATTTTTATTCTCAACAAATAGAAAATGGTGGGAGTCGCCGCTTCATCCGTACGCCGTAATTCTTATTCAGTTGGCTGGATGGCACATTTAAAGAATGATAACTGTTTCTGTCCTTCATTAAGGTCATTTATGCGGTAATTGTTGTTTTACGCGAGAGGTGAGGTGAACTTATTATTCAACTATTACAAAATAAAAATAGATTTAGCGGTTATGTAAGAGGAATTAACTTCAACCAAAACTGTGTACATTGTGCTCTGGGTTAGTTTGCACCCTTCTTATGCTGTCCTTATAGTTTGAGCCAGTATCGTTTGTACTATATACTATTGTATTCTTTATTCCAGTACAGAGATGCTCAATTGCTTTTGTTCCTTCACCCGCTTGTAAAGCCTTTCGTCGCCATATTGGAACAGCATTACCGCACCTGCATATAGAGCAAGCTCACTGTTTATGACTGAGTCTCGGATGAACCCACTTGATCCCCGATAGGGCACGCCTAGACGCGAATCGCGTTTCAAACGCGCGAAATTCCGAACTTCCTGCTTCTCGCTTCTTTACGAGAACGGTCAATGCTTTGTAGTTCTGTATGTTTTTGACTGTTGCGTAACGACTAAGAAGGCATTGTTAAAAGTACATAGTATAGCATGTGGCTGAAATAAGTGGTTAATAAATAGCATCTTTTGCGGTTGAAATAAGTCAGAGTGGTAAATAAATAGCATATTTTTAAAGGATTGGGGCGTAAAGGCAGGCATAATTGCCAACTGACTGAACACACCTTTTTAATTGTATTTACCTCAAACATGTATAAATGTCACACAAATGTTTTGCAACAACTACTGCAATTGCATGGTGCTGCTTTGCTACTCATATGATATCGTTAAAGCGAGTATATACGATTTCAGTGTCGACATTTTTTACCCGCAATCTTAGATAAACATGTGAATATGACCAGGGAATGTAATTATCACTTTTTACATGATATCAAAAAATATTGTTAACTTACGAACAAGTTTTCTCCGATACCGAAACGTTTGCACACATTATTTCAGAACCAAAATTGTGTCTTATGAGTGTACTCGCTCAGACGATTTCTGAACAGTGCACATGTTTTGTGTACATGAAGGAGTTTTCTGTTGTGCAGCAGAATATTATTTGAATTGAACAAATCTCTTATTCTGTATATAACTACTTCTTCTGAATTATAGCTTGTTATTCATCAACGTTTTATCTTTGTTGAAAAGGTTATATAATCGTATAAACTCACTTTAAATGCGTTTTTGTATGATATATTATCGAAAGGTGTTGCATTAAATCGATACGTTTCGATGTACAGGCTATTCATCTAAATTATATCGTGATAAATCGTATGGTATCATATAACTTTACACAATATAAAAAAGTGAAATATTACATGCCATGATTATCCAATTATCAGTGGCGACTATATTAAAATCAATATGTCTACGGTAAGTCTGTTTGGCTGTCGCAAAAGCTGTCCCAACGCATTAATAGATTTCGAAATAAATTCAATTTGACACCTACATAATATGATACCACGAGAGTCGCGTGCAAGAACCACGATTAAAATTGAACTTTTATGTCAAAGGTCAAACTACAACTTGTTTATGGTCGATGTATGGTTCGTCGGATAGTTAACTTAAAATTGAATTAGTTTTACAATATCTTGCCAGAAATGTTCACCTAAACCCATTTATGCCTAGCGTCTAGAAAAAAAGGCATTGGAAAACAGCGTAGACCAAGATGAGACACCGCATGATGCGGCGTCTCATCTGGGTCTGCGCTGTTTGCTTAAAGGAATTTCTGTAATTAATATTCTAAATATAGAAACAAGAAACCGTCGGAGACGGGTGATGCTCCCCAAAGTGTTTTTTTTTCACAATATTGCACTATATATTCAGATAAAAGGAAACGTCTTGAGGGCCATAACTTTGGACAAAATAATACGATGGATGGTTTAGCAACTTAAAAATTTCAAAGGGCCATAACTCTCTAAATAAATCATGTAACCAGAACCCACAAATAACATGCGCATCTCCTCAAGGTAGTTAAGCTTCCCATAAAGCTTTATTAAATTCCAGTCAGTAGTTGGGGGACAAGAATTGCACTATATGTACAGTCTATAGAAAATTTCAAAGGGCCATAACTCTGTGAAAAATCATCCGACCAGAACCGGCTGATAATATGCACATCTCCTCTTGGTAGTGAAGCTTCCCATAAAGTTTAATTGAATTCCAGTCATTAATTGCTGAGAAATAGCCCGGACAAAAAATTGTGCACGGACGGACGGACACACGGACAGACGAAGCGGCGACTATATACTCCCCCCCCCCCCAAAAAAAAAATAAATAAATGGGAGAGCATAATAAATATACTAGACATCCTTAACTCTGGAAAAAAATTGATGGTGACAATCTGTTTCAGGAATACAGTTCGTTTACAACTTGATCTCTAATTGACTGAATGATCCGAGGCTTGTCTGCTTTACGAAGTATGTTCTTGGCTTCAAAGAGGGCAGGAGGATGCGGACTCAGATCATATGACAATATGTGTTCAGGGGGAATAACTCCAGATTTTGACAATACCGGGAAACGCTGAAACAGAAGGGCAGGATCAATAGCACGGTCTTTAGCAGTCTTAACAGCGGAGTTGTTCCCAAGATTTTGGGATCTGTCTTATCTCTTAGATTTATGAAACAAAGGTCGACTTTCCTATGATATCTCTTATGATATTGTTCCCAACCTCCTGAAACGCATGAACATTCACATCTGATCCAGCCACTATCGAACTGAAACTGTTTTTTCAGAGAATGATCAGCTGTGTAGGGTGAGCAGTTTGTAATCTTGGTATGCATTTTCTCGAGATCAGAGACATCTCTTTTGATGCACACCTCAGTTGAGTCTTTGTGTTGTGGACTTGAAGTATAGACCAGGTCTGTGAATTCCTGCATCGCACTGCTGTACTCGGATGTTACAGGTGGTGCAGATAGAGTACAAAGGTTTTGCATTTCCTCGGTCATCCCACTGCCGCGAGTGAGACAACCTGTGTTGACCAAACAATAATTAATATTTTCATTCTGATTCATGGTCATATATCTACCTACACAATATTTGTTATTTCAAAGAGCAAACAACTGTAGTGCTGTTATCGCTTTGATTTCCCAAAGCTTACAGTAACCCTGCTTTCGTGACTTCCATTCCCTGCATATGAAACCATTGCGGAGCTGCAACATTTCCTATCGAAGACAATTTTAAGTAAGGTTTTTCGATGAACGAGGGTAATTCACCACATTATATTACTTCTTATTTCCCGCATCGATTACCTCCCATACGCGCCCATGTAATGAGTCAATCTCCACGCAGAGTTGTCGTTCCTTGCACTCACATACAAGTTGATTAAGCTATGCTGGTTCCCGTCAAATCTCTGCGCGGAGGTTGTAAATAAGTTTGAATTGATCAATTGATAAAACAACAAAAACAGAAACAAATATTAGATGTTCCAAGGAATTTACCGCATTGAGATGTAAAACATATATTAGATCTTAATTCTTATCTAAAAGTTGATCAAAAGAAGACTGACATACGCTTTCATTAATATTTTATGATAATTTATTTAAATAAATGTATAACTAAGTGATTTGTCTCATACATTCTAAATGTGATTAATCAGCTTGGTAAATAGTAATCTAGTGTAAGAAACAAATCCTATTTATATAAAGATACACTTACCTATGTAATTTTCTTAAATTAAATACATATTAAACTGTCAACTTCTGTTGACGGATACATAAGAAAAACTCGAAGTTTACTTCTGTTTTATTCATATATTCGTAGAATTTGTTTGCATATATAATCATCATTTTATTAATACTTTCGTATTTGATTTGATTTTTAAGCAATCGCAATAAAAAACGTATATTTCTGCTTATTTTTACGATTCAATGATATGTTCACTCGAATTATCTTCCAAAATGACCAATAGTTCAACAAGTGTAACAAATTGATCCAATCTCACTGATCATAATCCAACATTAAAGGTACTATGACACAAAATATGCACATGATTTTATTTAATAAAAACTGCTTAAATTAGTGTCACAATGTGTATTGAACATCAAATTTAAATAGATAATGCAAATTTAATATTCACAGTTTTTTATGACCACCATTCTTAACTTTAGGAGTGTGGCGCAAAAAAAATCCCGTATTACCCAGTTCAATTAAAAAAGAAAGTGCAAAAATCAGTGTTAGATCGCACCGCATATCAGAACTTGTTTTCGGGCACGCCATATTCGGTTGCTGTGCAATGGCTCTCCCGAGGGTTGGCTTTTTTTGAAGGGCACACTAGAATCTATTGATACCTGAAAATGGTGTCAAATTACAAGTATATACTTATGGTTATTGAGCGAACTGGGCTACTTTCAGACGAAAACGCATGTTTTAATTCACACAATACAAATTTGCTAGCAATCGCTCATTTGTAAAGATGTGTGTTGGTAAATAAAAGCGTTGACAATATCGGCGTGTCAGGAGTCGGGTGTTTGTGAAGGTCAAATCAGATACGCTTGCTAAGCAACGAGATTTTTATGCATGTGAACTTTATCGCGATGTTTAACTGTTTTACTGTCGTGTCAAATATCAAGCTTTGTAGAACACGTCACTTTTTTTAAACAAGGATAAAATGATCGAAAGTTAAGCATGACATTTAAAGCACTGTTTAAAAATGTTTAATAAAATTCCGATGCCAGGTTGAGTTAGAGACGAAGATACTAGATACGTCTCTGGTTGAGTCACTGTTGAAGGTGGGAAAGGCGTTGTTTCAGGGCCGTCCAGAGTATCCGCCGCTCCTGACCCGTCCCCCCGAGTAGCGAGGAGTTTTCCACTGCACGCCTCTGGAGGTAAGGAAGTGTTTCGTCTACCGGACCGTACGGTACGGACTTGTACACGAGGTGACCGCTCTGGGCTGGAGAATGCGAACAATATTGTTTGCACTTTAAGTTTTGCTTTTTAACACTTTATGTTAATTTATTTATTGATTTAAATACATAAATAAACTACAAATGGCGCGGCAGAGGCCGACGCGTATCCCAACGCCGCATAGATGTTATATTAAAAGGCAATTTTGGGTGGGCAAAGCCAATGTTGGTCGGGCCCCGGGTGGGTAATGTGGACATGGATGATCGAGAAAGACCGTGTTGTCATAAGAGATATTCAGTATTAATTTGAATTTAATTGGTGAATAAATGAAGAAGTTGTGTTAAAACAAAACTTTGGGTGCTGCGTGGTCTATGTGGGCGGGGCGCCCCAGGGTTGGTATTGGAGCCATGCATAGTTGAGATTGACCGTATTGTCATAAGAGAAGTTCAGTATCAATTAGAAGTGAATCGATGTAGAAATGAAGAAGTTAATGTAAACTAACCTAAAAAATTTAGTGAAAATCTTTGACCCGGCCCTATCCCAACCCACATAACTTTTGGCCCAGATCAAAATTCCAAATAGTGCACTGTTGCATATATGCTCATAGCCACCAGGTGTTTAAGTTTCAAGTTTCTAGTGCTTATAGTGTAGTAGGATATAGTGGCCGAGACGGACGGAGAGACGGAGGAGAAAACCACATAATACCTCCGCTCCAATTTGGAGCGTGGGAATAATCAATGACAAATAAGAATCATTGAAGTATTGACAATATTAGTGTGTCGATGCTTTTGAAGAGGATGGATATAAAAGTTATTATCATGTGCGTCGAATGTTGGTAGTTAAATTTTTTATTTTTTACCCATTTGACCCATTTATTTACCAGTATCTTTTGACCCAGTGGTCAGATCAAAATTCCAAATAGTGCGACGTCGCACATATGCTCATAGCTACCATGTGTGGAAGTTTCAAGGTTCTAGTGCTTATAGTGTTGGAGGATATAGTGGCCAGGACGGACAGACGGAGGAGATAACCACATAATACCTCCGCTCCAATTTGGAGCGTGGTGATAATCAATGACAAATAAGAATCAAAGTATTGACAATATTAGTGTGTCGATGCTTTTGAAGAGGATGGATATAAAAGTTATTATCATGTGCGTCGAATGTTGGTAGTTAAATTTTTTATTTTTTACCCATTTTACCCATTTATTTACCAGTATCTTTTGACCCAGTGGTCAGATCAAAATTCCAAATAGTGCGACGTCGACGTCGCACATATGCTCATAGCTACCATGTGTGGAAGTTTCAAGGTTCTAGTACTTATAGTGTTGGAGGAGATAGTGGCCAGGACGGACAGACGGAGGAGATAACCACATAATACCTCCGCTCCAATTTGGAGCGTGGTGATAATCAATGACAAATAAGAATCAAAGTATTGACAATATTAGTGTGTCGATGCTTTTGAAGAGGATGGATATAAAAGTTATTATCATGTGCGTCGAATGTTGGTAGTTAAATTTTTTATTTTTTACCCATTTTACCCATTTATTTACCAGTATCTTTTGACCCAGTGGTCAGATCAAAATTCCAAATAGTGCGACGTCGCACATATGCTCATAGCTACCATGTGTGGAAGTTTCAAGGTTCTTGTGCTTATAGTGTAGAAGGAGATAGTGTCCAGGACGGACAAACGGCGGAGATAACCACAATATCCCCACTCTTTTAAAAACGTGGGGATAATAAATACACAAATAAATAAATACATAAAATAGATAAATACATACAATACATACATAAATGTAATCTTTTTGTTCATGAATATTAATAAATTGATGTTTAATTTATACTATATAACTGAACTTTAACTCGAGAAATTCACAGGAGGGAATTCCGTATTTTTTTATTTTTTTACATATGCTATAAAGTTTTCATCAAAGTTAAAATAAGCATTTCTTTTCCATTCCGCAATTTCCTGAAAATATAAACATTAGTTATAGCACACATGATGTATGGCCTCGTGCCTGCCATTAATGGTGTCTAAACAGTTTCGAATATAATTGTATTTTTCGAAACGTTGTTCACACTAGTTCGATTCTTTAGGCGGAGATTTGTCTCTCATGTCATTTACTATAATGATAAAATCAATCATCTTTAAAATCGCAGAGGCGTTTGTTTGTTGTTTTTCCCCATTAATTTTATTCACTTCAAATCATTGAAGTATCCCGAGAGGCGGTTTGCACTCATAACGTGCGGACGGTATTTATGGAAACGTTGAGTAATAGTACCAGGTTTATTAACAAACATCCATGTGGTACTTTGAAAACATATTGATTGCATTTTTTGCATAATGCCGATTTAAAAAACAGCAAGATATGCATGTCTATACCAACATGTTCACGTGGATTTGTTATTGGATTGTGTATTAGACAAGATAATTTAAAATACCTAATTATTTTCGGGAGTTTAAAAAAAGTGCAAACCCACACTTCCCGATCCACGTTAATAAAAGACCTATTAGCAAGGTCTGCATAGATGTGACACGTGCATCGTGAGAAAGTAAACGTGACATATTACAAGTATAGCCGCGCGGTGAACAACTTGGAGATTACATATATTATATATAAACTAAATAACTGTATCTACTAGAATATATTTACGACTTTGTCAAAGATACATAAATATCAGTTGCATTCTTGGATGGGGAATCTGCGGCAGCAGCTGCAGCAAAACACATTTATGTTATAATGCATACCTTATAATTGAGCCTCGCTCTGGCAAAACGGGGCTTAATGAATGTTCGTCATGTTTCGTCACAGGTTTGCCTATCCAGTCCGCACAAGCTTACCATGAAGGACACTTTCCGAATAAACTACATTTTCGCTAAGAAGAGACTTTCTTAAAACAATAAATAGAATAAACGTAGAAAGTGTCGTCCCTAATAAGCTTGTATGGACTTTTTACACACATGCATTGAAACCCGTGTTCACAAAGCGCGGCTCAAATGTTTTACCAAGTTTTGCTGACAGGTGGTCGGCCATTCCGTACAGCTGTCCGAAAAGTACTGCCCGACCTCCAGGCGGCACGCCCAACTCTCCCAGTCTGAAATTAGAATAATGCGTTTATGATATGCGAGCTATACGTATAGTAAATACACCTTTGAGTTTGTGCAAACGTAGAGGTTAATGCCATACACGCCTCGTAAAGACTGACATTAGATAAATGCCTATAACAATATGCGCATTTATTTTAAAAACACTCTAGGTGTGCCACTGTATACTAGTCTTTTGTATGTATGTTTCGACGAAGTGGATATCATTTGAAAATTAAACGACTCTGCGAGAGTTTAATTCTTCGCAATAATGTTCAAAAGACAGCTACATGTAGCTTCTGATGTTCAAAAAAGTATGTCCACTATTGTTTCTTTTGTAAGACCTACTTAGGGTTTTGTATCTTACAAGAATAACTTGAAATATGAATTGATGAGTGGGTCTCATGTAGATTGGACCTTTTCTCGAAATATCACTGCCGTGCCCCATGTTTTCATCTGTGTCATTATGCATGCTATGTGCATTTCTTTCAATTAATTTGATAGATCTGTTTATTTAATGTAAAATATTGTTATTTGCATTTTTTTTGTACAAAGTAAAAATAAGCTTTATTTTAATTTATTTATACAAAACTAGCTCAATCTTATATAAAAATGTTAGATCTTGTTTTGAGAATTTGCACGTTTGAGTAATGACCAAATATCAAATAGATTTAATGGTTTCTAAACACATCAAGTTCTCCTCACCGCCTGTTCACATAATTAAGCGTCCCTTCGTTGTGCGAGGCTATTATGAAGCATATCCGGTCCGGCGTTGCCACAGCTCGATCCAACAGGAAGTCCGCGGATCGATGATACATCGCCGTGGTGGCCTCGAAATTCTCGTGAACGGGATCTTCGTGGCCCTTCTCGGTTGCTAGGCGACGCTCCGATTGCATATACGCCCCGCGCACGACCTTGGCTGCAAAACAGGCCCCTTGGCGAGCGGTGAATTCGACATCTTCGACCAGTTCGCTATAGCACTTCTGCAAACAAAGTTCTATATATACAGTTTTTTACATATGAAGTTATACAAAAACAAATTCACTTCAAATGTTAAATACTATGTATGTATGTAACTATCATCGACAGTTTTAATGCAATCGGCGCCCCCTCTCCTCAAAAGTCAATTTCACACTTAGAGGCCAAATGTTAAATTTGGAAATTAAAACACTCAAAAAAATCATGTATCAGCCATAACTTTGCCATGTACTGATACATTTAATACAAAGTTTAGTATCACAGAGACCACATTTTGCGTGAAATGCCCGTCTCCATTTCACCAAAGTCAAGGTCACACTTACAGATCAACGGTTAAACTTGGCCATAGAATAGCGTATGTGTTCCTGTCTCAACCATAAGTTTGCCACGTGATAATTTGTATTACAAATTACTTAATTAATGAAGAATCCGAAAAGTTGTAGGCGACTACCCTATTTTTTTACAGATAAAAACATAATAATAGTATAAAATAGCAGATAATTTTTATAAATAACAAAACACGCCTTAAGGTAGTTTTGGTAGGTGTACGCAACCAAAGGTCGTTTCTTGTTGAACTTTAACATGGCGGCAAGACTGATCAATCGCAGAGCAGGGTTCAAGTCAGTATATTCGGCGTCGATAAGCAGAAGAACTCCTAGCTCTTCGGACAACTGGAAAAAAATCACACAACGATAATATTAAAACAAAGAAAATCTTTAATAGAGCAGACTCCAAGACCAGATTCATTGAGTGTATATTGTGCAAAAGGTCAAGACATTAAAATTAATTGCTTCTGGCAAACCTATCTAACGAAAACGCATAAACCCACACTTTAACGCGATCGAGGCATATTCAAAATTCGTTAAAGCAGACATTCAGCGTAATTTTGGACATCTTTTCGTGAGACAATATTATTGTCGACCATAGCACTAATATTGCAATATGCTTCCGATTTATTATATTCCCCCAAAAGAGAAGACTATACTCGCCCCATTCATCGGTTCTTCCGAAATCTAGTTTGTATGCACCCATTTTTATATCGTTATTGTCAAATTGTATTGTTTCATGTACTCTAATCAATAAACTCATTCACTGACAAAGTGCTTTTTCCAGAAGCACCCATCAGTTTCATTGATATTGTTTTTCAGCTAGGAAAGACTGGCATAGGGGTAAACTGTCCCAGCAAGTCAGTTTACGTTCTTCGTAAGAAGAAACCCGAGCAAGCTACAGAAAGACAACACAAGGAATACCCCCAAGGTCGTACGAGAGTGGGGGAGGATGATCGACCTACAAGCCATCAGGTAACGAACACGCCCGATCAACCGACAACGAATCAGAACACGGACTGGGCCAGAACATGTAGTTGTGGGAAGGTGTGTAAGAATAAGGTGGGACTGAAGATTCATCGCACAAAGATGGGATGCGCACCAATCCTAAATCTGTTGCAACGCGCAAGGCAACTTGGAGAGACGGAGGAGGAGCTGGATCAGGATGAACACCACAGTGTCCAGAGCCTCCACGTATCAGAAGAGGGTGAGGTAACCATTGATAACGCAGAGAGGACTGAAGATCGAGCTGCGGTAGAATCTACAGAACGGCGGAAGAAAGTGATGTGGCCCGCAAGTACAGAGAGAGCGAAGTGGAAGGCGTTTGAAGAGGCGCTGGAACTGGTGATGGAGAACGTTCTGAAAGGCAAAGTAGAGAGCAAGCTGCATGCCATGTCTGAGCTGATCTACACATTTGGAAAAGAGCGATTCGGAACAGCTAAAGAGAAAGTCGGACAACCCAAGGTTGGCGGGAATAGAAGACTGCAGAAGATTTCCAACCTAAGGGGAGAACTCAGACGCTTGAAAAGCAGATACAGACAAGCAGAGGATGAGGAGAAACAAGGTCTGGCAGAACTGAGAGATGATGTACGGAAGGAGATCCAGTGTTTACGGAGAGCAGAGAATCTGCGCCGGAAGAGACACGAGAGAAGGCGAAAGAGAGCTCAGTTTACTAGCAATCCATTTCAGTTTGTGAAGCGTTTGCTCGGAGAAAAGAAGACAGGCGAACTTCGATGCACAAAAGAGGAGGCAAACAAGTACATCAAAGATATGTACAGTGACAGCGACCGTCACAAGGAACTGGGCGAGTGCGACAAGTTGCTCACACCAGATGATCCTGAACATGACTTTGATTGCGCAGAACCTAGGTTGCAAGAAGTCAAGGACATTGTAAGGAAGGCCAGAGCGTCTTCAGCACCAGGACCCAATGGAGTACCGTACAGAGTATACAAGAACTACCCCAAGATCTTGCTACGGTTGTGGAAGCTTATAAAGGTTGTTTGGAGGAAAGGAGAGCTTTGCAGAGAATGGCTGAAGGCAGAGGGATGTTTTATTCCTAAAGAAGAGGATTCGTCAACCATTGGTCAATTCAGGACTATCTCTTTGCTGAACGTAGAAGGGAAGATACTCCTCGCTGTCCTTTCAAAAAGAATGACCTCTTATTTGCTTCAGAACAAGTACATAGATACAGCTGTGCAGAAAGGAGGAGTACCCGGTGTATCTGGGTGCATCGAGCATACCAGTGTCATCACCCAAATCATCAAGGAAGCACGCGAGAACAAAGGAGATATCGCAGGGATCTGGCTTGACCTAGCAAATGCATATGGTTCTGTTCCGCATCAGATGATACAAAAGACTCTACAATTGTATCATGTACCCGTTCGATTTCGGCAGATGTTGCGGCACTATTTCGACGGCTTCATCATGAGATTTTCAACAAGGGCAATAACCACTGACTGGCAGAGACTGGAAGTAGGCATCGTTACCGGGTGACAATTTCAGTGGTGCTGTTCGCAGCAGCCATGAATCTGATAGTGAAGTCAGCGGAGAACCATCCAGAGGACCCAAAATGACTTCGGGGTGTATCCAACCACCAACGAGGGCATTTATGGACGATATGACTATTACAGCAAAGTCGTACGTCGAGGGAAGGTGGATGCTGCAAGACATTGGCGATCTTATCGAGTGGGCCAGAATGAAGTTCAATCCCCAGAAATCAAGGAGCATGGTTTTGAGGAAAGGAAAGATTCAAGAGAGTGCAAGATATAGAATCAAACATCAGCTCATCCCTACTGTTAAGGAGCAACCAGTGAAGTGCCTCGGGAAGTGGTTTCGAGACTCACTCAATGATCAACAGAGTATCAAAGACACGGTAGTGCAAATGAAGAACTGGTTGAAAGATGTGGACAAGTGTGGTCTGCCAGGAAAATTCAAGGCCTGGATTTACCAACATGGCATCCTACCACGCCTATTGTGGCCGCTGCTGGTGTACGGTGTACCGTCATCAACAGTGGAAGCAATGGAGAGGACAATAAATTCATTCCTCAGGAGGTGGATGGGGGTGCCAAAAAGATTTCACCAGCCTCGGTTTGTACTGCACAGGCAGCAAGCTGCAGATACCTCTCAGATCACTGACGGAGGAATACAAGGTCACAAAGGCTCGGAAAGTCATTATGCTACGAGACAGTAGAGATGAGAAGGTTAAAGAAGCAGGAGTGCAGGTCAACACCGGGAGAAAGTGGAGGGCTGACAAGGCAGTTAAAGAGGCTGAGGCTCGTCTTCGGCACAGCGACATTGTCGGTAATGTCGCACACGGGCGACTAGGTTTCGGATGCGTCACCCGTTCGCAGTGGAGCAATACCAGTGCAAAAGACCGACGCACCCATGTGCAGGAAGAGATTCGCCGAATGGAGGTAGAATCCAGGCTCACCCTACGGAAACAGGGAAAATGGCTGAACTGGGAAGGAGTACCCCAGAGAAAGCTTACATGGAATGCGATCTGGACCATGGAAAGCGACAGACTTAGTTTCTTACTCAAGTCTGTCTACGACGTGCTGCCAAGTACAACACACCTAGTGACTTGGGGTCTTGCTGAAAAGCCAGATTGCAAGCTCTGTGGAAGACCAGCGAATCTGGAGCATGTCCTGAGCTCATGCAGGACAGCCCTGTCTGATGGTCGATACAGATGGCGTCACGACAGGGTTCTTGCTTCAATCGCCGATCATCTAGATCAAGCACGAAAAGCGCAGAAGACGACCAACAAAGGCCCCTCATTCATTTCCTTTGTCAGAGCCGGAGAAGAAGGGGCAAAGGCAAAACGCGCATGTGGGATTCTTGGAACGGCAACAGATTGGAGAATGGAAGCATACTTGAAGAAACAGCTCAAGTTTCCACAGGAGATCACCGTGACAAACCAGAGACCCGACATAGTACTGTGGTCAGCTGCATCAAAACAGGTTGTGATGGTGGAGCTCACAGTACCATGGGAGGAGCGGATTGAAAAGAGCTTCGAACGGAAGCGCGAAAAGTACCAGGCCCTCACAGATACCTGCACAGAGAAAGGCTGGAAGGCATGGTGTTCCAGTGGAGGTGGGCTGCAGAGGTTTTCCATCGCAATCACTGTGGCGCACTTTCAGCAGACCGGGGGTTACAGGACAGGTCCGGAAACGGGCCATATCGGTTGTTGCACGTGAAACGGAGTCTGCTTCCTTGTGGCTATGGCGGAAGAGAGAGGAGAAGTGGATAGGGGGACACAGGGCTGTCGACTAGAGACTGGCCACCGAGACCTGGCAGATGAGGAAGTGTAGCGGAGGCTTACTATCTCCTGGCCGGAAATTGATCAATTCCGGTCGGCACACCATAGGAGGACGTAGTGGGACAGTGCCGAAACGTCCGATGAATATGGACCCACCTGATGAAGGAGATAGTAGCAGCATCACGGCTGTATCTGACAACTATTAAATAAAATATAAAACGCTAAGTTAACACACAATATATATAGAAATAGATAACTATGAGGTAACGAGTCAATCGGAATTACGCCATGATGAGTCCTACTCCATTAAACTTTCAAAAGTGCATACATCTTTTCTATTTTTTTTATATAGGCACCTAACCGACCAAAAAAAACGCATTGAATAAAAAAGACAAATAATGCTTTGGTAATGTATGATTGTATGAGTTCCATACAGACGATAGCGTGTGCTGCTTTAGCGATAAATCTAGTAAGTACACTACATTGGTACCAAGCAAATAGTAAAGTATCAAGTTCATTCGCACCAAGCGCTTTCGAACAAAACATTATTAAACATGAAATAGTATTGACTGCAATTAACGCGATTTTTCTTCATTACAACTGCTGTCATTTTAGCATGCATTGAATTATATTTCGGTTGACTGGGATTTAAGTGTTAAAACTGCAACAAAACCAATATATGTGTACCATTTTTAACTGTTTTCATCGTTACACATGAAGCCAATTTATTACATGTGTCCTCACATTGTTCACCAATCATATCTTCCAATCCGCTATATGTAACGAGAATGTGTACTGCAGATAGTACCACACTTTCGGTTGAGACTCAGCTCGTTCGTACCCGACATATGTCTCGCACCCTGGACAGTGCCGCCTCTAGCGCCCGTTGATCACCGGCCTCAAGAAAGCCGAGGTCCACTGGTTCCCCATCCATATAACCACGTATCTTCTCCAGAAGTTCGTAGTGCTTTGCTGGACACGTGACCTGCTCGCTAAGTATGCCCTGCAGGACAATATTGCTCACATTTTTTCACGCACATGCGAAAAATAGGGCATCATTTGTAATATTTTAAGTGTGAATAGTTTATTGGTAGGAAATGAGTATTCGTGAACATAAGTATCTCAATTAAAAACATGCACGTGATTACAACCTTTTTCAACTTTTTAAAATTCAAGGGAGTGTTATGTGCAAAATTCATAGATGCGATGAATGTGATTTTGTGATGAATGGGGCCTTTTCACAGTTTTTGGCATGTTTTGAAATAAGTCATTAAATGCTTTATATTGATAAATGTAAACATTGGATCTTAAAAGCTCCAGTAAAAAATCAAGAATAAAATTTAAAAAAGGAAAAAAATGTAGTCGCAGCTGGACTCGAACCAGTGACTCCCGGAGTCACCTTGAGTAAAACCGCATTAGCCCGCTCGGCTATTCTGCCAAGCATAATCGGTTGTAGTATTTTATGCATTATATGAGCAGTCTTCGTAGTTTCACAAAATTTAACGACAACAACAGAACTCTCCAAATTATTCAATCGTTTCGCGTTGCAACGCTTTATAATTTTTAGGTTTTTAAATCGTCAAAAGATGCATATATTGGCTATATTAGAGCATGGTAAATGTTCAGTAACATTGTTTCCTCACAAATATCATAACTAAAACGAAAATTTGCGAATCTGAAACAACTTTTTTCAATTTTGTCAATTTACCAAACCGTGAAAAGATCCCTTTAACAGGTGTGAAAAGTTGTTTATGCTTTCATAATTAATTGCTTAGAATGCTTTAACATATAAGTATTAGCTAATACGCATATTGTGGTTTTAGTCGTTTAAGTCGGTATTGGTTCCGATTTCACATATGAAATTCAAATACGAAAATATAACCCAAATACGCGTTGTGGATACCAGTTGGTAAAAGTATTTTGCTTAATATGTTTAAGTGAGGTAGTGCGTAAGCTGTCTGCCTTGCGATTGGGAGATCACGAGGTCGGTTCAATCTTATTAATGTTCTCAACATCTTTCCTATGGTTTCAAGTAATGGTTCTTCGCAGATAATGGACCAGAGTATGTCTTTATAAGCACAATGTGTTCCGATACAATTGGACGATGACAAATAGGTTGCAACAAAACACGTAGCCAATTTACAATTTCCTAAAAAATACTGACGCAAAGCCGTCCGGGAACCACTGCTGTGAGCTTAAGCTGGGCGACAGGCACATCTTTGCACACTTCCGGTGAGGTTCGTACGCATTCCATAACCATTCGGAAGTTGCGTTCGTACACTGCTGCTTCACTCCTTGAACGAATATAACTTCTGGTTTCGATTGTTATGGTTACTGCGACTATTTTTTGTTTATTTCAATGTTAATTATATTAAGAGAAATTTAATAGTTGTAAAGTCATGCTCAGTCACTTACTTGCGAATGTATTAATCACAAAATCAATAAATTGCGTTTGCGTTCATGAACATAACTTAAGCATTTATCTTTATCTCCGCACAAAGAGATTGTAGAAGATGTATTAGCTTAAACCTTCGTATATACCGGTAGGTAGATATGAGTGGACGTGTAATAAACAAGAGCAATAACTCATGACTATGTTGTTAGGGTTATGGCTCTTATATACTGTATAAATTTATTTCATTTAATTTTGCCGAAATATGTCTTGAAATTTGATGAGGCATCTTTTATAACTAAAATAAAATTAAAACCATACTGTCATAGCCCTTTGACTAGCGACTTTCAGGTACTACAGAAACACTTCTAGTTACCACAGCCGAACTCTGTACTTTATACGTGTATTTTTATGCCCCCCTTCGAAGAAGAGGGGATATATTGTTTTGCACATGTCGGTCCGTCGGTTGGTCGGTCGGTCGGTCGTTCGGTCGGTCCGTCCGTCCACCAGATGGTTTCCGGATGATAACTCAAGAACGCTTAGGCCTAGGATCATGAAATTTCATAGATACATTGTTCATGACTGGCAGATGACTCCTATTGATTGTCAGGGCACTGGGTCAAAGGTCAAGGTCACAAGGACTCAAAACAGTAAAATGGTTTCCGGATGATAACTCAAGAATGCTACGGCCTAAGATCATGAAACTTCATAGGTACATTGATCATGACTGGCAGATGACCCCTATTGATTTTCAGGTCACTAGCTCAAAGGTCAAGGTCACAGTGACTCAAAATAGTAAAATGGTTTCCGGATGATAACTTAAGAAAGCTTGGGCCTAGGATCATGAAACTTCTTAGGTGCATTGGTCATGACTGGCAGTTGACCCCTATTGATTTTCAGGTCACTTGGTCAAAGGTCAAAGGAAAGGTCACAGTGACTAGAAACAGTTTAATGGTTTCCGGATGATAACTCAAGAATGCTTACGCGTAGGATCATGAAAGTTCATAGGAACATTGCCCATGACTGGTAGATGACCCCTTTTGATTTTCCGATCACTAGGTCAAAGGTCAAGGTCACAGTGACTGGAAAAAGTAAAATGGTTTCCAGATGATAACTCAAGAATGCTTACGCCTAGGATGATGAAACTTCATGGGTACATTGATCATGACTGGCAGATGACCCCTATTGATTTTCAGGTCACTAGGTCAAAGGTCAAGGTCACAGTGACAAAAAACGTATTCACACAATGACTACCACTACAACTGACAGCCCATATGGGGGCATGCATGTTTTACAAACTGCCCTTGTTATTGTAAATATCCACTGTCCGGTTTGAGAGCGCATGATGGCATTACTATACAGGAGTTCATATTTTCACAAGCGTTGTGGGAATGAAAACAGTAATTTGGTTCGATTTTCAGTGATTATATGTTAAGCGGTATCACTCCGAATAAATGTTCTTTTTACAATTTGTGCATCACATTGAAACAAATAATTGAAGGATTTAAGTTTATTTATCTTATTGATAGTGTTCTTTGCTTTAGTACAGAGATAAAACACATATACGGGACGGGTGTCTAAAGAAGTACACTGGTGTGTGAAGTTAAATCATAGACCAACAAATCACACACGCTGCAATGTGGTTACTTGCTATAGGCACTTACACGTTCGCCCCCTTGTCTTCTTCTATAGGAACACAGAGTATCGGTCGGACGCCCGCCTTCAGTAACGATGACGACGACGCCAGAAGCTCCGCACGTGTCTCGCCGGCTACGAATTGGCCGTAGAACGTCACCTTCATCAGCCGGTCGAACAGTCGCCGACCCAGCAGCCGTCTTGAAGAGTTCATCACCTAGTAGGAGAAGTATCAAATTCTTTGTGGAAGTCACCAGGCAGTTACAGTTGTATAAACTTACATTTCCATTCCGTGGGTTTTGCGATGGCATGTCTAATTAAATTACATATATATATATACATGTACATAAATTCTTTCAAACATACGCTTAGTAAATGCATCTCTGGGAAAACTAGTATACAGTGAAATGAATGTCATTAAATTTATACGCTTTTCAAATTCAATTTTCATTTATCGTGAGACATGAACGAATCTATTCCAATATATCCAGATTAAAATGTGAAACATACAAACTTACATGTATACACCTTATGCTTGGCTCTACAATTAAATACTTGATCATGTTATCAAGGGACGCCGTTTCACTCTATATGTCATTTGTATGTCCCCCACACAGTAAACAGCATTAATTAAGCATTGCGCTAGTCTGTCCATACGTAAGTTCGTGTGTATTTACTCAACTTTGAGTCTTTCATTGCTAGGTGGAGTTCGCTCTTAATAGTCAAAGCGCTTAAGGCGCATTTCCTAACCAAATCGCACGCATTATGTTCCAGTTAATTAATATATCTGTGTCGGTTGACAGTTTGGTTATAATAAGCGGTGGTCAGTGGTTGATTAGCGACAACATTACTTTTCACAGCTAATCTAATGTGCTTGATTTCCCTGCGGGCACTTTGTATAATAGCATATCCGAAGAGCGTTTCTTCAAAATGCTCTACACTCGTCAATGAAGGTTATATAAGCGTTCGGCTGTTGATTTATACGTTAATGCGAATTAAAGCGTGTAGATTCAATGTTTTGCTGTTTACGTTAATACGAAATTAACCTTGTACATGAAATGTTTTGCTGTATACGTTTATGCGAAAATGAACCGTGTATATTAAATTATTGGGCGTTTTGTGATTTGGTTTGAAAAGGGTCAAATGGAGGGCATTCAGTAAACTTTGCAGGACGTTCAATCGGACTAATTTTCACATTAATTTATTACGTTTGATAAGCAGCTATTTTGTTCGGATATGTGGATACCATAACACTCGAGCAACAAAATGTGGAAGAAAACATGCTCTCTGTTGGGAAATCCCCATTACTGCATTCGCGACCGATTATCACTGGCGTCAACTCGTCTTTGTGATGCATTAATAAATGACCCATTCAGAGCCAATGCTTCTTCCGAGGTGACCATAAGACCCGGATGTTTGGAAATTTCACAGATAAATGTTCAGGGTGACAAGGCTATATATATTTTATTTCAGCCGTTCTTGTATTTTAAAACAATCGGCTAACGCAGCGCGACTCAGCTTAGATTAATTCATCCACAAATGAACAGAAACATGCAATCACAACCCAATTGGAAACGTGAGATTCTTAATAGTGTTGAGATGCTGAAGATTTTAAAAGCAAATCGATGTCCTTTGCCTGTAACGAGCAAATGTCCACCCGATTAAACTTCGTTAGAACAGTTTCTAACATTGACTATTTTTAATGAGGAAAAACGTTTATCCCTTATTCTTCCGATACCGTTATTCTCGAGATACATTTAGAGTTAAAACCGACAAAATTACCCGGAGCCATTATGCTTCGACGATGCTAAAAGAAAGAAACGACTTATTTTTTTAATGCTTTGTGTTCGTTAAGTACTTGCCCATAAACTGTTCTTGACGAATATCTGGTAGGTGCAAAGTTTGAAGACGAAAATCGCCCGAAGAAGCTCAGCGGTGCTCTTGTACTTAAACACGTTCGAATAATCCGCAACTGCGTCGGCGTTTGTAGACGCAGCAGCTTCATTGCCGACGGCACGTGTCGGGCTGACGATGGAGCTGCCGTACCCGACAGTCTGTTGTCGGGAGCAAAATCCGGTGGAAAAAGAGCGTCTGCACAATTGGAAATACTGGCCATCACGGATTATCCAGTCACACTTGCTGTTAAACAGTCTTACGACTGTTCTAGCTTTGGACAGGCCTAACATATTTTACGTCACTTCCGGTTAACAGAGCTTAATGAAGCCGAAAAATATCAGTGCGGATTTACTTAAGCGGTTAATTTAAGGCACCGATGTGGCAGCTGTCCGTAATGGCACACTTTATCGGAAGTGTCAGAATCAAAATAGAGACAAATGCACTTGATAAATTACCGACGTATGTTACGTTTAAATTGTGATTTCAGTGATACCGTCTGCAACACACTTTAAACGTTGCGAACAGTCCGAGAATGTCATGCACCCGTTTTGATTAATAAATATACAAAACTAATCCCACAATTCCGCAAAATAACATGTTGTCCATACATATTAAGTATATTGCACATCCATACTTCGTTGTTGATGTTGCATTTAAAAGAAAATAGACCGTTGTGCTAGTTCACGTTTAAATCGTGTATGTTTACTACCAAATGTACGTGTTTATGTAAAGCGGCCGAATTAACATAGTCCATTTAATCTCGTTAAACTAGGTCCAGCTAGATCTACAGTTTCATTAGAGTAGTGTATTGCCTGCTTAAATTAAAGGGATCTTTTCACGGTTTGGTAAATTGTCAAAATTGAAAAAAAGTTGTTTCAGATTCGCAAATTTTCGTTTAAGTTGTGAGAAAACAGTGTTACTAAACATTTACCACAGTCCAATATAGCCATTATATGTATGTTTTGACGATTTGAAAACCTAAAAATTATAAAGCGTTGCAACGCGAAACGATTGAATAATTTGGAGAGTTCTGTTGTTGTTTAAATTTACGAACTACGAAGATTGCTTTTATAATGTATAAAATACTTAAAGTGTGTATACCCGTACGAATAGCCGAGAGGGCTAATGCGTTTTCTCTTCAGACTTACTCTAGGACTCCGGGGGTCACTGGTTCGAGCCCTGGTACCGGCTACTTTTTTTCCTTTTTTAAATTTTATTCTTGATTTTTTACTAGAGCTTTTAGGGTCCAATGTTTGCATTTATCAATATAAAGCATTTAATGACAATATTCAAAATATGCCAAAATCTGTGAAAAGGCCCCTTTAATCTCGTTAAACTAGGTCCAGCTATATATACAGTTTCATTAGAGTAGTGTATTGCCTGCTTAAATTAAAGTGTGTGCTACAATTGAGATTATACATACAGGTTGACATGTTTGCAAACATACGTCTGTGTTCCGCTTCACTTGCATCTGTTTAGGTCAGGGACAAACATACATCTGTGTTCCGCTTCACTTGCATCTGTTTAGGACAGAGAATAGCCTTTTAAAAGAAGACTTGAAACGATTTTTTTGCACTTTAATTATAACTAAATATTTGTTAGTCATATCAAATCTTTGTTTTAATCTGCTAATGGCTTTTTTTCGTTTGGCCATAACGACATATTTTATATCAAATATTAGCAGCCTCCCTTTTAAAAACAAAAAGCTATTTCACAGTAATCTCCCTTTTAACATTTACGTTGAGTCGCCGCAGCAGTTCCTGATGAATGCATTCCTTTTACGTTTTAATAATGACTTGTTATAACACCATGAGTGCGCGTGTTTATTTCCCACCTACAATTTGTCCCCCAATCAGTTTAACGACGGTTGTTCGTGATGTATGGGCCTTGTTTAGTTGATTGGTTTTAATCGTGTTGGTGTGTCGGTATTTAAAGGGGCCTTTTCACAGATCTTTGCATTTTTTTAACTTATTCATTAAATGCTTTATATTGATAAATGTAAACATTGGATCGTAAAAGCTCCAGTAAAAAATCAAGAAAAAAATTTAAAAAAGGAAAAGAACATTGCCCGGAGCAGGTTTCAAACCAGCGACCCCTGGAGTCCTGAAGTAAAAACGCTTTAGCCTACTGAGCTATTCCGCCGAGTACACATCTTGATGTATTTTATACCTTATATAAGCAATATTCGTAGTTTCACATTTTTAACGACAAAAACAGAACTCTCCAAATTATTCAATCGTTTCGCGTTGCAACGCTTTATAATTTTTAGGTTTTAAAGGGATCTTTTCACGCGTTGGTAAATTGACAAAATTGAAAAAAGTTGTTTCAGATTCGTAAGTTTTCGTTTTAGTTATGATATTTGTGAGGAAACAATAATACTGAACATTAACCATGCTCTAATATAGCCATTATATGCATCTTTTGCCGTTTATATGACCCCTTCGATCAAGTCGGCACATAACGATCTCACTGTCCGTCTGTACATCTATGCGTATATGCGGGTGTCCTGATGTCCACAATAACGAGAGCGCCGATGGCGCTGAAAGCATAGTTGCAAGATACAGGGAAGTTGCTGCTGAAGTAAATGTTTAGGTCAAAATATACTAAATAGTTTCCTTATATGTTTCGATGTAAAAGCGACAACTTTGAGCGAAAATAAATACAACATTTTGCACATAGAGACCCCCATAACCATACCTTTTCTTGACGGGCATTCTTAGCTGAATCGATTTAAGCAATAAAAAAGATTTGTCATGTTCAAACCAAAAACAAATTCGACTCAAATCAAAATCGACTGTTTTTGCGCCTTTTTCGGCCGTTTTCTAGTGGATTGTAACCTTTTGCAGTGCCATTTTTTACTTTAATCTCCAACTTTATCCTATTTCAGGGATAAAGTAGTGAACACCTATGCTTACCCTATCAATATCTCCAAACGATAAAACCAGAACAAAGTGTATAACATGCCTTCGAGGAAAATATGATGATTTGTTTAGAAAGTACAGCCCTTCATGACTCGATTATTTAGTATATTGTAGCCTTAACGATTGCTGACATCACGAGTCGCCCCCCTTGTTAACAAAATGCTCTATTTTTAGAAACGGGAATTCCAAATAGTGACGAATGTGAATGGTTACAAAATGACATAACTATGAAAACAAATACGTAGAATTACATTATTTCACGCATACCATTATGCAACCATCCGTTTTCTTTTCCGACTTGATACATTTACAGCTTTCCATTTAATATTTTACAGACACAGCACTCGTCCAGAATTCGCGCGAATCCATTAAATCCGATGCCACATTTAAACCGTTAACTCTACTCGTAACGTAAATTTCTGGCTCAAAGTAAATCATTTGAACTTCAATTAACACAACTCTATTACTTTTAAACTCTACTTCATCAAATCCATAGAAAGGCACGTCAGAATCCATGTCATAAATCAGAAAACATTCATCGTACTCCGCCATTTTTTACACATTTTCAAAGAATAAAAGTGCTTTATGCCCCACTTCCTGCTGAGAATATGTTTTAATTTCTATTTATAATTAACCGATGAAATGTTACATATACTTTAACCAGGGCCTTATTAATTCAGTTATGTAAACATTTGACCTCTCACAGAACAGTAAACGAAGGAAATAGAAATTGGGATCCCATATAAATTAGGTGTGAGGTCACTATCAACAAGAACAGAATTGTTTTACGAACGAAATTTGTTTTAGGTTATAAGAAGATTTTTTGACATAAAACGGTCTTAGAAAAATTCACTAAAAACGGTGTCAGCAATATTCTTGGAAGAAAACGTTAGAAAAACGTTTCCAAAAAAAAATTTGTAAGAATTACCATATACTAAATTAAATAGATATTTCGTCTGATTTTTGATCAGGTAAGGCTTCATAAAGGGTAACCGACCGATGTGGATTTCAAAATGTGGTATATACCTATGCTAAAAATCCTTTTTCAGCCATAACTTCTCCATGTATTAATGGATTTAAACATTACTTGGTACATTAATAACTCGTCAAATGGTGGAGCGTCGTGTATAACAACCGTCTCTATTTCTCAAAGATCAAGGTAACACTTAGATGTAAAGATCAAATTTGGCAATAAAAAGCTTGAACATTCCGCTTTATGACATAACTAGGGCATGTGATGATTGATTGTCAAATAAATTGGCAAACGAGATCACCATCATAAGACGACGAGTCACGTGTAAGAATCGTTTCGGAACCTCAATGTCCAATTTCACATTAAGAATTCAAAGATCAAGTCTGAAGGCTTTGAAATGCATATTGAGATGCTTGCCCTAAAAAGCTTGATGACCAAATAATCAGCGATGTGACTCTCGGGCCTCAGATAGTTCGGTTGTGACGCAGAAAACGTCTCGTAACCTAGAATCGTTGAACACATCAAGGAAAATTTATATTTATTTCTGTATCAAGAATAAACGACCGCATACTGCCCAATGTTTTCGCCAAAAGAATGAAAAACAACAACAGCAGCAACTTGTTTATATATTTATTGTAATTAACATGCTTTGCCCATCATTACTAATGTTAAGTATAAGTAATGCATTTTTGTCTACGCAGATGAAAATGAAATGAATAAGAATGTTATCTTATTGAGAGACTTATTAGCAAGTTTTTTTTTTTAAAGGAAATGTGTTTAACATTTGACAGCATATATATTTCACCTTTTCTTAAACGCTATCGAACAAAAGTCGGGAGGCGAGCTCAAATGGCATTTTCACCTTTATATCGAAAAGGACCAGAAACTGGAACTTATTAATTGCTATTTATGGAGCCTAATGTAGTCTTAAAATGTAGTTTTGTCATTACGTGAATGATTACACCATTACGTTCATGACAGGCAATGAGTAATAGGGTTCGTAGTTATCTTCAGTCCATGTTTTGTAGAAAATGTGTTCCCAACTTTTTTATGAATATAATTAAGTAAACCTCCTCCTGAAATGTATGCTACAGCTTTTAGAAATTGACATTAAAGCGTTGTTGTAAGTTTGCAGTCCCTAAATTTGGAAAATGTGCGGTATTCAATTAAGGAGGAACCGAAATATTTTCGAACTACGGAACTTTATTCAGCTCACAGAATAAGTATTATCAGAAGGCCTAAGGAATTTTAATTCCTGGTTTTAGTTTATGTTTTCATTTTTCGTTTATGCTATATGTTTTTTATTTAATACTCTCAGGTTGCTGGATCAACGGGGTTTTCATGTGTTTACACACAAGCTGGTAAGATTGTAATCAAACCGTTAATAATTATATTTTTGCAATTATCTCAAGTTATTAAAAAATATTTGCCAAAATCTTTAGTGCGCTTAAGACAATAGTTCTTTACGTATTTGACAATATCTTAAGATTTTAGAATAAATCCTTTAATACCTCTGAAATCGGTGCGAACTTTGCGTGCTGCATATCCGTGTAAATCAATGCTTCAGCAATCGAATTTTTGACCAAGAACACAGGCTTATTAAATAAAGTGATTCTGGTGTACTTTAAATTGTCATTAGCAGCATACAAAACTGCCTTTTATGCCTTGTTGAAATACTTAAGAAAAATTGTTTAAAAAAAGTTATTTGAAAACAGCACCACTTACCCGTGTGTTAACATCCATTAACGTTCAATTGTGAGCCCCACAAAGCCACGTGTGTTTACATCCATTAACGTTCAATTGTGAACCCCACAAAGCCACGTGTGTTTACATCCATTAACGTTCAATTGTGAACCTCACAAAGCCACGTGATTCTGCGCCACGATAGATGCAAGACCATATGTTACGGATTACATACAAAGGGATTTATTCACATGTTTGCGCATTTTAAATTGCAATTACCTTCAATTGCATTATAATAACAAAATATAAAACATTACACAGTTGGGAAATCCCTATTAGTCTATGCAAATTCGTTCATTCTGCGTCTGAAGCAACTTTTAGTAACCATGTCGGTATCGGCGTTATTGTTCGCTATAAATTTAATTGAGACAAACACTTTTTTATTGATGCTTTAATATAATAATTTTAAATGTATTTTTTATAACATCCCTCATTCACATTTGTGTAGGTTAAATTTTGCGAGAATAAACTGTTGAAACTGAAATCGTATCCACTCACTCGTTTTCATGATGATTTTAATTAGCCTTCTCATGATGACGAGATTTTTCTAACCTAATATCTCACGGTCAATGAAGAAGCTGCGAGGGTCTCGACGATGTAATTTGTCCATCATTAACCCATTTATGCCTAGTGGACTCTCCCATCCTTCTAAATTGGATCAATTTATTTCCAAAATTAGGGATGTTTAGTATATTTATTTCTATATTCAGAATATTTCTAACAGAAATTCCTTTAAACAAACAGCGCAAACCCAGATGGGTCTAAGCTCTTTGCCAAGGCCTTTTTTCCAGACACTAGGCATAAATGGGTTAAGATAATTTTGATGTTATTTGTATATCATTAAGATGTTATTTGTCCATCATTAAGATGTTATTTGTCCATCATTAAGATGTTATTTGTCTATCATTAAGATGTTATTTGTCTATCATTAAGATGTTATTTTTCCATCATTAAATGTCATTTGTCCATCATTAAGATGTTATTTGTCCATCATTAAGATGTTATTTGTCTATCATTAAGATGTTATTTGTCTATCATTAAGATCTAATTTGTCTATCATTAAGATGTTATTTGTCCATCATCAAGATGTTATTTGTACATCATGAAGATGTAATTTGTCCATCATTAAGATGTTATTTGTCTATCATTAAGATGTTATTTGTCTATCATGAAGATGTAATTTGTCTATCATTAAGATGATATTTGTCCATCATTAAGATGTTATTTGTCCATCATTCAGATGTTATTTGTCTATCATTGAGATGTTATTTGTCCATCATCAAGATGTTTTTTGCCCATCATTAAGATGTTATTTTTCCATCATTCAGATGTTATTTGTCTATCATTAAGATGTTATTTGTCCATCATTCAGATGTTATTTGTCCATCATTAGGATGTTATTTGTTCATCATTAAGATGGTTTTGTCAGCGCGTTTCTTTTGATGGTAAAATTTGAGCTGTCTATAAACATCTTAATTATCATGTACCAAACATGTTTTGCAAAAAACAACTAACAAATCTTCTCAACTTGAACGACGAGACAAGGGGAACAGGCGATGCCTCTTTATATTTGCGGAAAAAACATTGATATACCCCTATAAATTACATCATTATTTTAATAATAGTTATTTACGACCAGGCCCTACTAGTATATAAAAATACTAATTGCAATACATGTACAAATCCTAAATTTAATTAATGTTGGGCACAGACCCATTCTGAAATGTTCTCAATGATTTATATAAATAAATCTATATTTCTTCATTTGCGAGTATTATTAAAATTTCTTGTCGGCTCACGTTGTAGATGGTGGTGTTTATCTTCATTGAGCGAACCTGTTTGTTTCCACGCACAATTTTCAGCCGATGTTCAGAAAACTTTGTTATATACATGTAAATTAACGCGTCAGATCTCCAATAAACGTTTTCCAAGTCATTGAGTAACTGTTTAAAACTATTTTTAAAAACAGAAACTGCTGAAATTACTGTATAGCTTTAGTTCACACCGGTAATGTGCATACTTTGATAACCGATGGCACTTCGATAACAGATAATAACAGTAGCCGCGCGCGAGATGCGAGTTCTTCAGCTTTTTTGCATTTATGTTCTGTTCAATCGAATCACCGAAAACTTGCTTCATTTTCCTTTCCCCTTAGGAATATAATCATGATTTTGTTTTTCTTGGGATATTCAATTAAGGCACGACATCATGGGGATTACAATCTGACCAATGTGGCGTGAGGTATCAATTTATTTTTCTTATATCGATTTCACATAACGTTGAAGCTTATATGTATACATTCCTCTCGATGTCTGCTACCTTGGTACTACACAGTCTACAACAAATCACAGTGCCAAATTTGTTAAAAGTCTCGGTTATCATAAGTTAAAATTCTCCGTTATCCGAAGTGTCCGTTATCGGAAATCAAAGTGTCTATCACATCATGCATCCCACTTATTAAAACATGCTCTATAGCCGTTCATATTTCATTGAATGTTATCAAAATATACTATTAAAAGGATATTTAGCAAATTATTAACTCTACATGCTGGAATAGCAAACGCTTTGGTAAGTACATTACTAATATGGATACATGCATTTCAAGTAGAAGACAAAACTCGGATATCAGAGTGCCCAATTCGTTGACAGCCTCAGTTATCCGACGTGCCTTTTATCGGGAATCAAAGTGTCTACAACATCATGCATACCACTTAATAAAACGTGCTCGATATTCGTTTAAATGTATTTGAGTACCATCAAGATTTCAGTATTTGAAGCACGGTAATAACTCAACATGCTGGAATAGCATACCTTTTATTGCAATATTTATAAGTATTTATATTTTAATATGTACTGATATCCGGTTAACCGGCATGCTGTTTTCCGATGGAATTTTCTCATAATTGGCAAAAATCTGCCATTCTTCATTGAAATTCTTTATTCGAGTACAGTTGGATGTATCATTTATGAACTCTGCCATGGGAGTGTATCAATCACAAATATTAAGGAAATAAGTTTAAAAAAACTAACTTTCGTGCGTGGCTTTTGTTTTTGTCCGTTATCGAAGTGCCATCCGTTATCGAAGTACCGCCATTACCAGCGTGTAGTTTATTATTTGAAATTATAATGTATGTCTGATTTTAATCACACCTATCTATCTATTTCTTTCACATCTGACTTTTCATTTACTTCTTATATCAACTTTTTGAGCAAACGGCTAGCTACTCTACAGGGTGCAGAATCAACGGGGTTTTCAGGGGTTTACACACGGGCTGGACAGAATGTAAACAATCCGTTTAAGAACTTATTTTTTATCAAATATCTTAAGTTATTTACCTACATTTGCAGAAATCTTTAGTGCATAACAGACTGTTGTGTTGATATCTAAAGGTATAATAAAAAATCCCTGAATACGTCTGAATTCGATGAAAACTATCGCATTGCGTGAAACATAACCGTGAAGTACCCAATGATTTTTTGAACAGGAACACAGTATATTAAATAAAGTAATTCTGATGGATTTCACATTGTCGTAAGCAGTATAAAAATACGTCCTTTTAAAAGTTTAATTGGGGACCCCACAGTCACGTGATCATGCACACTGTATATTCGGCCCGTCGTTGGTGTCGGTGTATGTGCTTAGTAAAAATGTACGCGTCCCAAGTGAGCATTAGTCGCCGCTTTGTCCACCTGTCTTTTATTTTTTATACGAGAGTGTAAATATAATTTTCTCGATTATCTTTCCCACAGGTGGTTAGCGTGTGGCTATGATATTAATTAGTGAAAACATCATTTTGAATGATAAATAATCATATTATAACGAAAAATTAACTTTTCTGAAAAAAAAAATATTTCACTATCAAATATATATATAACAAGGTATGCAACTCAAAATCAGCCCAAAACGGGGTGCATCGCTTTGAACAGCCATATCTTCATCAATTGTGCAGCGATTTTCACGATCTCGGTCTTATTCAACGCAGAAATGAATTTCCTTTCTGGAAATGTATATGTCTTGCAATTTTTTTTACAAATGCTGGGTCAACTTTTAAGAAATAACACGATACACAACACGCATGACCCAGTTGTCAGTGATCATGCTGTCTTTATGAATGAAATCTCCAGTTGTAAAGACACACCTCCGCATTGGACCAATGAAATCACTCGTATGTTTAAAATGTCAGTTAGTTGATATGTATGTAAACAAAGGTTTCAAACGGCGCTTGACAGTTAGTCTTGATGCAGAATGTAACGACAAGAACGGTAATAATGTTTTTTCATACGTTTTATTGAATTATGGTATCGAACTGCATGAACTTTGTAGGGAAGTTGCCCTTTACTCCGTGAAGATTTCAGTCTAAAAGACAGCATGATCACTGTCAACTGGGTCATGCGAGTTGTGTATCGTGTTATTTCTTAAAAGTTGACCCAGCATTTGTAAAAATATTGCAAGACATATACATTTCCAGAAAGGAAATTCATTTCTGCGTTGAATAAGACCGAGATCGTGAAAATCGCTGCACAATTGATTAAGATATGGCTGTTCAAAGCGATGCACCCCGTTTTGGGCTGATTTTGAGTTGCATACCTTGTTATATATATATTTGATAGTGAAATATTTTTTTTCAGAAAAGTTAATTTTTCGTTATAATATGATTATTTATCATTCAAAAGGATGTTTTCACTAATTAATATCATAGCCACACGCTACCCACCTGTGATCTTTCCGTCTTAGTCAATGTTCGCTTTTGTTGTGCCGTTCTAATTAATTTTCAAATTGTCAGGTAATTACATGTATTGGCATGTGATTTATAACGCATTTTTAAATGATTTGTGTTGGCATTCGCTCCAGATCTCAAGAATCATCGACCCGAAATTGCTGCAAGCTTATATTCAGCATTCTTACAGGAGAGGACATGAGAATTAATATCTATTCGACCCACTGTTTTTTTCAGTGAAGTAATACCCTTTGGATAATAACGTTTCTCTGCGCTAAATCTCGTGCACGCATGGTGTGAATGTGATGAAACTTACGAAGGAGCATTCATTTAGCAGGAGGAGAGAAGGTGCGTAAAATGGAGCTTACTGCGTTCAAGTAAGGTAAGTTGGAGCTTACTTCCAAGATGGTCTCGTTTTCGTATTTTTTCGTGAAGAATTTGCGGATATTTTCATCCGGTAACCTACTTTATATTCATATTTCGTTTAAATCAATACGCCCTTTCGGTTCTACGGTGTTTGTGCTTCCATAGTTTTTTTTTGTTTCGAAATAGCAGACGTCGGGATAAACAGGTTATTGAAGGAAAATCGTCATCAAATATGTTGTTTTCTTACGTGACATGCGATTAATACGATGTACAAATATCATTTTCTCTTCTAATGCAGTATTGGCGCACGTGTACAGTAAAATACAACTAAAATCCAGATTATTTCATTTTCCCGACACCGTTACATCTCTGTTAATAATTAATTGCAAAACAAATGGTTTAACCCCCCCCCCCCCGCTTTGGAACAGACGTATGTTTAAGCATACTTCTTCACGAAACACACTAAAACAACGCCATTGCTTTATAATATTGCATTTAAAATGAATGAAAAATCTCTGGAACTAAGTATCCAATGTTGATGACACAAACATATCTTAATAAGGCAGAAAGGTGCATATTGAGGTTGATCAACTCCAATTACTTTAAATAATTTGGAAATGTAGAATTGCGCCTGGCAAAACTTGACTAGATTCCTTACACATTGGGCATGTGATTTTGTACGATTGGTCCGCTCCAATGATTTTGCAGGAAGCTATTGCCCTTTGATTACATATAGGACATTTTAAGGAATATTTTGTTTTTGCTAAAACCCTCATCAAGTTTTATATAAAGCAGACCTGCATATACTTGCAGGACGTTCTAATCTTATAATTTGTTATGATGTTCCTGTATCCTATTAAACATTAATATTTATTGCTAAAATAACAAGAGCTGTTTGTAAAACATGCATGCCCCCCATATGGGCTGTCCGTTGTAGTGGCAGCCATTGTGTGAATACGTTTTTGTCACTGTGACCTTGACCTTTGACCTAGTGACCTGAAAATCAATAGGGGTCATCTGCTAGTCATGATCAATGTACCTATGAAGTGTCATGATCCTAGGCAAAAGCGTTCTTGAGTTATCATCCCTAAACAATTTTACTGTTTCGAGTCACTGTGACCTTGACCTTTGACCTAGTGACCTGACAATCAATATGGGTCATCTACGAGTCATGATCAATGTACCTATGAAGTTTCATGATCCTAGGTGTAAGGGTTCTTGAGTTATCATCCGGAAACCATTTAACTATTTAGGGTCACCGTGACCATGACCTTTGACTAAGTGACTTCAAAATCAAAAGGGGTCATCTGGGAGTCATGATCAATATACCCACGAAGTTTCATGATCCTAGGCATATGTGTTCTTGAGTTATCATCCGGAAACCATTTTACTATTTAGGGTCACTGTGACCTTGACCTTTGACCTACTGACCTCAAAAAAATAGGGGTCATCTGCGAGTCATGATCTATCTACCTATGAAGTTTCATGATCCTAAGCGTATGCGTTCTTGAGTTATCATCCGGAAACCATTTTACTATTTAGGGTCACCGTGACCTTGACCTTTGACCTAGTGACCTCAAAATCAATAGGGGTCATCTGCAAGCCATGATCAATCTACCTATGAAGTTTCATGATCCTACTCATATGCGTTCTTGAGCTATCATCCGGAAACCATTTTACTAATTCGGGTCACCATGACCTTGACCTTTGACCTAGTGACCTCAAAATAAATAGGGGTCATCTGCAAGTCATGATCTATCTACCTATGAAGTTTCATGATCCTAGGCCTAAGCATCCTTGAGTTATCATCCAGAAACAACCTGGTGGACGGACCGACAGACGGACATGTGCAAAGCAATATACCCCTCTTCTTCGAAGGGGGGCAAAATTAATGGAAATCTTATCAGATGACATACGACCCAGAAAACGCTCAAGTGGAACAAGTCAGTTCATGGCCGAATGTGACTTATGACCTCAAAGTGTGATCCTCACCTTGGTAAGGAGGTTGGGAGACGGTCATTGCACTTGACCCACGAGTACTAATCTTGTAATGGTGTTAATTTGTTGATATAAATTCTGCCAAAGTTTTAACAAAAACTGGAAGTTGTGGACGGTCAGGGGGACACAGCAGGATGATCAGTGGGATTGCTGTTTGCTGCCTTCTTCTAAGGCGCTAGGGGTTACAAACAATCAAGAAGATACATAATTTCAACCTATTCAAATTAAGATAATTGATAATTACTAAAAGAATGTCTGAAAATTGTCTCCAACAACTGCCTAAATAATTCTTGAGTACACAATGTAAAATCTTCTCTTTGCATAATCAAAGCAAACGAATAGTCCACTGTGCTATGTTGGGACAGTACTTGTTAATTATTTAATTTCTAGTAAGGAAATAGAAAGAAAAGTGAGTGTATAGTTGTATAATATAAATGCCCTATATATTAAAAATTGTTGTTTTACTTCATGGATTTACATTGAAATTATTAGTTCCACATTAATTTATTGGCATATAAACTATGCAAGCAACATCCCATATTAAACAACGCATTTTACAATTGAACATCCATCTCAAGGTCTGTAGAAAAGTGCTTTACCCCCTGCGCTATCCTGGCTTGGGTATACCAATGGATGCAAAACTGATAATCAAATGATAGTTTGGTCACTTGACTTGGCTGTTGTCACATGATTATTGCCAAGTCACATGACTTAAAAAAATTATTAGATTTTGTTCATATTTATATATAAACTTGGACAGGTAAAATCTCATGGCCCATGGGCTAGTGTAGTAGGGTTGTAGGAGTTGTGTATCTCCTGGAAGCGGTTTAGACCCTTCTCGGTTGCAACAGATGTTTTGCAACAACTCTTGATGGAGGGGTAGGGGTGGGGTTACCTCCTCTTTTTATGAAAAAAATATAATTCTGGAATAACTAAAATGAAGCTTAACAAAATATAAATGTTACTTTTTTGCTTTCATCTGAAAAATAAAATGTTATTGAGTTAGTTTGATAAAATATAATTTGCAATATGGGAAATACCATGTTAAGAAAAATCTTACACAAAATTTGTATCTGTACAATAAATTAATAATTGCATAACTACCCGTAAATTCATTTTGTTCTTTTCATTAAAATAAAGCCTTGTTTGTTTAATTTTATTAAACAAAAACAATGTAGTTGTTAACTGTTTAAATTATTTATAGAAAAAAATTGGAAAAGATTTTGCCCAACTCAGCCTTTTTGTGTGTGTAAAGATACAAATTCTGACCCAGTTAATCTAGATTGAGTCATAGATGTAGCCTCTAAAGTGAATACAAGGTTTTTCTAAGACTTTGCTTGAAAACCTAAGGTTTGGATACGCTTGACCTAAATTTGTACTTGGCCTATATATTTATAAGATAAACATTTAAAGCAATATCCATTAAGATTGTATGAAAATGTTTCCTCAACTGTGATAATGAGCTTAAAATTAAAGACAACACAAAACACATGCAAGGACATAGGGTGATAAGAATAGCTTACAACAAGCACTTCTTGCTCAAGTGAGCTAAAAAGTTATGCATCGTCATGGGTAACAGCAATATGTGAAAGCTGCTATAAGTGGAAATATTTTGCTGCTTTTAAAACTTGCCTTTTCTTTTTTTTGAGACAATGGCAAAGAATGCCAGAAGAAAGAATTGTTTAATTATATGCAAATGAGTGTGAACTTGACCTATGGACATGGGGCACAGGCATAAAATGCAACAAGTCATCGCAACAAGATGAACATTTGAGATACATAATTTTTAATTTGCTTTGAGGCTTTTGTCTGAAAATTCTGTGTGGAAAGTTAAATTCAAATTATCCTATGAAACATGAAATCTTAGAGTTATGTTGACCTTTAAGACAGAGACATGTGTCTTGCACACAACACTTACAGTCCAAACAAGCTGTATTATTACCAAATTTGACCGTTGACCCTCAATTTTTTAACTTGACATATAACTAAGGAAGTGGACTTACACATAAAAGCTGTTTCTACATGGGTGGACATTTGAAGTTGGTAATTTTTTATTGCAAGATGAACAGTGAAGTAACAGTCAAGACAAGCTTTGACATATGCACGCATCCATTATGATAGCTAGGTAACTTTAATTAAAATTAGAGATAACAAGAGATGTGTTCATCAGAAACACAATGCCCCCTATTGCGCTGCTTTGAAAAAAATAAAAAAAATAACCTTTGACCTTGAAGAATGACCTTGACCTTCCACCACTCAAAATGTGCAGCTACATGAGAACGCCGCTTTGAAATTATTATTTTTTGACCTTGAATGGTGACCTTGACCTTGAACTTCCACCACTAAAAATGTGCAGCTTCATGATATTGCCGCTTTGATTTTTTAATACCTTGGACCTTGAAGGATGACCTTGACCTTGAAGGATGACCTTCAACTTCCACCACTCAAAATGTGCAGCTTCATGAAAACGCCGCTTTGAGTTTTTATTTTTTTGACCTTTGACCTTGAAGGATGACCTTGACCTTGAACTTCCGCCACTCAAAATGTGCAGCTTCATGAGATACACATGCATATCAAATATCAAGTTGCTATCTTTAATATTGAAAAAGTTATGGCCAATATTAAAGTTTTCGGAAGGACAGACGCCATATATTTGACATTTGACCTTGAAGGATGACCTTGACCTTCACCTTTCACCACTCAAAATGTTTAGCTCCATGAGATACACATGCATGCCAAATATCAAGTTGCTATCTTCAATGGTGAAAAAGTTATGGCCAATGTTAAAGTTTTTTTACGACGGATGGACAGACTGACATACACACATACTGACATACTGACTGACAGTTCAACTGCTATATGCCACCCTACCAGGGGCATAAAAATTCTCAAAAGGCAAATTTAAGATATTTTAACAGCAATATCTCCACAATTCCTTTGGTGCTTTGTCTGATTATTGAACATTGCTGATTTCATGGCCCAAAACTTGGCAGAAAGACATTAGCAAACCCATGAACTCCACTGTCTTTGACATGGAACATAATCATGTGACAGGTATAGATCAAAACATACTGACCTGACACTTTTGAAGATGCATATTTAATTAATATTATTTCCATAATTTTGTTAATACTTGTAAATTGTATACAAACAAGAGCACCGCATAATGGGTGCCACGCTCGGCTGGGAAAGCTTGTCAGAATTTATTTTTTTAGAGGTCACAGTGACCTTGACCTTTGACCTAGTAACCCAAAATGGATGTGGCGTGCAGAACTCATCAAGGTGCATCTACATATGAAGTTTCAAAGTTAAAGGTGGAAACACTTTGATTATAGAGGCAATGTTAAGGTTTTTGTTAAAGTTTTATTTTAGAGGTCACAGTGACCTTGACCTTTGACCTAGTGACCCAAAAATGGGTGTGGCATGTAGAACTCATCTAGGTGCAACTACATATGAAGTTTCAAAGTTGTAGGTGGAAGCACTTTGATTTCAGAGCCAATGTTAAAGTTTGATATTAGAGGTCACAGTGACCTTGACCTTTGACCTAGTGACCCAAAAATGGGTGTGGCGTGTTGAACTCATCAAGGTGCATCTACATATGAAGTTTCAAAGTTGTAGGTGGAAGCACTTTGATTTTAGAGCCAATGTTAAGGTTTTAGCACGACGCCTACCTCGGACCAGCTGGCTATGACAATAGCTCGTTTTTTCTCCTAAAACAGCCTCGCTAATAAAATTTAAACAACACTTAGTTTTTGCTGTAAAATGTACCAGTCTGTATGTCCTTGCATACAACTATACTAACCACTAACTGACTGCTTCTAATATTGACTTTACCAGGTTATCTACTGACTTTGAACCCAATTTATTTGTTTGACATGTTGCAATTACATTTAACTTAATAACTGTCCATAATCAAATTTTGAAAAATATTTTATTAATGGTTAAATTGATTGGTTCCTTAATTTATGCTGACATTTGGTGTTTATCTCAATGTGACTGTTTGCCAAAATGTTGAGCACATATGTACACATTTTGCCTGTTACAAGTTGAAACAAAACATCGCAGAGAAGGTTTTATTGTCTTCTTCAGAGAAAGTGACATTCTACTCTGTCAGGTCAGGTTTTGCATAACCGGACTCCGGCCACTGTGCGTTTGGGTACATCTCGAGACAGAACTGACCCAGTTTCAAGACGCAGTCATCCACTGGCAGCACGACCATGGATGTGTCCTCACCTTCCTCCTCCGCTGAGAAACAAAATTATTACATATTGAAATAAAAGCATATTGAAACAAGGGCTGTTTTATAACATGCATGCCCCCCATATCGGCTGTCCGTTGAAGTGGAAGCCATTGTGTGAGTACGTTTTTTGTCACTGTGACCTTGACCTTTGACCTAGTGACCTGAAAATCAATAGGGGTCATCTGCAAGTCATGATCAATGTACCTATGAAGTGTCATGATCCTAGGCAAAAGCGCTCTTGAGTTATCATCTGGGAACAATTTTACTGTTTCGGGTCACTGTGACCTTGACCTTTGACCTAGTGACCTGAAAATCAATACGGGTAATCTGCGAGTCATGATCAATGTACCTATGAAGTTTTTATGATCCTAGGCGTAAGCGTTCTTGAGTTATCATCCCGAAACCATTTCAGGGTTTTTTTTGGCCCGATTTTATAGCCGAAAATCGGCTATGTTCCCAAAACCAAAAAGTATTTTTTTTCCCCAAAATGTGGCCAAAAATTCCCAATTGCCAAAAAAAAAATTTTTTTTTTTTTTTTTTTTTTAGAAAGAAGTCTTATGTGTCTTTTATCTCAATTTTAATTCAATTACATCTAACAAAGTATTATATGTTTTTTTTCTTTTAATTTGAATGATTATAAAGAGTTTTATAAAGTGTTAAATCAAATTTAGTATTTCCCTAATCAGTGGACTTTTCGTGTGGAACAAAAAGCTAATAAATTTATTTTCCCAATTTCATGATAATGCCGATAAAATTCCCAATTCCAAAGCCATGGGCTATCTTCCCAAAAAGTGGAAAAAAAAACCTGCATTTAAATATTTCCGGTCACCGTGACCTTGACCTTTGACCTAGTGACCTGAAAATCAATAGGGGTCATCTGCGAGTCATGATCAATCTACCCATGAAGTTTCATGATCCTAGGCATATGTGTTCTTGAGTTATCGTCCGGAAACCATTTTACTACTTCGGATTACCCTGACCTTGACATTTGACCTAGTGACCTGAAAATCAATAGGGGTCATCTGCAAGTCATGATCTATCTACCTATGAAGTTTCATGATCCTAGGCGTATGCGTTCTTGAGTTATCATCCGGAAACCATTTTACTATTTCGGGTCACCATGACCTTGACCTTTGACCTAGTGACCTCAAAATCCTTAGAGGTCATCTGCAAGTCATGATCTATTTACCTATGAAGTTTCATGATCCTAGGCCTAAGCGTTCTTGAGTAATCATCCGGAAACCACCTGGTGGACGGACTGACCGACAGACCGACCAACAGACCGACCGACACACCAACATGTGCAAAGCAATATACCCCCTCTTCTTCAAAGGGGGGCATAATAAAGGCAAATTGAAATAAAGACACGTCCAAATGAATAGATTCAAATAAAGACATTCAAATAAAAACAGATTGAAATAAAGAAAGATTGGAATAAGAACAGATTGAAATAAAGACATATTGATATAAAGACAAATTAAAACTAAAGGTTTGTCACAAACGTGACAAATACCCCCACATGCCGCATTGACAAATAATATTTTGCTAGTCCTCTTCACAAAAAACAGTGGACACCATGCTCAATTTTTAAAACGCACTAAGTGACCCCTTGACCTAGTTTTTGACCCAGAAAGGCCCATGCTCTAACTTGGCCTTAAGATCATCTCCATAAAACTTCTGACCAAGTTTGGTGAAGATCAGATGTAAACTACTTGAATAAGAGAGTGGACACCATGCTGAATGTTAAAAAACGCACTAAGTGACCCCGTGATCTAGTTTAAGGCCCGGAATGGCCAATGTTCAAACTTGTCCTAGAGATCATTTAGATAAAACTTGTGACCAAGTTTGGTGAGGATTGGATGAAAACTACTTGAATTAGAGAGCTGACAACATGGTGAGGTTTAAAAAGCACTAAGATACCTCATGACCTAGTTTTTGACCCCGCATGACCCATATTCAAACTTGACCTAGACATCATCTAGATACAACTTCTGACCAAGTTTGGTGAAGATTGGATAAAAACTACTTGAATTAGAGAGCGGACAACATTGTGATGTTTAAAACGCACTCAGTGACCCCATGACCTAGTTTTTGACCCAGCATGGCCCATGTTTGAACTTGGCCTACACATCATCTAGTTACAACTTCTGACCACCTGTGGTGAAGATCCGATCAACTACATGCACTTGAAATAGAGAGCGGACACCATGCTCATGTGTAAAACGTACTAAGTGACCCTGTGACCTAGTTTTTGATCTGGCATGGCCCATGTTCGAACTTGGCCTTCAGATCATCTAGATAAAACTTCTGACCAAGTTGGGTGAAGATCGGATGAAAACTACTTTAATAAGAGAGAGGACACCATGCTGAATGTTAACAAGAGCACCGCCTTGCGGATGCAGACCACTGATCTTTTTTATTTTTAAAGGTGAAGGGACTCTCAATTTAAATCACAAAGGAGGGAGAGGTGGAGTGAAGAGGGGTGTATAGTGTGGGGGGTGTGGACATTTATTACATTATCTTCCCCAAAAAAAATTCAGGGGGTGGGGGGGGGTGGGTGTGGGGGATTCTTGGGTGTGATGGTTGGACGGTACTTCATAAATTAAATAATAAAAATAAATATTTGTGTTTTTTAACTGTTTAAAAAAAAATTGGGGTTGGAAAATTGGGGTTGGTGGGGGGTATAATAGTGTTTGTAAAACATTCATGCCCCCCATATGGGCCGTTCGTTGTAGTGACAGCCATTGTGTGAATATGTTTTTGCCACTGTGACCTTGACCTTTGACCTAGTGACCTGAAAATTTTGAGGGGTCATCTGCCAGTCATGATCAATGTACCTATGAAGTTTCATGATCCTAGCCATAAGCGTTCTTGAGTTATCATCCAGAAACCATTTTACTATTTCGAGTCACCTTGACCTTGACCTTTGACCTAGTGACCTGAAAATCAATAGGGGACATCTGTGAGTCATGATCAATCTACCTATCAAGTTTTATGATCCTAGGAATAAGAGTTCTTCAGTTATCATCCGGAAACCATTTTACAATTTCGGGTCACCTTGACCTTTGACCTAGTGACCTAAAAATCAATAGGGGTCATCTGCGAGTCATGATCAATGTACCTATGAAGTTGTATGATCGTAGCCATTAGCGTTCTTGAGTTATCATCCGGAAACCATTTTACTATTTCAGGTCACCATGACCTTGACCTTTGATATAGTGACCTGAAAATCAATAGGGGTCAACTGCGAGTCATGATCAATCTACCTATCAAAACTTGACCAATGTACCTATGAAGTTTTATGATCCTTGGCATAAGCGTTCTTGAGTTATCATCCGGAGACCATTTTACTATTTCGGGTCACCGTGATCTTGACCTTTGACCTAGTGACCTGAAAATCAAAAGGGGTCATCTGCGAGTCATGATCAATGTACCTATGAAGTTTCATGATCCTAGGCACAAGCGTTCTTGAGTTATCATCCGGAAACCACCTGGTGGACAGACCGACTGACTGACATGAGCAAAGCAATATACCCCCTCTTCTTCGAAAGGGGGCATAAAAATAAATATTTGTGTTTTTTGACCGTTTAAAACAATAAATTTTGGGTGGATGGGTGGGGGGGGGGGGTATAGTGTGAGGGCGTGGTGGTCATTTGTGAGATGATCTTAAAAAAATAAAAATTAGGGGGGGGGGGGGGGGACGGGGGATGGTTTGGGTGGAGACTATTATGGTATGTCAGGTAAGAGTAGTTTTGTCAAAGTCTCAAGCAAATCTAATCATAAATGAAGAAGTTATGGCAATTTTAGCAAAATTTCATAATTTTACCTTGAGAGTCAATGTCATTCAAAGGTCAAGGTAAAATTCAACTTGCCAGGTACAGTAACCTCATGATAGCATGAAAGTATTTGAAGTTTGAAAGCAATAGCCTTGATACTTTAGACGTAAAGTGGATCGAAACACAAACTTTAAACATATATTAAAAATTACGAAGTCAAAAAAGGGCCATAATTCCGTAAAAATGACAACCAGAGTTATGCAACTTGTCCTTTTACTGTCCCCTTATGATAGTTTGCAAGTGTTCCAAGTATGAAAGCAATATCTATGATACTTTAGGGGTAAAGTGGACCAAAACACAAAACTTAAACAAATTTTCAATTTTCTAAGTATAAAGGGCCCATAATTCCATCCAAATGCCAGTCAGAGTTACATAACTTTGCCTGCACAGTCCCCTTATGATAGTTATGAAGTGTTGCAAGTATGAAAGCAATAGCTTTGATACTGTAGGAATAAAGTGGACCTAAACACAAAACTTAACAAAATTTTCAATTTTCTATGTATAAAAAGGGCACATAATTCTGTCAAAATGCCAGTCAGAGTAACATAACTTTGCCTGCACAGTCCCCTTATGATAGTAAGTAAGTAATGCAAGTATGAAAGCAATAGCTTTGATGCTTAAGGAATCAAATGGACCTAAACACAAAACTTAACCAAAATTTTCAATTTTCTAAGTATAAAAAGGGCACATAATTCTGTCAAAATGCACGTCAGAGTTATCTAACTTTGCCTGCCCAGTCCCCTCATGATAGTAAGTAAGTGTACCAAGTTTGAATGCAATAGCATTGATACTTTCTGAGAAAAGTGGACCTAAACGCAAAACTTAACCGGACGCCGACGCCAATGTGATGAAAATAGCTCATATTTTTTTTCCCCAAAAAATAGATGAGCTAAAAAACGCACTAAGTGACCCCTTGACCTAGTTTTTGACCCGGCAAGGCCCATGTTCGAACTAGGCCTTAAGATCATCAAGATACAACTTCTGACCAAGTTTGGTGAAGATCGGATGAAAACTACTTGAATTAGAGAGCGGACAACATGCTGAATGTTTAAAACGCACTAAGTGACCCAGTGACCTAGTTTTTGACCTGGCAAGGCCCATGTTCGAACTTGGCCTAGACATCATGTAGATACAACTTCTAACCAACTTTGGTGAAGATCGGATTAAAACTTCTTGAATTAGAGAGCGGACACTTAAAACGGACTGACAGACAAGTTCACTCCTATATACATCCCTAAACTTCGTTTGTGGGGGTATAATAAAAACATAAAGACAACTTTAAATTAGGACACATTGAAGTAAGACAGATTGAAATAAAGATATTGTGAAACAAAGACAAAGCGGATCCAAGACATAGTGGAATAAATGTATACATGTACATGTAGTGAATTCTGATTAATCAATGGAGACAGTTTAATGTTATATACTGTTTTTTTTTCAATTATTGTGGATGGACAGACAGACGAACAGATGAACAGGGAAGGGGATTCAAAAGCCAAATCTTAAGTGCCCTGCAATGAAAACCAGGATTGGACTGATAGATCAATTGTTGCTGGTTAAAGATACATTTTATCTTTAATTTTAGTCGAAGCAATACATCACATGATGGCAATGTGTATTATCATAAAGACATCGCAAATTCTGGATGTAATTTTGCATTGCCAACATGTTGTTTAAAGCTGGGTTATAAAAGTGACAAAGTGTTGAATTCTTTAGTAAACACTTTAACAAAATTAACTAATAAAATTGTTCTTTCAACCATATAACATTCCTGTTAGCCTTCGGAATTCCAATTACTTGATATAATTACCATCTTGAAATCCATAATATCAGTAATCAAACTAGTGACACAAAAGAAGGAAATGGTATTTTGAAATAGAAATTGAAATTTCAAAATTGAAATTTTGTAACGCCAGATGTGTCACAAAGGTGATTATAAAAATACCCCCCCCCCCCCCCGACTGATTTTTCACAGGAGCAATGCTTGTGGATATTTTAAGCATAGATTGCTCAGAAAAAATGATCAATGTTAATGTACATCTTACTCAGGAACATGTGGATAACCACAGGTCAAAATTGTGTCTTGCACACCACATTTTCACATAATGGTAATGACATATTCCAGTTTCAGTTAAGCTCTTAGGAAATGTGGAAGTAATTGGCAAACTTATAACATTTTATAGGAACTCAACCAGCCAACCAACTAATCGATCAACCAACCAACCAACAGACACACCAACCAGCCAACCAACCTACAAACTCATCATCCAACCAACCAGCCACCCAACTAACATCGTAACTCTGATAGACCCCTTATCAAATTGGTTTGCAGAGGTATAATAAAAGTATTAATACAGAATTGAATGTCAATATATATTGATATTTATCGATTGTTACCTATCTGTATGGTTGATGGACCAGAAAAAAGCGTCACTGGCTGTTTCCGCAGAAACTTTTTTTCAACACATCCAAGGTCTTCAAGGATCTGCAATAAAGAAAACAATTTGCACAGAATGCTTGTCATTGCAGGGATAAAAAAAGAAGGACCCCATTAGCTCCTGGCCCCTAGATATTATGGTGGACCCTTAGATTTTCTGAGAAATCTCCCTGTTATGTCCTTTAATCAACTATTGAAAAAACAACTGAAGGGAACTTAATACAATTAGATTTATAGTTAATGGCTGGTCCATAACACTACATTGTAAATGATGATGACTACATCTGTTAGTGCATAGATATTCAATTCAACTAACTTTTCCTTTTTTTTTACAATTGAGAGTTTAATGTGAAAAACTTATATCTGCTACAGAAATTACAGAATGTTAAGCATATACAAAAGTTCCATACTCTTTCCTAGGTTGTTTTTTGACTTTGATTAAACTTAATACTAAATGCATGTGTTTTTCATTATTACACAACAGAGTGATTTTTATTTATCAAGTTACTACAGATGCAATAAAGCTATTAGAATGGGCCATCAATTGATGTAAAGAAGCACACAGGCGCAACAAAGTTTCTGTATTTTTGTAATGCATTGCACAATGCCAAAAGAATTTGTCATAAACTTACATGCAACTTTTATATGTCAACTTTGAGTTGTCATTAAGCAATATTCAATTGTCATTTAACAGCATGAATGGACTGACAGACATCTCTATCGTAAGGAAAGTACACAGATATATATTGTGGTTACACTTAACTTGCACTTGGAGGGCAGTGATGTTGAAGAAGTTCCTTACATTTTTTGGGAGCATGAATACATGCCTAAGCCTACAACACATAAGTTTCTAAAATGGCAATCTATAATTCCTTATTTTATTCTGGTAGACTTTAAAGACTTACTAATCTTAGCATCGATGCAAAGCATTACAACAATTTTACAAAGTTTCTTTATTTTAATATGACTTTGATCTTTAATTAAACTTTCTTATTCTCATGTATAACCTATAGGTAAGCCAACAATATTATTCATGGGTTATAGTTATGACATTTGCCAGTTTTGAAATACCTGTACTAAGAAAAAGCACATCAACTTCTCCAGGATAATTGTGTTCATTTATGATTCAAAATACCTTATTTTATACCTGTCTCATCTTACATAAAACTTTTCTGCACTTGCAATGACGTACAGCACATTTTTAGCTGAACCTCATATACAATATCAATTACAAAAGAAATGTTGCTTTATAGGCCACATCAGAGCAAAAAATTATATAACGTGCAGATTTCTTGTCTGGGATTTATAATAAAGCATAACAATGGCCAATTAGAAAATTATATCCAGAAGAAACAGTGTTGTGTGGTTTATTTTGTTGTCACCACGTATTCAGAAAGCAGAGGGCGAAAACAAAATGTGTAATTTAACATCTAGGTATTATAGATTTCATAGCTCAATAGGTTTCCTTTGTTCCTCTGAACTTGTACCAATATCAAAAGTTTGTTGGTGTGCTTTAAGGCAGAAAAAATTCTACATAAGACAGATATTTCTCTATTTCTTATTATACTGTTGGTGTCCTTTTAGTCTAGCAAAAAAATATTAAGAGATTTCTTAATTTCTGATCAAATCTTTTCACAGCAGTTTCTGTTAAACCAGTTTACAACGAATTCCTTTAAGCTCATTTGTGCTTTCTTACAATCTCTCTAAAAGAACAGTTTCAAATAAATGTTTTTAACTTAATCTTAGCTCAGAATCTGCACGGGCTTTTCTGGGACGACACTTTATGCACATGCATTGCCATTAAACCCCCTTGTCACAGAGCACGGCCCATTATTATTTCATGCTGAACTTTATCACTTTGTTTGCACTTGCTCATGGGTATTTCATTAAGCAATCTTAACCATTTCCCACTCAGAGGCAAAGAGAAAGTGGTTATGTGCAAACAGCACAAAACAAGAACAGCCTGTGAGAAACTTGCAGTCTGATCAGGTTTTATGCTGTTTGCTGCTCATCACTATCTAAAGGTTGGAAATGAAGCCCTTAAAACTAAAATCTAGTAAGAAAGGTTTTTATTAAAATGTAACTTTCTAAGGCACTACAAATGCGTGAAAATACGTATCTCAGTGGTTAAAGGTTTAACTTATCTGACTCATAACTATCATGAGCCAATCAACATAAATGTTTCCAACTTAACTGGAAATTGAAACAAACTTAAACCTTATTTAAAAAGCATGTACATTGAGTGCATTTGGCCACAATGTGGTAATAAGCTAAAAGTGGATAGAAATAGTTCCAACTAAGCTAAAAACAAATTGCCTCTCCCTGTTTTCAACGGAATCGAACCACATTTGAACTACGCTGAGATATTATTATTATAAATGTTCTTACTAAGTTTCATGGTTTCATGGACCACAATTGTGACTGCTGGAGTGTTCACAAGCATAATCGTTAATTTGACCACTATTTTCTTTTTTCCCCCCACTTGACTAAGTTTCAAACTCGGCAGAGATATCTTTGGGACAAAGTAGTGACCATGTTTCAATGGGCAGTAAATGTGGCCTCTTATGTATTCACCAAGTAATTGTTGGTGACACACACCGAACAACAGACAAACAGAGATCACACAAGCTCACCATGTGCATATTGTAAAGAGCGAGTTTGACCATGGATCTAGGGATCTGGTTCTTGTGCATCATACACCACATCATTATGGTCAACATTTTGGGTGTTTTAAAACTCCTTTCATTCTTGATCAAATTATGCTCCAGACAGGATATATGGTTAAAACCATAAATTGTAACCTTAACCTTATAAACCAATGGATCTGGTTCCAGCGCACAAGTATTTTTACGTTGCTTAACTGTTTTAACTGGTTATTTTATATCCTTTCCTGCAGGTAAAAGTAATCATTGTCTGGTCAAGAATGGGTGCATAATTATGGACACCCAAACATACTCAAACACAGTCTTAAAAGAAATAGACCACGCAAGAAACATACATTTAAGATTTTTATGCCCCCTTCGAAGAAAAGGGGGTATATTGTTTTGCTCATGTCGGTCCGTTCACCAGATGGTTTCCGGATGATAACTCAAGAATGCTTACGCCTAGGATCATGAAACTTCATAGGAACATTGATCATGACTGGCAGATGACCCCTATTGATTTTCAGGTCACTAGGTCAAAGGTCAAGGTCACAGTGACTCAAAACAGTAAAATGGTTTCCGGATGATAACTCAAGAATGCTTACGCCTAGGATCATGAAACTTCATAGGAACATTGATCATGACTAGCAGATGACCACTATTGATTTTCAGGTTACTAGGTTAAAGGTCAAGGTCACAGTGACTCGAAATGGCAAAATGGTTTCCAGATAATAACTCAAGAATGCTTACACCTAGGATCATGAAACTTCATAGGTTCATTGATCATGACTGGCAGATGACCCCTATTAATTTTCAGGTCACTAGGTCAAAGGTCAAGGTCACAGTGACTCAAAACAGTAAAATGGTTTCCTGATGAGAACTCAAGAACGCTTAGGCCAAGGATCATGAAACTTCATAGATACATTGATCATGACTGGCAGATGACCCCTATTGATTTTCAGGTCACTAGGTCAAAGGTCAAAGTCACAGTGACAAAAAACATATTCACACAATGGCTGCCACTACAACTGACAGCCCATATGGGGGGCATGCATGTTTTACAAACAGCCCTTGTTTATTTTTTTATATTTATTTTTTTACCTCAACGATTGTGTCTCCCAACAATAAAACTTCACATCTACATGTGTATTTTACACAGTGTCTAACAAGAGCTTTGTCACAGACAAATAACAGCAATCCCATACCGCGTTAATGTTGTCAATTTTATAACAGCATTTCCTTAAGATTCATCAAACTTGCTTGAGTGCTTTTTGAATAATCGCATGATCCAGATTATTGTTTTCAATTGAAAAATAATGTCCGTAACCAAAGCATCCACAGTTATTTTCTGACAACAAAATTGAAACAAAATAACAATCTCTCTAATCCACATACCAAGTTTCATCAACCTTTCTTCAGTACTTTTTTTTTTTAGTTATTTAAGGATCCTAGTTAGGCAGACTGATGGATTGAGGGACGATGGGTAAACCCCTCCCAATACACCAGTAGGGAAACAACAAAAAATACGTGTCCTCACACTAATGAGGCTTACTTCTGCCAGGGCCCCAATTGACAGAGCTTCTTTGAGAAAACCTAAGGCAATTCCTTAAATCAATTAAATTCTTTAATTAATTAAAAGTACTTTATTCATTATTGTTTATTGAGTCTCTTACTATTTCCAGTTAAGACCCAAACAAATTGTTCATCAGATGTTCATTGGATTCGCAACACTCAAAATTTGGTAAATGAAATGAATTTTTTCGGCGTAGCTGTATAACGTCACTTTTGACCTCTAAGAAGACCTTTAATCATCATTCATAAAAATGCCTGCGGCTAGACACAGATGAATACACTTCATTTAGTCCATTGGCTGATTTGAGAAAACCACTAGAACATTGGAAACATAACCACGTCTTTCTAACACTGTTGTACTGCGTGTTCAGCAGAAAACAATTTTATCTGTTATGAAAAGGCATGATAGATAGAACAGTTTTACACTCAACTGTTCACATCAATACAGTTTGTGCGTACACTTTCTTCATACTAGCAACACAATATTTCATGAAATATACAGGTAAACGCGTGTTCAGCATGAATTTACTTTATCTCTTATAATCAGGCATGAGGGATAGAACAGTTTCACACGCAATTCACTACATCAACACAGTTTACGTTTAGAAGATTGTCAGCGCCATAGCGTTTGTACTTAAAGGCTGTGTTCTCATATTTAGTTAGTACTACCGTATTGCATTCTGTGATCACGTATATTTTAGATCATTTAAATATTGTTGTTTCCTATCCTGGTTTTAGTTTTGATCAAAATTTGTTAAATGTTTTCGAAACACCTAAAAAAACATGAAAAAGTATAAAGCTTTGAACAATCAGTCGTTCCAGCAGTGAAATTGTTACCCCACTTTAATGCATAGCATTCCATCTCGCAAGGTATAAAGTTCAGTTCGCGGTCAGTTCAAGACTCATAACATAAACTCTATCGCATAAACCCGGTGAACATGACCAGAAATATCTTAACTTCAGATATTCGGCGATATAATTATGTTATGTCCAAAAAAGATTTTTTTCAATAATTCCATGATAAGTTTTAATTGATTAAATAAGAATTATTCCACCATAGCGATCAATTTGTTAAGCATGAGCGCTATGATTCAAGATACTATTTACAAAAGAATCAGAACTATGTCCGAAAACCCACTTCAACATGTCTGTTCTAAGAACATGCGCATTATTATTTCAAAAATGTACAGTTGATTGGTGTGTGGCCATTGACTCGTATATTTTCATTTAGTTTTCATTCTTCTTGTGTATTTCTGTTATATAATATATATGTATATATATATATAGAAATATGGTCAATGATATCTAATAATGCAAAAAAAGCAACGAAATCTGGCGCAACGCAATATTTGCATGTGATGCTGCTAAGAACTGCGCAGAAAAAGGCATTTGCTGTCTCATTGATGTAACTCTTTATATTTCATCAACCAAAACCACAATCAACACCGTATATCTTTTTTAAAGATATTTCTTGTTTATATTTTGTTATTGAGTCATCATGGTCACTTTGATATAAATGAGATTTAATTCAAAAAGCAGATTTGTTGTTGTTTTCGTCTCTTTTTTTTTTAAAGCCTAAATTCTCAACATGACGTAAAGTAAATATTACAAAATGGCAGCATTTAATAACATTCATGCATTTTGCAAGAAAAGTGAAACAAATATGAAGACAACATTTCTTTTTTTTCTGCACCTTGTGCGTCATCTTTGAAAATAGAGAAAATGCAATAAATATATTTTTGTTTTTATAATTGTTTGCTCACAACTATGTTTTGGAGCCAAATAACCTCGAACAACTGAACAATTTGTTATAGTGTTAAATCGTTTTTTACCCATGTTTCAACAATTAAATATTGCTGAAATGATAAATATTTGATCTTTTTTGATGGCATAAATCATTGGATTTCTTATAGAAACTTTGTTTGAACAGTTTTAGAAGAGTAAAACTTAAGTTATGATTTCCCTAAGGACCTTGTTGAATTATACCTGCCCAAAGCATCATTAGAAAAAGGCAAGATAAAATGATTTCAGTCCCTATGAAACCTTACAGTTTTTAGACAGTGTATGACACTATCCATTTCTCATTTGTTTGCCATGCATCAGTCATTTATTTTCCTTTCAACAATAATTAATTTGCCTTAAATCAATCATTTATTTCCGCTACATTAATCATTTGTACGCCTTACATCTATAATTTGTTTGTTTACATCAATCATTTATTTTCCTTACATCCATCTTTTGTTTCCCATGCGTCAGTCATTTGTTTACCTTAAATCAATCATTTGTTTGCCTTACATCAACTATTTATCGGCCTTATATAAATCAAGTATTAACTGTAACCTAATCATATATTTTACTAACACCAATCATTCATTTTCCTTACATCAATCATTCGTTTGTCTTACACCAGTCATGTATTTGATTTACATAAATCATTTGTTTACCATATATAAATCATTTGTTTGCCTTACATCAATTATTTGTTTGCTTTAATTCAATCATTTATTTGCCTTAACAAAATCATTTAATTGACTAACATTAATAATTTGTTTGCCTTACATCAATAATTAATTTTCCTTACATCAATCATTTTTTTTGCCTTACATCAATTATTTGTTTGCTTTAATTCAATCATTTATTTGCCTTAACCAAATCATTTATTTGACTAACACTAATCATTTGTATGCCTTATGTAACATCAATAATTTAGTTTGCTTAATTACATCAATCATTTGTTTGCCTTACATCAATAATTTATTTTCCTTACGTCAATCATTTGTTTGCCTTACCTTATATCAGTCATGTGTTTGCCTTACATACATCATTTTATTTGTTTGCCTAAAATCAATCATTTGTTTGCATTATATCAATCATTTGTTTGTCTACATAACCCATTTCTGCATCATTTAAAACCTATGTATTTTAGCTAAATAGCATCAAAATTCTAAGGCTTATTTGAAACGCTCTCGCGTCTGTTTCCTGAGACTACTAGAACCAGTTATTGGTGTCTATGGGGGAGATCTACAGAATGCCCCCACAATGGTGATCGAACCCCTGACCTCCAGGTTGCTAGGCAGACACCCCATCCATTACGCCACAGAAACCTCTAACATCAATCATTACTTTGCCTTACATCAATCATTTGTTATCCTTACATCAATTAGGTTCCTGAGCACCATGGGCTGCATGTAAGGATTGTATCGCTCCACGATGGTTGGGAAGGAGCACGCAGGGCGTGTCATCACGAAGAGCATAAGGGACTCAAGCATCATCTTGAGAACGGGACGGTTTACTCCACCCTCAGGTTTGCGCCATGGCTGGATCACGAGACGCACCCTGTCATACGTGCTGGAAAGCGACATAAGGGAGTTAATATTTTAGCTGCACTCTTGAAAAAATGGGGCTTGGTGCATATAAGTGTGCACAGGCTAATCAGGGTCAAGATATTCCACTTCCAAATCACCAAAAATCTTTTCTAGATGCAGTGTCATCGCTGAAAAGCCTGTGTGTACTTCACAGGCTAATCTGGATTGACATTTTATGCACATGCACGAAGCCCCATTTTTCAGAGCCCGGCTCATATTTATATGAAACATATGATGGCAGGAGGAAGAAGGTACACTGAAACATATGATGGCAGGAGGAAGAAGGTACACTCATATTTATATGAAACATATGATGGCAGGAAGAAGGTACACTCATATTTATATGAAACATATGATGGCAGGAGGAAGAAGGTACACTCATATTTATATGAAACATATGATGGCAGGAGGAAGAAGGTACACTCATATTTATATGAAACATATGATGGCAGGAGGAAGAAGGTTCACTCATATTTATATGAAACATATGATGGCAGGAGGAAGAAGGTACACTCATATTTATATGAAACATATGATGGCAGGAGGAAGAAGGTACACTCATATTTATATGAAACATATGATTGCAGGAGGAAGAAGGTACACTCATATTTATATGAAACATATGATGGCAGGAGGAAGAAGGTTCACTCATATTTATATGAAACATATGATGGCAGGAGGAAGAAGGTACACTCATATTTATATGAAACATATGATGGCAGGAGGAAGAAGGTACACTCATATTTATATGAAACATATGATGGCAGGAGGAAGAAGGTACACTCATATTTATATGAAACATATGATGGCAGGAGGAAGAAGGTACACTCATATTTATATGAAATATATGATGGCAGGAGGAAGAAGGTACACTCATATTTATATGAAACATATGATGGCAGGAGGAAGAAGGTACACTCATATTTATATGAAACATATGATTGCAGGAGGAAGAAGGTACACTCATATTTATATGAAACATATGATGGCAGGAGGAAGAAGGTTCACTCATATTTATATGAAACATGTGATGGCAGGAGGAAGAAGGTACACTCATATTTATATGAAACATATGATGGCAGGAGGAAGAAGGTACACTCATATTTATATGAAACATATGATTGCAGGAGGAAGAAGGTACACTCATATTTATATGAAACATATGATGGCAGGAGGAAGAAGGTACACTCCTATTTATATGAAACATATGATGGCAGGAGGAAGAAGGTACACTCATATTTATATGAAACATATGATGGCAGAAGGAAGAAGGTACACTCATATTTATATGAAACATATGATGGCAGGAGGAAGAAGGTACACTAAGTTCAAGTCATGCAGTTTACTACATGCTCATATTTATATGAAACATATGATGGCAGGAAGAAGAAGGTACACTAAGTTCAAGTCATGCAGTTTACTACATGCTCATATTTATATGAAACATATGATGGCAGGAGGAAGAAGGTACACTCATATTTATATGAAACATATGATGGCAGGAGGAAGAAGGTACACTTAGTTCAAGTCACGCAGTTAACTACATGCTCATATTTATATTAAACATATGATGGCAGGAGGAAGAAGGTACACTCATATTTATATGAAACATATGATGGCAGGAGGAAGAAGGTACACTCATATTTATATGAAACATATGATGGCAGGAGGAAGAAGGTACACTCATATTTATATGAAACATATGATGGCAGGAGGAAGAAGGTACACTAACTTCAAGTCATGCAGTTTACTACATGCTCATATTTATATTAAACATATGATGGCAGGAGGAAGAAGGTACACTAAGTTCAAGTCATGCAGTTTACTACATGCTCATATTTATATTAAACATATGATGGCAGGAGGAAGAAGGTACACTAAGTTCAAGTAATGCAGTTTACTACATGCTTATATTTATATGTAACATAAGATGGCAGAAGGAAGAAGGTACACTAACTTCAAGTCATGCAGTTTACTACATGCTCATATTTATATGTAACATATGATGGCAGGAGGAAGAAGGTACACTAACTTCAAGTCATGCAGTTTACTACATGCTCTTATTTATATGTAACATATGATGGCAGGAGGAAGAAGGTACACTAAGTTTAAGTCATGCAGTTTACTACATGCTCATATTTATATGAAACATATGATGGCAGGGGGAAGAAGGTACACTAAGTTCAAGTCATGCAGTTTACTACATGTAACTACACAGTATTGAACTCAATAGTAACAATCGCATAATTGCCTGCTCTTTATGAACTGATATGTAGCTTATTTAAAATATGATTTGTAGCTATTTATTTTATACTTTCCGGTGGTTTATAGAGAAATATCAGTGAATTAAAACTGATAATTTCACTGTTTCAAACAATGAAAATTATCAGTGAAAATTATCGATAATTTTCACTGTTTATGTTAAATGACGTCATTTTTTGGACGAAATGACGTCATTTTCCCAACGTAATTCTTTAGTTAAACTCTTTAACAATGTATATAAACTGTGAAATAAAGCATAAAATAAAAAGAAAATTTGTTGGGTTCGGTGGATTATCGATTTTAATTCACTCGTGATCATATAAAATGTATATTTTCACTCGTGGCTGCGCCACTCGTGAAAATATTATTTTCTATGATCACTCGTGAATTAAAATCGATAATCCACCGAATCCAACAAATATCCTCTATATAATACCTATAATTATTGCACTTATGCCCAGCTGACACATAAATACCACTACTGCCAGATAATTATGTTTTAGGAGTGTCATATTCTGTGAAATTACAAGAAATTATACATATATATTAATGTTGAAATCCTTTAAAAGATATTCCAGTCTGGTAACTTTCTCCAACAGAGTTAATTATTGGAAGAAACCACAGCCAAAATCATATGTGAGAAGAAAAATCTAAGAAACTAGTTATGGTACATAATGTATTTACCTATTATGTAACTTAATAACAGTGTTAATCATTGAATTCTTAACAATTCATAAGCCCTTTGGCACAAGAACCTAAGAGTGAGCATCTACAGGACTCTTCTTATTATGTAATAACCTTTCTTTGGATTTGTCTTCAAATGTCACAATATCTCTGCATTATTTATTAATTACAATCCGACAGACTGAAATAAACAAGGCTGTAAAAAAGCTGGTAAGTACAGGCACCGTATACTTAAACAACAAGAGATGTGTTTGTCAAAAACACAATGCCCCATAATGTGCCACTTTAAATTTTTTGTTTGACCTTTGACCTTGATCTTTATCTTTCACCACACAAAATGTGCAGCTCAATGAGATACACATGCATACCAAAAATCAAGTTGCTATCATCAATATTGCAAAAGTTATGACCAAGGTTAAAGTTTTAGGACACATACAATGACAGACAGACAGACACATACAATGACAGACAGACAGGCCAAAAAACAATACATCCCCCCATCATTCGATCCGGAGGCAAAAAAAGCCTGTCCGGGGTATTCACTTTTCACAATGGGTGACATTTCGCGGGGGACAGACACGCTACTGACCGGGGTGTTCGGCAAACACCAGAAATCGCCGCGATTGCACGCTATCGCTGCGCTGCCACCGTTAACACCTGCCTGAAAGGGTTATTCTTGCGTTTTAAATGTACATATACAAAAGAAAATCATATACTATATTAAATGTACATGTACTTTAATTCGGACAGTACGTAAAGTCGGAAACGTAAATAAGCGTTTAGATGATCAATACTATTAACTCTAATGGTGTTAATCAATGCAATAGCCCTTTTTAACAACAAATATCAAGTTTCAAAGAAATCGAGTGAGTATTAAATCATTTATTTACTTGTGTCCCACTTAAAGTTAACTGTCTGAATTCACATACTGCATCAGCATGTTACGCCACATTTGTGCAGTCAGTATACAATACAATAATTGTTTCAATAGTGAAGGAACTGAAACAGCTTAACAGTAATGATACAGCGTGTTTAAATTATATTTTATTAAGAGGAAATGTCAATACCAAATAATTCGCGAGATATCCCAGTAGTTTAGTTGAAATTCACAACGAAACTTTTTATGGAAATAAAATGATCTCAATGTTGCACCCACTACGAATAATTTATTAACAAATAAATACACCCACGCCAATTTTTGGGCACTTTTCATCAGGACAAAGAAATTCATTTATTTCATGTAGAAGTTGTAACCGAAAATAGCTGTACACGACGGGTGCAAACCGTGTTAGGTGATTTACGCATGTTGGAATACAACTGTCCTGATTGGCCGCTTATCAAATCTTTAAATAGAATCATATTCCGAAATTAATTTGATTCCTTTAAAAATTGCAAACGTTTGTGTTATTGACATTCTTGAGCACTTTTATGATCTATATCATCCACCCATAATTTGCTTTTAAAAATGGAAATCGGGCCTATATGGGATTATCGAGTAATGGATAAAGATGGGAGAAGTTGTATGTATGCGATTGAGAAAGTTGACACGTATGTATCGGAGGCATCCAGAGACTCGGGATGATACATTTATTACAATCAGTGATGAGTTCTCCATGGCTTCAAACTATTAATTGCATAATCAAACACGCAATTATCACTCCTCCAGGTGTGGTATCCTACAGCTAGGTGCAAACATATTTTTCTTTTATATGCAGCGTTTAAGAAGACAGAAAACACTGTCATGGGCATGGGTGTGAAATACATTAGTATCACTTTTAAATAAAGGGAATCAATATTCAATTGATTATGTTCAATTATTTTATTATTAGCGATCACGATGAACACCAAAGTAGCAATTATGGATCTGCATTGATTAGCAGTGTTCGCCTTGTGGCAAGCGGTCCCCGCGAAATATGATCTGAACACCCATTGCAGGTTTCAGATTGGTAAGCGAACACAGTGAGATGAAATTGCGGTGAGTAGCTTTTGTTTAAGTACATGGTGCCTGTACTGTAGGTTGAAAATGACTTAAGTGATATAACTAGTTTCATGTTATATCATTTTGTACTGTTTATTCACAAACCTAAAATTAGTTAAAATGAAAACCTAAGCATACCCTAACGAGCCCATTACCATATAATGTGATAAAATTACATGTTTAAAATATAAGTTACATGATAATGAACTAACGTGTTTAAAATATGGTTTTTATCCTGCATGGTAAATGTTTATATGGTTTCATGTAGTCTTCAATACATTTGCATGCAACATTCTTAATTTGAAGGAAAATTGAAGACCAATTTAACAATAAAAATATCTGAGCTTTTTTCATACTTTGTGAAGGTCTGCAAAAGAACCAGTTTTAATCCCTAAATGATTCATTGTTCCCAATTGACCACGGCTTTTTTCTTCAATAGCAAGCACCTTGTTTGTTGCCCCTTTCTCAGTTTTGTCGATAATTTCATTCCCCCACATAGGAGATCAGGCACTCTCCCCAAATCAAGAAACAAGAGGGCCAAGATGGCCCTAGTTCACTCACCGGAGAGGATTCGGTTCATTTAATCTTTACCAAACATCAATTCTTGACCTAGATATTGTCCAGACAAATATCCATGTCAAGTTTCATCATTATTGAACCAAAACTCTGGCGTATGGAGTGTTTTTGTTTTTGTAAGATTTTACCTGGTGACCTATATTTTGAGTTGACCCCATTACCAAACATCAAACTTTGCTTACAAAAATAAATATTTTGACCAAGATTCATAAAATCTGAAATTATGACCTCTAGAGTGTTTACAAGGATTTTGTATAATATAATGAAAATTTAGACAATCTAAGGGCAATAATTATGGCATTAATTATGTGATTTTGCTCATTATCAAACTTGACTGAGATCTTTCAGCACCTTTCATAAAGAATGCTTGAGAAGTGTGAATGCTAGAGTGTTTACAAACCAAATGTGGAAAGATCAATTCTAAAACCTCACCTGAGCAATCAGGTGAGCTAAAAAGTGTGTTTCACCGATCTGAGCCATTTTTCAACTTGTCCGAGAAATCAATAAAACCAATGTATTGACTAAGTTTCACGATGATTAGGCAAAGAATGAGACTTCTATAGTGTTCGATCACAAGGTTTCTCTATAGTCACATAAGGAAAACTGACCCCCCCCCCCCAGCGGCCATGTTTTTTTGACCATTTGCGAACTCATCTGAGATATATAAAACCAATCATTTCACCAAGTTTCATCATGATTGGGCAAAAAATATGACTTCTAGAGTGTTCACAAGCTTTTTTCACTTTATAAATATAAGAAAACTGCCCCGTCCACTGGCAGCCATGTTTTTCAACAGACCAGAACCACTTTTGAACTCAACCAACTTATCATTAAGACAAACATTTTGAAAAAGTTTTTTCTTTTTTTTTGACATAGTGACCTAGTTTTTGACCCAGCATGACCCAGTTTCCAACTCCATCAAGATATATTGGGACAAATGTTCTGACTAAGTTTCATGAAGATCGGACAAAAAATGTGGCCTCTAGAATGTTTACAAGGTATCTCTACAGCCAAATAAGGAAAACTGCCCCGCCCACTGGCGGCCATAATTTTCAACGGACCAGAACCACTTTTGAACTCAACCAACTGCACATATCATTAAGACAAACATTTTGACAAAGTTACATAAAAATTGGGCATGATATGTGACTTCTACAGTGTTTACAAGTTTTTTCTTTGTTTTGACCTAGTTACCTAATTTTTGACCCAGCACGACCCAGTTTCAAACTTGACTGAAATTTCATTAAGACAAAGCTTCTGACCAAGTTTCATGAAGATCGGACAATAAATGTAGCCTCTAGAGTGTTTTTGAACAAATGTGGACGGACGGACAGACGATGGACAAAGACCGGTCACAAAAGCTCACCTGAGCAATCAGGTGAGCTTAAAAAAGCCCTGCAATAGACTGAATCCATTTTCAAACATGTTTTGTTCCCAAATTAAAATGATTGAAAGCACATTTTCAAATTAAGTTACATTTACAAAGAACATTGTAAAATAAACAGATCTTAGACAATACAAATTTCAGCAAACCATTTGGCATCTTTCAATGGCTTCCCCCTTTCCCCATGGTAAAGGCTGCAAGAACAGAGAGAGAATCCTGATAACCAGGAATTTGAAACATAGAAGCTTATATATGACTCCTGGCTCAGAATAAATAGACTTGGTTGAGATTTTAAATTCCATTAATGTTTTCTCCCATGCTTTTTGATAGCCTTGTTGTCAATCCCACTAAGGTGCTGTTGAGAACAAAAACGTAAGGCTCTATTGTGGGGATGTAGACACCAAAAATAAAACAAAGCAAATTTCCCTGGGTTAACCTGCAGCACCCTGCAACCAAGTTAAAACATTAAACAAGCAATTTAATGGCATTGATATCTCCCCCTCCGAAAACATTTTGTTTATGGATGGATGTAAATCACTTGTTTAACGATTTAATCTTCAAAGTAACAAAACTATTGCCAAGCAATATATGTCCCCTACCGGCTCCAGCATTGTCAGTAATTCCAAAATTGTCAGAATGTTTTTTTGTTTTTTTTTTGCCATAGCAACCAGAATATTTGACATATTAACAAAATGAAATGACATGCATAATCTCCATATTGCCATCTATCCATTTTTCAAGTTTCATGAAAAAATATGAAGAACTTTTAAAGTTATCGCAGGATCCAGAAAACCACCATTTTCAGCAGTATTTCTAGTCTATTTGTTGCCATAGCAACCATAATTTTTACGTAGGAACAAAATGAAATGACGTGCATAATGTCAATATTGCCATTTATCGATGCTTCAAGTTTCATGAAAAAAAAAAGAACTTTTAAAGTTATCGCAGGATCCAGAAAAGTGTGACAGACTGACTGTCGGACACACAGAGCCCAAACACAAGTCCCCTCCGGTGAAACTGGTAGGGGACAATTAAATAATAAAGAGTGGGGTAATTGTTTTTATGCATTAAAATTCTCCTCATTGATATTTGTGCATCAAGAAAGTTTCCTGTTGAAATCTTCTAATGTATCTGCGGTATAGCCATGAAAAGTTACATTATACAAAAACAACAAAGGCATTAACTATTATTTAAGAAAGTGCAGGGTTATGGTTCTTGTGCAAGGCACTTCTTCTCATTGATTTTCTACACACCCATGAAGTTTCATGTTGAAATCTTGCATGGTATCTGAGATTTAGCCCTCAAAAGTTACATCATACAAAAACAACGGGGGCAATAACTCTTATTTCAGAAAGTGTAGGGTTATGGTTCTTGTGCATCGCAATTTTCTATTCATATCTGAACACCCATGAAGTTTCATGTTGATATCTTATATTGTTTCTGAGATATAGCCCTAAAAAGTAAGCGACAGACGGACAGAAGGACGGACCGACACGCCAATTCTACATCCCTTTGCATTGACGGGGGATGATAAAGCATTACCTCTTTGGAGCTGGCGCAGGGGAGACCGTTCCAAAATCAGTTGAGATCAACTTTCTTTTTCGTAACACTCTCACTTCTTCCTCTTGATCTTCTAAATTCATGGAAGTATAGTCAGTTTGACTAGAAACACATCTCTGTTCCAAATAACCTTTGCTTTTACTATTAGAGTCCAATTTTGCAGCCTTAGATGCTGTACCATTTGCACTGTCATTTTCAACATCTGAGATTTTTCTCTTCCTAGAGCCTGAATAGGTGGCTTCAACATCTTCCTCATGAACATCTGTTTTAGAATCAACACTGGTTTTATCTGACTTCACCTCTTCAAATTTTGCAATATTTCCAACTTCAAATTTACCAACAGTGTTAGTTTTATCCCTTGCAGTCTTTTCATCACCCTTACTATCAGAATTGCTCCCAGCAACATCAGTTTTTGTTGTATCTTTCAAATCTTCTCCATCTTTTGATGAAAGAGAAACAGTCAAAGTTTTATCACTTTCTTTCATTTTCTTTGGAGGTGAAGGGTTTTCCTTGCCAACATCTTGGAGTACAGATTTTTCAGTTGAGTGATGCCCATCACCTGCAGTTTTGCTGGGGTTCTTATGGCAGGCAACGTCTCCAAGTTTAAATGAAGTTCTGGTGTTCTGGTCTGAATTTTCTGGTGCTACTTCTGAAAAAAAATTATGATTTTTTTTGTAAATAACGTTTAATGCTTGTGTTGAAACTTCTGTATTTACTGAAAATTGTAGAAATTAACCATTAATTTACATCAACTTTAAATTCTTATTCATTAAGGTGATGTCAATATTAATAATGACATTATTGTTACAACAATACAGAGGACGATGAAGACATGGATGATGATGAGACAATAAAAGTGACACAAATTGGCTAGGATGGCCCTTTAATGCTCATCTGTGTTCACTGTACACAAGTTGTTGAAAACTAGACCTAGTGATCAAGCTTTTAAAACCACTTGAATCAGATTCAAACATGACCTTGAGCTTTTTTTCAAGACAAAAATTTGACAGAGTTTAAACAAAATTAAGCCATAATTGTGGCCTTTAGAGTGGTAAAAAGTTTTTTTCTAAGTTCTGGTTTGGAGACCTAATTTTTGAATGTACATGACCCATATTGATTTTCCAATTAGATATTGCAAAAAAACATTCAGAGCAAGTTTCATCAAGAGTGGTATCTAGTTTTTTCAAGAATTTGACCTCATGATCTAGTGTTTGGATGCATGCGTCCCAGATTCACATTCTACATAACATGAAGATAAACATTCCAACCATGTTTTATAAAGAATGATTCATAAATAAGACCGCTAGAGTCAGAGGGGGTAATCACATGACAAACAAGATGGTGACCTCCATGCAGATAACAATTTTTCGCAGTTTAATACCCATTCCTAATGGATCACAAAATTACAGCTCCTGCTAAGAAAATTCACAGCCAGTTAAGTAGAGATCAAGAGCGAACACTATAAGTACAGAATAAACGCTTATCACTTTCTTGCTGATATGGCTGGAAAGTGAGCTGCATTAATACAATAAATGCAAGTATTTAAAGGTATAAAACACCGAAAAATACCTGTCTCCGCACAGACTTTGCCATCTTGTTTATGGGGTGATTATCCCCTTTGAGGGTGGTAACTTGGTTTCGAATGTGTTCATTTTGTGGCAATTCAGGATTTTTAGATTATACACAATATACTTATTAACCATCCAATGATGGGATACATTGAGTTCAAGCTTTATAGACACTACCTAAGATGGTGCTTAAATTGCAAGGAATATAGCCATGACACAAGCCATTGAAATGTTGAAATTGCATAAAGGCATAGTAAACCATGAGAACATTTTTAACATCTAAGTTCATCTTGATAACTAGTTATTCTTCCTACAATCTTAAGATTCACTTAGACAATTGTCTAAGTCACATGTAACAAAAGAGTAAACCTGATGCTATGTTTGACTTTTTGGTTTAATCTTAAGTACACACACAATTACATACACAGAGGGTCATGGTGGCTCTGATACCTTCAGCTGACTTCAAAGTACTCCAATAGTAAAAGACTTGACCTGATGACATTTTCTTTTACCCCACATGACCCAGATTTAAACATGGTCTAAAAACGGTTATTAAGATAAACACTATAAGAATGAATATGGCAGATGCTTACACTTTGAGTAAGGCCTGTTTTCATAATATTTGTTTTATTTATTTTTAAAGATTTTATGCTTTTTTACTAAAGGTTAGGCTTGGAGATGCATGGGAACAAAATCTACAATAAAACAAGAGGGCCAAGATGTCCCTAGTTCGCTCACCTTTTTTTACAAGGCCTTGTTAATTGCATTGTTGAAAATTCAGTACCCTAGAGCATATTATATTGATTCTCCTCTGTTTACTTTTGCAGTGTGAGCATAGGATTAATTCTGATTGAGTACTGTCAATTTGCATGTTTTTGTTTGCGATGCAAACATTTGCAAGTAATGCTAATTTTACATGTGTTTACAAGGTTTTTGTAAGATTTGGACCTCGTGACTAAGAATTTGACTCCACATGTCCAAATGTTAAACTTTGCCTAGATATCATTAAGAAAAACATCCTGGTCAAATATCATCATTATTGGACCAAAACTATGGCCTCTAGTGTGTTCACAAGGTTTTTGTAAGATTAAACCACATGACCTAGATTTTGTTCCCACCAAATGTCAAACTTGACCTAGATACTGTCCAGACAAACATCCTGGTCAAGTTTCATCATTATTGAACCAAAACTCTGGCGCAAGTAGTGTTGACCCCTCATGACCAAACATCAAGTTTTGCTTACAAAAATAAATATAATGACCAAGATTTGTAAAATCTAAAACAAAATTGTGACCTCTACAGTGTTTTCAAGGATTTTGTATAGTATCACGATTGTTTTGACAATCTAAGGGCAATAATTCTGGCATTTCTTATGCGATTTTGCTCATTATCAAACTTCACTGAGATCTTGTGGCCATATAGCTTCTCAGCAACTTTGATAAAGAATGCTTGAGAAATGTGAATGCAAATGTAAATACAAGAGGGCCTGAAAGGCCCAAAGTCGCTCACCTGAGATAACAAGATACTATTGGGACAAATCTTCTGACCAAGTTTCATGAAGATCAGAAAATAAATGTGGCCGCTAGAGTGTTATCAAGTTTTTTTTTATGATTCGAGGGCCATAACTCAGAAATGCCTGAGTAAATTTGACTGATTATTGAACTCAACTTAGATTTTATTGCTTTACACATTTTTATGAAGTTTGGTGAAGATCCCATGACAATGGCTTGAGTTATTCAGCAGAAACAACATTTTTGATGATTCAAGGGCTGTAACTCGGGAGTGCAGTCTTAGTCAATTTGGCTGATTATATAATGTGTTTAAAAGCATCAAACAAATGCTCCCATGTAACAACGCTACTCAGTTTAATAGACATTTTATGATGCTATTTTTACGTAACAATTTATTTTTTCTAAACACCGCCTTGTTTTGTTTACCTTGATATCATTATTTCGGATGGCTTTTCTCGACAAAATGTGGATGATTTTTTGTAAAATTTTCGTACCGGTATGATGATAATCGTACTGCAATACAATATGCATATTGCATATTGTGATATATACCGATATACTGGTATATTGTTGCAGCACTAATCAGAAAAGTGTGGAACACAAGTCATCTTATGACGAATTGCATTTATTTAAAGCTCCCATCTATGGTAATGTTATAGCTGAGATGGGAATGTTCCACTTGTTTTATGGCTAACTTTTTGATAGTTTTGGATCTATGAACTTTAAAGTGTGACCTTGACAAAGTAATGGCATTTTCAAGCTGTTTAATACCAAAATTTGACTTTTGACCTCTATATGTGACCTTGACCCTTGCGGAAGGAAGACAGTTGTTACATGCAACACATCGTCTTAAGATGGTTTTCTTTTGTGCAAAGTTAGTTCAAACGCCCTTAACAAATGGCAAAGTTATGGCCGAGACAAGAATTTTCAAGCTGCTTCAAAAGAGAGTAATTGCATCAATCCTATATTGAATATTAATAAGATTTATCTCACATGTTAGAAAAAGCTTAATTTATGAAGAGTGTTAAAAAAGTTCTGAAGTGATGACTAAGTTTTTGAATGTTGGTTATCCAGATTCAAACTCAACCTAGATATTGTCCAGATATTCCTTCTAACCAAGGTTCATTAATATTGGATGACACATGACAAGATAAACATTCTTACCACTTTTTTTCATAAGGATTGGGTCATAATAAAAGCATCTTCAGTGGTAAGAAGTTTTTTTCCCAATTATTTGACATGGTTACCTTGTTTTTGAAAAACACAAACCAAGATTCAAACTCAGTCTAGAAAATGACAAGATAAATATTGTGACTAAGAATTATCATGATTAAGTTATAAATGTGGCCTCTGGAGCGGAAAAGATTTTTGACAAAGATTTGACAATGTGACCTAATTTTTGGACACACATGAGCCAGATTGAAACTCAGCCTAGATATTGTCTAGATAAAGACTCTAGCGGCCACATTTATTTTCTGATCTTCATGAAACTTGGTCAGAAGATTTGTCCCAATAGTATCTTGTTATCTCAGGTGAGCGACTTTGGGCCTTTCAGGCCCTCTTGTATTTACATTTGCATTCACATTTCACAAGCATTCTTTATCAAAGTTGCTGAGAAGCTATATGGCCACAAGATCTCAGTGAAGTTTGATAATGAGCAAAATCGCATAAGAAATGCCAGAATTATTGCCCTTAGATTGTCAAAACAATCGTGATACTATACAAAATCCACATGACCTAGATTTTGTTCCCACCAAATGTCAAACTTGACCTAGATACTGTCCAGACAAACATCCTGGTCAAGTTTCATCATTATTGAACCAAAACTCTGGCGCATGTAGTGTTGACCCCTCATGACCAAACATCAAGTTTTGCTTACAAAAATAAATATAATGACCAAGATTTGTAAAATCTAAAACAAAATTGTGACCTCTACAGTGTTTTCAAGGATTTTGTATAGTATCACGATTGTTTTGACAATCTAAGGGCAATAATTCTGGCATTTCTTATGCGATTTTGCTCATTATCAAACTTCACTGAGATCTTGTGGCCATATAGCTTCTCAGCAACTTTGATAAAGAATGCTTGAGAAATGTGAATGCAAATGTAAATACAAGAGGGCCTGAAAGGCCCAAATTCGCTCACCTGAGATAACAAGATACTATTGGGACAAATCTTCTGACCAAGTTTCATGAAGATCAGAAAATAAATGTGGCCGCTAGAGTGTTATCAAGTTTTTTTTTATGATTCGAGGGCCATAACTCAGAAATGCCTGAGTAAATTTGACTGATTATTGAACTCAACTTAGATTTTATTGCTTTACACATTTTTATGAAGTTTGGTGAAGATCCCATGACAATGGCTTGAGTTATTCAGCAGAAACAACATTTTTGATGATTCAAGGGCTGTAACTCGGGAGTGTCTTAGTCAATTTGGCTGATTATATAATGTGTTTAAAAGCATCAAACAAATGCTCCCATGTAACAACGCTACTCAGTTTAATAGACATTTTATGATGCTATTTTTACGTAACAATTTATTTTTTCTAAACACCGCTTTGTTTTGTTTACCTTGATATCATTATTTCAGATGGCTTTTCTCGACAAAATGTGGATGATTTTTTGTAAAATTTTCGTACCGGTATGATGAAAATCGTACTGCAATACAATATGCATATTGCATATTGTGATATATACCGATATACTGGTATATTGTTGCAGCACTAATCAGAAAAGTGTGGAACACAAGTCATCTTATGACGAATTGCATTTATTTAAAGCTCCCATCTATGGTAATGTTATAGCTGAGATGGGAATGTTCCACTTGTTTTATGGCATACTTTTTGATAGTTTTTGATCTATGAACTTTAAAGTGTGACCTTGACAAAGTAATGGCATTTTCAAGCTGTTTAATACCAAAATTTGACTTTTGACCTCTATATGTGACCTTGACCCTTGCGGAAGGAAGACAGTTGTTACATGCAACACATCGTCTTAAGATGGTTTTCTTTTGTGCAAAGTTAGTTCAAACGCCCTTAACAAATGGCAAAGTTATGGCCGAGACAAGAATTTTCAAGCTGCTTCAAAAGAGAGTAATTGCATCAATCCTATATCGAATATTAATAAGATTTATCTCACATGTTAGAAAAAGCTTAATTTATGAAGAGTGTTAAAAAAGTTCTGAAGTGATGACTAAGTTTTTGAATGTTGGTTATCCAGATTCAAACTCAACCTAGATATTGTCCAGATATTCCTTCTAACCAAGGTTCATTAATATTGGATGACACATGACAAGATAAACATTCTTACCACTTTTTTTCACAAGGATTGGGTCATAATAAAAGCATCTTCAGTGGTAAGAAGTTTTTTTCCCAATTATTTGACATGGTTACCTTGTTTTTGAAAAACACAAACCAAGATTCAAACTCAGTCTAGAAAATGACAAGATAAATATTGTGACTAAGAATTATCATGATTAAGTTATAAATGTGGCCTCTGGAGCGGAAAAGATTTTTGACAAAGATTTGACAATGTGACCTAATTTTTGGACACACATGAGCCAGATTGAAACTCAGCCTAGATATTGTCTAAATAAAGATTTGACCAAGTTTAATCTAGATTGAATGACAAATTTGGCTTCTAGAGTGGTTACTACCTAAAAGTTTATGATGTTCATTATACAATAGACTAGGCACAACAAAGGACTTAAGGTGATCACAACAACTCACCTTTAGCACTTCACTCTCAGTTCAACTTAAAATCTGATGATGAATATATAATGCCATGATAATGTGATCTAAAATAGTTCTTTCACTGTAACAAGGAATTTCTTCCCCAAGCTAATGACACATTGTAATGTCCTCCCCCAAGCTAATGCCACAATGTAATGTAAATTGTAATGTCCTCCCCCAAGCTAATGACACAATGTAAATTTTAATGTCCTCCCCCAAGCTAATGACACAATGTAATGTAAATTGTAATGTCCTCTCCCAAGCTAATGACACAATGTAATGTAAATTTTAATGTCCTCCCCCAAGCTAATGTCACAATTTAATGTAAATTGTAATGTCCTCCCCCAAGCTAATGTCACAATGTAATGTAAATTTTAATGTCCTCCCCCAAGCTAATGACACAATGTAATGTAAATTGTAATGTCCTCCCCCAAGCTAATGACACAATGTAATGTAAATTGTAATGTCCTCCCCCAAGCTAATGACACAATGTAATGTAAATTTTAATGTCCTCCCCAAGCTAATGACACAATGTAATGTAAATTGTAATGTTCTCCCCCAAGCTAATGTCACAATGTAATGTAAATTGTAATGTCCTCCCCCAAGCTAATGACACAATGTAATGTAAATTGTAATGTTCTCCCCCAAGCTAATGTCACAATGTAATGTAAATTGTAATGTCCTCCCCCAAGCTAATGACACAATGTAATGTAAATTGTAATGTCCTCCCCCAAGCTAATGATACAATGTAATGTAAATTGTAATGTCCTCCCCCAAGCTAATGTCACAATGTAATGTAAATTGTAATGTCCTCCCCCAAGCTAATGACACAATGTAATGTAAATTGTAATGTCCTCCCCCAAGCTAATGACACAATGTAATGTAAATTGTAATGTCCTCCCCCAAGCTAATGATACAATGTAATGTAAATTGTAATGTCCTCCCCCAAGCTAATGACACAATGTAATGCAAATTGTAATGTTCTCCCCCAAGCTAATGACACAATGTAAATTTTAATGTCCTCCCCCAAGCTAATGACACAATGTAATGTAAATTGTAATGTCCTCCCCCAAGCTAATGACACAATGTAATGTAAATTGTAATGTCCTCCCCCAAGCTAATGTCACAATGTAATGTAAATTGTTATGTTCTCCCCCAAGCTAATGACACAATGTAATGTTAATTGTAATGTCCTCCCCCAAGCTAATGACACAATGTAATGTAAATTGTAATGTCCTCCCCCAAGCTAATGACACAATGTAATGTAAATTGTAATGTCCTCCTTCAAGCTTATGACACAATGTTATGTAAATTTTAATGTCCTCCCCCAAGCTAATGACACAATGTAATGTAAATTTTAATGTCCTCCCCCAAGCTAATGTCACAATGTAATGTAAATTGTAATGTCCTCCCCCAAGCTAATGTCACAATGTAATGTAAATTGTTATGTTCTCCCCCAAGCTAATGACACAATGTAATGTAAATTGTAATGTCCTCCCCCAAGCTAATGACACAATGTAATGTACATTTTTATGTCCTCCCCCAAGCTTATGACACATGTAATGTAAATTGTAATGTCCTCCCCCAAGCTAATGACACAGTGTAAATTTTAATGTCCTCCCTCAAGCTAATGACAAAATGTAATGTAAATTTTAATGTCCGTCTGTGATAAGCCTTTGTCTCAGAATGAAGCTAATAAATAATGCAGTGAAATAAGTATATTTGAGGGCTGAGATAAGACAGTAATGCCTTAATTATTATCCTGATGACAACAATGTCTACTTGGTTCCTATGCCAAAGGGCTTATGCGACATTCAGGACATGAATTATTAAGCATTAAGTTTGATCCTATCTTCACAGTTAGATTGTCAAAAAGCATTTTCCTCTAAAACATTTGTCGAAAACAGAAAACATGATGAAATGTTTATAAATGCAAAGTTTGTTTCTATAGTCTTTTTGTAAAGGATATGTAGAAAATGATAAACATGATGGTCTAAATAGATTTCTAAGCGTAAAACTAATAACAAAAGGGCTAACATGGCCCTATTTCGGTCACCTGAGAGGAGTCGGTTCATTCAATCTTTACCTAATGTCAAACATGACCTAGATATTGACCAGACAAACTTCCTGGTCAAGTTTCATCATTATTGAACCAAAACTCTGGCGTAGGGAGTGTTTTTGTTTTTGTAAGATTTGAAATGGTGACCTATATTTTGAGTTGACCCCCTTACCAAACATCAAACTTTGCTTACAAGGATTTTGTATAATATAATGATGAAAATTTGGACAATCTAAGAGCAATAATTATGGCATTAATTATGTGATTTTGCTCATCATCAAACTTGACTGAGATCTTTCAGCAACTTTGATAAAGAATGCTTGAAAAATGTGAATGCTAGAGTGTTAACAAACCAAATGTGGATGGACAGACAGCGGACAAAGACCAATCCTCAAACCTCACCTGAGCAATCAAGTGAGCTAAAAAGTGTGTTTCACTGATGTGAGCCATTTTCCAACTTGTCCAAGAAATCAATAAAACCAATGTATTGACTAAGTTTTATGATGATTAGGCAAACAAGAGGGCCATGATGGCCCTGAATCGCTCACCTGACTCATTAAGATCAGATGAAAACTATGACCTCTATTGTCTACACAATGTTTTTCTATGATTTGACCTAGTGACCTAGTTCCTGACTCTAGATGACCCAAATACAATCCCAATCCAGATTTCATCAAGATAAACATTCTGACCACAGTTCATAAATATTGGATGAAAACTGTGACCTCTATTGTCAACACAAGGTTTTTCTATTTATTTGACCTAGATTTTTACCCCAGATGACCCAAATACAATCCCACCCAGATTTCATCAAGAATTCTGACCAAATTTCATAAAGGTTGGATGAAAACTGTGATCTCTAATGTCTACACAAGGTTTTTCTATTATTTGACCTAGTGACCTAGTTTTTGACCCCAGATGACCCAAATAAAATCCCAACCCAGATTTCATCAAGATAAACATTCTGACCAAATTTCATAAAGATTGGATGAAAACTGTGACCTCTATTGTCTACAGAAGGTTGTTCTATTATTTGACCTAGTGACCTTGTTTTTGACCCCAGATGACCCAAATACAATCCCAAACCGGATTTTATCAAGATAAACATTTTGACCAAATTTCATCAAGATTGGATGCAAACTTTGACCTCTACTGTCTACACAAACAAATTATTGACGGACGGACGCACGGACACACGCAGGCACGCACAACGGACGCCGGACATCACACGATCACATAAGCTCACCTTGTCACTTCATGACAGGTGACCTAAAAATATGTGTCGGAGATAAACATGAACAGTTGTGGTTAAAATCCCATAGAAACAAGGGCTGTTTGTAAAACATGCATGCCCCCCTATATGGGCTATTAGTTGTAGTAGCAGCCATTGTGTGAATACGTTTTTTGTCACTGAATGGTGGTGGTGGTGTAGTAGTAGTAGTAGTAGTAGTAGTAGTAGTAGTGGTAGTAGTAGTAGTAGTAATAGTAGTTGTAGTAGTAGTAGTAGTAGTAGTAGTAGTAGTAGTAGTAGTAGTAGTAGAAGTAGTAGCAGTAGTAGTAGTAGAAGTAGTAGTAGTAGTAGTAGTAGTAGTAGAAGTAGTAGTAGTAGTAGTAGTAGTAGTAGTAGTAGTAGTAGTAGTAGTGGTAGTAGTAGTAGTAGTAGTAGTGGTAAAAGTAGTAGTAGTAGTGGCAGTAGTAGTAGAAGTAGTTATGGTGGTGGTGGTGGTACTAGTAGTATTAGTACTAGTAGTAGTAGTAGAAGTAGTAGTAGTAGTAGTAGTAGTAGTAGTAGTAGTGGTAGTAGTAGAAGTAGTAGTTGTAGTAGTAGTAGTAGTAGTAGTAGTAGTAGTAGTAGTAGTAGTAGTAGTAGCAGTAGCAGTAGCAGAAGCAGTAGCAGAAGCAGTAGCAGCATTACAAGACCAATACTTAAGAATGATCAAATGGGAAAAGGTAACCTAGCACTGGCAGTAAATATGGGGCTCATTTACAGGTCAGATTTGGAATCTCTGCTGTAAAATGAGATTTTGAATGAATTAAAGGGAGGCAAATCTGTAATAAAAAGAACATGCATAAACCGTAGTTGTTTCCCTTGTTTGAACCATGCTAAATCCTTACAAGTTTGGAAAGAATTGGATGAAAAATTTGGACTTTATTGCATAATCACCATTTTCTCAATTAAAGGGGAGGTAATTCTGTACTTCATGGACCAATAATGCTAATTTTTAGTAGGGTTCGTATCCTCATTGATAGAAAGACACTGTGCAAATTTGGAAAGGATCGGACAAAAAATGTGGAAGATTTTTGAAAGTTTTCACAAAATAGGCAAAAACGAATAAACATGCAAAGTTCAACGAGCTCCTGCGGCCATGTTTTTTGACGAATCAAATTTCTTAGAACAACTTTTTCAGGGGAGCCTTCAAAGGTCATCCCTGTGAAATTTTTTGAAAATCTGATGAGCGGTTTCTGACAAGAAGATTTTTTAAGGTTTTTACCATATATGGTCATGGCGGCCATCATGGTTATGTGATCAAATTTTTTTTAACAAATCTTTTGTCCCATGACCTAGGGATGCTCCACATGAAATTTAGTTGAAATTGGCTCAATGGTTTAGTAGAAGAAGATGTTTACAAATTGTTAACAGACAGACAGACGGACGGACGGACGCCGGACGCTGAGTGATCACAATAGCTTAGCCCGAGCTATCGCTCAGGTGAGCTAAAAATGTGACATCAATAGTGTTCGATCACAAGGTTTCTCTCTATATAGTCACATAAGGAAAACTGCCCCACCCTCCTGCCAGCCATGTTTATTGACCCATCGAGACCAATTTTGCAAATTCATGAGATATATATAAAACAAATCTATTCACCAAGTTTCATGATGATTGGGTAAAAAATGTGACTTTTAGAGTGTTCACAAGCTTTTTTTTACTATATAAATATAAGAAAACTGCCCCCTCCTCCCCAGGCAGCCATGTTATTCAACTGACCGGAACCATTTTCCAACTCAACTCTCGTATCAAGGAAACAAATGTTCTGACCAAATTTCATGAAAATTGGGCAAAAAATGTGGCTTCTAGAGTGTTCACATCTTTTCATTATATACATATAGAGAAAAATGCCCCGCCCACTGGCGGCAATGTTTTTTCACCGATCTGGACCATTTTCAAACTTGTCCAAGAAATCAATAAAACCAATGTTTTTAACAACTTTCATGATGATTGGGCAAAAATTGTGACTTCCAGAGTGTTTACAAGGTTTCTCTATAGCCAAATAAGGAAAACTGCCCCACCCATTGGCGGCCATGTTTTTCAACGGACCAGAACCACTTTTGAACTCAACCAACATATCATTAAGACAAACATTTTGACAAAGTTACATGAAGATTGGGCATGAAATGTGACTTCTACAGTGTTAACAAGTTTTTTTCTTTTTTGACCTAGTGACCTAGTTTTTGACCCGGCACAACCCAGTTTCTAACTCAACCGAGATTTCATTGGGACGTAGCTTCTGACCAAGTTTTATGAAGATCGGACAAAAAATGTGTCCTCTAGAGTGTTAATGAACAAATTATAACGGACGGACAAACGGACATATGATGGACAAAGACCTGTCACAAAAGCTCACCTGAGCAATCAGGTGAGCTAATAAGGTAATCTTTAAGGGACCTATTTAGAATGTTCCATAGTTTGGAACAAATAGGCCTACTACCTTTAAAAGGTATTGGTAACATGGATCTGCACTGTATTAATTTGTTGTACAAATCATGGCACAGAAAATAATGAGTACAACAACAAAATGAAACTACAGTCCACTCTCGTTATCTCGACATCGGATATCTCGATATTCTCGATATGTCCAAGTAAGTTCAATGTCCCAACTTTTTTCCTTCTTTATCTATATAAATAAACATCGCATATCTCGATTTTCGTTATGTCGAATAATTCGATATCTCGATATAAAATTTTGTCCTGAGTCCCGATTTTACATGTATTTACTGTGGTTTATCTAGAAGTGCGAATAACTGTTCCAGTGTTGGCAAAAGGTGAGAACAAATTTCTTTGATTCTTCACCGCCCCGCTTCGCCCGGCTGCTCACGATACTGTGCGGTAGGAAATTGATCTGTTAATTTCATCAATGACCACACGTGTGTAATGTCGTTAGCCCTTAACACTTGAGTAAGGCCTGTCACTTTAACTGTCACTTTAACATCAGTTAACTGCAATTAATACACAGCCTGTATGTAGATCTGGGGATGTTGAGTAATAAAGATCATAAAGACAAGACTCAAAATGGCTTTTCATTTTTATTTGATCCTGTACTAATAATCGATTGAACTTAGCATTTCAAACAACAAAATGTGCATGTACAGTTCAGTATTCCGGAACGTGATTTACGCATGTTCAGATGGAAAACCCTCGTCTTGTTTGGACGTCAATTGCATCCTAACTTTAAATAGCAACATTTCCGGATGTTTACTCGACAGTTTAGAAAAATTATAACCGCATGTGTTCATGCAATTATGTAAAACTTAAAGCGTCATTTTAAGCATTTGAATAGCAAAATTAATCGTACCTCGTAAAAACGGGTATATATCAGGTAGAGAGTATTATGCCACACGGTGACGGCTTTAATTAGACCACTTAGCAGGTATTTCGGTGTTAAAAACAAGGTAAATTTTCGTCTCATGTTTTCTTTGAAAACGCCTAATCGGATATCTCAAACTCTCGTTATCTCGATATTTTTTCTTGTTCCCGCCGACTTAAAGATAACGAGAGTGGACTGTAATCTACAATATTAAATATATGAATATCATATGCAATCTTGAGAGAAGTCTTCTGGTAAGCTAAATACACACAAAAATGCAGGATCATACCACCATCTAAACTCATGTAATTGAGAAGAAACTTTCCTATTTTTAGCAACAATGACCTTGATATTCATCCAACTGACCTGAAATGCAATCCCAAGCTAAGTATCCATGATAGCAACCTATTTCAGAGCAATACCTCCATCCAAACTCAGCTGAAACTGCTTTTCTTTTTTAAGTAGCAGTGACCTTGACCTTGACATTACCCGGACTTGCCCTAAATGCAATCATTAGCTAGGTCTTCATGTAAGCTACCTACACACATACTTTCTGTATGACATGACCTGACCCGCCTAATATGCAATCTCAAGCTAGGTGTCCATATAGGCTACATATGATCAAAATTTGAATACAATACCTCCAAACGATACAAACTTTAGTTACTGAACAGAAACATGTGTTCATTTTTAGTAACAGTGACCTTGACCTGACTAACCCCAAAAGTAATGAATAAAAAAAACTTATTTAATTATTAAAGAGCAGACAACATTAATTTGGGCCATAATGCTTTAGGCGATTAACCCAGGTTATTAAACTTGGCATGTCCACAAACATTACCAGAAAGTTTAATGATTACCCTATGATAACTATCGAAGTATGATAGGAGACCAGGTAAAATTTAAAATTGTTTGGCCATGATTCAGAAGGGCTTAATGCAATCTAGCAGGTCATCAAACTTGGCAGAAACATAATGCCTGTAATCATTATTACCAAGTTTCATGATAATTCATTTCCAACTGTTTGGTTACTGAGAGGTCATCATTCTTCTGGACGCCGTTCAACTACACACCCAATACAGGTGCTCCCATAATAGGCCTCGATATTTCCTTCAAAAGGTTTCCATTCCAAGGGCAAATTTAATACACAACCACTCTGCCATTCAGGTTTCAGAAATTAATATTGTTGCCAAGCTATAAATCATCATATTTTCCAAATACTTTATGAAAAGAGATCATCATTGCATCTCTTTTTAGTCCCCTTTAATTGGCATAAGCATATGAAGTGCATGGCAAAGCCTAATGCAGCCATTCTTTAGATAACCTCTAAAGAAAAATACCTTTTTATTCAACATTATAACTAACAAGGTATTATCCATCACCTTGGTGCTGATTTCTTTAAAATCCTTACTTAAGGTTGATTCAACACGGTTTGCTTAGGCTATTTTTTTCATTGCAATAAAAAGTGCAAATTATTTATTATTGAACTTTTACAGAATTTAATTGCAAATTAAATGTGAACTTAACAACATAAATATCATTTTTTACAACACCATCAACTGAAAAATATTTATATGAACCAATAAAACAAGCGACTTAAAGCCAGTTATTCATAAACCAGACATGACAATTTTTGAAAAATCAGCACCAGATGTTCAGAAAGTAAAGAAATACCTTTGCTGACTTGGAGGAATTGTGTTTCACCAGCCCGGGTAGGTGATGTGACACTCTTGCTTGGTGTTGGCATCACAATGGTAATGGGAACTTGCTTCGGGGGCAGCATCTTTTCTACTCTCGTTTTCGTGAAGGGAACCAGTTTGATGTCAGAGCCAGTCGGCAGGGTAATGCGGTCTTCCTCAAAACTCGTGTGCCTGGTCTCTGTTAAGTATTTACAATTAAGATGGAGTGAAATACAAACACTGCAATATTGACTCAAATTCATTGAAAAGGGTAAAGCTTTTTTAACATATGCATTCAATAACAATAAATGTTTCCTATCACAGGTGTTATCATATATATCATAAATTTGCTTTGGTCAAAGGGATGAAAAATATTGTTTATGACATATTGATTGTGTTTCAGTGAATTTACCATGTGCCAAACATTTGTGTTTCCTATAGAATTACATTTTACTTCAAAAAGACCTTTGGAGCACTCTACTACAGTGATACTAAGAATGTGCATGTAACCTTTATGACACCCTTACATTGCACACACACACAGTTGATCCACATCACATATTATATTTGCCTGTCACTTACATGGTACCTTAAAATATAATACAGACCACTATGGCACCATTACCTATGAATGTGAACTAGAGGGCAATTAAATACTCGAATATGACACCTGAGACACTCTTATATAAAACAGATATCTAAAGACACCCTTGCACTTCAAGGTCATCTATAGAACATTGTTTTACTTGACATTGACATGTAGCATATCTCATCACTTTAATGTGACCTTATAACATCATCTGTTTACTAGAATGTGACCTAAACGTCATCTGTTCACTTTAATGTGACCTTAACATCATCTGTTCACTAGAATGTGACCTTAATGTCATCTGTTCACTAGAATGTGACCTTAACGTCATCTGTTCACTTTAATGTGACCTTAACATCATCTGTTCACTTGAATGTGACCTTAACATCATCAGTTCACTTGAATGTGACCTTAACATCATCTGTTCACTTTAATGTGACCTTAACATCATCTGTTCACTTTAATGTGACCTTAACGTCATCTGTTCACTTTAATGTGACCTTAACATCATCTGTTCACTTTAATGTGACCTTAACGTCATCAGTTCACTTGAATGTGACCTTAACATCATCTGTTCACTTTAATGTGACCTTAACGTCATCTGTACACTTGAATGTGACCTTAACGTCATCAGTTCACTTGAATGTGACCTTAACATCATCTGTTCACTTTAATGTGACCTTAACGTCATCTGTACACTTGAATGTGACCTTAACGTCATCAGTTCACTTGAATGTGACCTTAACATCATCAGTTCACTTGAATGTGACCTTAACATCATCTGTTCACTTGAATGTGACCTTAGCATCATCTGTTCACTTGAATGTGACCTTAATGTCATCTGTTCACTTTAATGTGACCTTAAGGCCATTTGTTTACTTGAATGTGACTAAAAAGTAATCTTATCTTTTAAATATGACTTAAGGAACATATTTTTACTTGAATGAGATCCAAAGGATATCCTTTTATTTAAATGTGACCTTATTTTATAATGACATCCCTTCACTTGAATCTGACTAATATGATATCTTGTCACTAAATGGTGACATATATCGTCTACTGAATGTAATAACTAGGGTAACTGACATTTTGTGAATTGTTCAGGAATGCATATTTTCAGACATTTTCCAAAATACAGTAAGAGCACTTACGTTATTTTTTGCGCTCATAATATTTCAGTGTTGAAATTATGGTAACTGCTGCTTTCTTATTTTTTTTATTGTTTTAAAAAAGACATATCAATTTGGAGTTTTGTTTCGTTTTTCAAGTGTTATTATAATACTAATCAGAAAATTTGAGTACGGAAAAATGTTTATTATTTTAATAAAACATTTTTTGCTTCTCTTGAAAATTTAACAAAATGTCAGTTACGCTACTTTTTACATTCAGAAAATGACATGTGTTTGTTAAGTCAATTTTAAAAATTTGATAAAAGCATTATTTTTACCAAAAAAGGTTGACTTAATATTTTAACAGTTGATGTATGTCACCTAAATATACACAAAAATGGAAAAAAGTAAAAATGTATAAAAATTCAGTTACATGACTTATTACATTCAGTAGGCGATATGGCATATTTTAAGCCAAATCTGACCTTTCAAACATCTTTGAACTTGAATGTGACATATTTGACATTGTTTCACATGAATCTAACCTAAAGCATATTCTTTCACTTCAATATATCATTATTTTATAATCATATCCTTTCACTTAAATGTGACTTTCAGGATATCCTTTCACTTAAATATGACTTTCAGGATATCCTTTCACTTAATCTTTACCAATATGACATTTTTTAACAAAATGTGACCACATAAGACATCTTTTCACTTGATTACGACCTATAGGTTATACTTTCACTTAGATTTGACCATATAAAAAATCTTTTCACTTTGATACTATAGGTTATACTTTCACTCAAATGTTGCCATACAAGAAACCTTTTTACTTTGATACGACCTACAAGTTATTCTTTCACTTGAAAGTGATCTACATAACATTTCTTCTTTGTATCTAATCAATACCACTTATTTTTATGCAACCAATAAGGCATCTGTACATTTGAATATTACAAAAGACATGCTTTCAATAGAATGTGTCCATTAAAAAAAAAAAACAATCAAAAATGACATATGGGACACACTTTCACTTGGTTGTGACATATTGTTTACCTTTCAAATATTGTTGACCTTCCAAATCGAATGTGACCTAAAAACACTGCTACACTATTACATATGAGTATAACCTACAGGCTATTTCTACAAACTACTGCAATTCTATTACAGAATTTAATAAAAAAAGTTAGAAACATAAGCCTTTCCTCTACTACAAAGAATCATTCCATCAAAATTTATTGCCTACCACAACCCGATGAAGAGAAATAATTCTATTTTTACAAAGACTTCTTTTCTTTCAAGACAATATTATTGCAATCTGTCAACTGAATATACCTGAAATAAGTATCTAATCCATTGCAAGGGATTTAATACTTGGTTTCTGACATTAAAACCCATGGAGAACAATAAATCTGAAAAATCATGTTCACATAGGAATTCATTTTGATATAACATCATGTAATCACGTTTGCAGATCACATTATGGCTTACATTTTTTCCCCAAAATGTGAACAAATCTTCAGGCAACGTTAAGTTCATGAAAGAGATCTGGGGAACTGATTATTTTATTTATGTATCTTTTTACAAGATTTCTAATGATGTCTGTAATAAATCTGTAATAAATGCTATATTGCCTGTAAAGAGGCTGTAATATTTTGCAAGATGGGAATAGCTGTCCCTTGTCTCATTATTATAAAACTTAAGCAAACATACTTAAAGAAAAAGGAAATGAAGTGTTATATAATTATAAGGAAACAAGTAACTAGCTAGGGTGCTGCCAAATTTGACCCATGGAGTCTATCCAGTGCTTCAAGATGAGAAGTCTCTTCAATAAAACAAGAGCTGTCAGAAGGCAGCACGCTCCACTTTTCAAGTGCTTGACAGTATAATGGGGAAATTGTTCATATTCAATAAGGTCAAGGTAATATAGTCAGATTCTAACTGGAAGAGGACCATAATTGAAACATATTGATCGCTTATGTTTTAGAGAAGTGGTATATTATAGACGATTTTGAGTTCAGGTATATTTTCCACAATGTATTGAACATTTGTAAAGACATAAAACATACTAATAAGATTATTTTTCAAGTTTGATAGCAATAACTTGGGTGTGATGGTTGGACGGTCTTTCAAAAATAAAATCATAAAAATAAATATTGGGGATTTTTTTTAACATGTTTAAAAAATAATAATCTTTGTGTGTGTGTGTGTGGGTGGAGAGGGGGAATAATGTGGAAGTGTGGTCATTTATTAGATGACATTTCAAAAATAAGAAGAAACAAGAGATGTGTTTGTCAGAAACACAATGCCCCTTATTGCACCGCTATGAAATAAAATTTCAATATATCATTTGGCAGGTATAGAAATTATCTCCCTTCTAAAGCTTATTACTTCCCTTGGATTGTATTTTTTAACTTTTGACGTTGAAGGATGACCTTGACCTTTCACCACTCAAAATGTGCAGCTTCATGAGATACAAATTCATGCCAAATATCAAGTTGCTATCTTCACTATTGCAAAAGTTATGGGCAATATTAAAGTTTACGGATGGATGCACAGACTGACAGACTTACAGACGGACAGTTGAACTGCTATATGCCACCCTACTGGGGGCATCAAAAAAAGGAAAACAAAAAAATAATTTTATTTTCAGGGGGGGGGGGATTCTGGGGTGGGGCCTGGTGGAATGGTTTGGGTGAAGTTTATTGTGGTATGTCAGGTAAGTGTTGTAAGAGCTGTGTTTGTGAAACACAATGCTCCCTACTGCACAGCTTTGAAGCCATATATTTGACCTTTGACCTTGAAGGATGACCTTGACCTTTCAGCACTCAAAATATGCCGCCCCATGAGATATGCATGCATGCCAAATATCGAGTTGCTATCTTCAATATTTCAAAATTTGACCTTTGACATTGAAGGCTGACCATGAAACCCAAAATACATTCCCAAGCTAGATTCTATTCAAGCTTGCTTTATCCAAAATACCTTCAAAATTAATGCAAACAAAAGTCATTGATAAAACAAGAGATGTGTTTGTCAGAAACACAATGCCCCCTATTGCATCGCTTTGAAGCCATATATTTGACCTTTGACCTTGAAGGATGACCTTGACCTTTCATCAATCAAAATGTGCAGCTCCATGAGATACGCATGCATGCTAAATATCAAGTTGCTATCTTCAATATCGCATAATTTGACCATAAACCTTGAAGGATGACCTTGACCTTTCACCACTCAAAATAAGCAGCTCCATGAGATATGCATGCATGTCAAATATCGAGTTGCTATCTTCAATATTTTAAAATTTGACCTTGTCCTTGAAGGATGACCTTGACCTTTCATCACTCAAAATGTGCAGCTCCATGAGATATGCATGCATGCAAAATATCAAGATGCTATCTTCAATATTGCCAAATTTTACCTTTGACCTTGAAAAATGACCTTGACCTTTCACCACTCAAAATGTGCCGCTCCGTTTGATACACATGCATGCCAAATATCAAGTTGCTATCTTCAATATTGCAAAAGTTATGACCAATGTTACAGTTTTTGGATGGACGGACAAACACCATATATTTGACCTTTGACCTTGAAAAATGACCTTGACCTTTCACCAATAATAATATGCAGTTCCATGAGATACACATGCATGCCAAATATCAAGTTCCTATCTTCAATATTGCAAAATTTGACCTTTGACCTTGAAGGATGACCTTGACCTTTCACCACTTAAAATGTGCAGCTCCATTAGATACGCATGCATGCCAAATATCGAGTTGCTATTTTCAATTTTATGACCAATGTTACAGTTTTTGGATGGACGAACAGATGTCATATATTTGACCTTTGACCTTGAAGGATGACCTTGACATTCCACCACTCAAATGTGCAACTCCATGAGTCATGACCAATGTTACAGTTTTTGGATGGACGGACAGACCCCATATATTTGACCTGTGACCTTGAAGGATGACCTTGTCTTTCCACCACTCAAAACGTGCAACTCCATGAGATACACATCCATGCCAAATATCAAGTTACGATCTTCAATATTGCAAAAGTTATGGCCAATGTTTAAGTTTTCGGACGGACGCACAGACCGACGGACAATTCAACAGATAACGGGGGCATAAAAAAGGAAAAAATAATTATTCTTTTTTTTTGGGGGGGGGGGAGGGGGGGGGGGGGGGGGGTTGATTCTGGGGGATGGTTTGGGTGGAGTCCATTGTGGTATGTCAGGTAAGCGTTGTTTTGTCAAAATATGAATCAAATCTGATCCTAAATAAAGAAGTTATGGCAATTTAAGCAAAATTTATTTATTTGACCTTTACATTCAAGGTCATTCAAAGGTCAAGGTCAAATTCAACTTGCCAGGTACAGTATCCTCATGATAGTAAGAAAGTATTTGAAGTTTGAAAGCAATAGTCTTGATACTTTAGAAGTACAGTGCATCTTAACACAAAATTTAACAAAATATTCAAAGTTACTATGTCAAAAAAGGGCCATAACTCCATCAAAATGCCAACCAGAGTTATGCAACTTGTCCTGCACAGTCCCCTTATGATAGTTAGCCAGTGTTTCAAGTCTTAAAGCAATAGCTATAATACTTTAGGAGTAAAATGGACCAAAACACAAAACTTAACTTTTTTTTATTTTCTAAGTATAAAAAGGGCCATAAATCTGTCAAAATTCCAGTCAGAGCTACATAACTTTGCCTGCACTCTGTCCCCTTATGGTAGTTAGTAAGTGTTGCAAGTATAAAAGCAATAGCTTTGATACTTTAGGTATAAAATGGACCTAAACACAAAACTTAATAATTTTTTTTCTTTTTTAAGTATAAAAATGGCCATAAATCTGTCAAAATTCCAGTCAGAGTTACATAACTTTGCCTCCACTCTGTCCCCTTATGGTAGTTAGTAAGTGTTGCAAGTATAAAAGCAATAGCTTTGATACTTTAGGTATAAAATGGACCTTAACACAAAACTTTCTTTAAATTTTCTAAGAATAAACAGGGGCATAACTCTAAAAAAAATGCTGACAGAGTTATGCAACTTGACATACACAATTGTCTTGTTGCCATAAAGAAGTATTCTAAGTTTGAGCCAATTCTCTTTGATAGTCTTAAAGTTATTTGACTTTATAAAAACCTTTAACCAACGACAACTGCCGGGGCGAGTAGTATAGCTCTCATTTTTCTTCGAAAAGTTGAGCTAAAAATTAATGGACTCACACTGACTGATGGATGCACATATTATCCTTCAGGCTTCATGAGCCATATGTACTCAGGTGAGCTTAAAAATAGAATTACCAAACTTGATATATAGTCATTTTTATAGTTGCATGTCCAAAACAAAATTGCAACTTAAGAAGCTTTATTACCAAAGCCCTACTTTAAAACAACTCAACACACTGAAGAACTACTTTAAACCAACTCAACACACTGAAGCCCTACTTTAAAACAACTCAACACACTGAAACCCTACTTTAAAACAACTTAACACACTGGTGCCCTACTTTAAACCAACTCAACACACTGAAGCCCTACTTTAAAACAACTCAACACACTGAAGCCCTACTTTAAAACAACTCAACACACTGAAGCACTACTTTAAACCAACTCAAGACACTGAAGCCCTACTTTAAACCAACTCAAGACACTGAAGCCTGTGTTATAAAAATCAACATTCTATTGGAAAGTTAAGTAATGATGAAATTTTTGAAGAAGAATTAGTAACTATCAAACACTTCAGCAAAACATACTCCAATAGAACAAGGAAATCAAGTGTTACTAATTAAATATAAGAAAAACAAGCAAACCTAACGTGCAGCCTATTTTGAACCATTAATTAAGAGGCCTGATATGAACAAACTTTTAGAAGACCACCATATGATGTTAAGAACCAAATTCCAAACCCTTGACCTTTGTGGTTTCAGTGATTAGAGAATGTACACTTTTTTTCTAATATACCATTTTATTCTACAATTAATGCCCCTAAGGATCTTGACATTTTAGGGGAGAGGGCGTTTATAATGGGATATATTAAGTATAACACTATCAGAAAATTTACATAATTAAATAGTTAATTAATAATTTCGCAGTATAGCTCATTATTCAAATATATTTAAAACTGGATTAAGATTACCCATGTACTTGCAATGACTGTTTGAAGACAGAGCCCTGGTGCGTGGGCTTTGAAATGTAACTGTTCCACTTTCAGTTGAAATATCAACAAGAGCTTTGTCGCAAAAACCAAAGAGCAGTCCACTACCGGTTTAATATTGATGTAGTAATAACAGGAACTCAATAAGTTTCATTTATCTACTTTAAGTACTTTCTAGTCATGGCAGGATGCTTATTATACTTGTCAATTATTAATGTGATTCTAGCAACAACAATTGGTGTCTGAGTATTTTCCAAATGGCCATCTCTACACATACAAAGTTTCTTTGACCCAGCTTAAGTATGTTTTGAGTTGTTTCTTTAAACTGTCAGCATACCTGAGTAACTTTGGCCCTCTGCAGTGGAAGAGATTTCCTGAAAATAACAAGATCTTTGTCACAGAAAACAACATTACTCCCCTACGGCATTAATTTTGTCAGAGAAAGAACAGGATCTCCATAAGTTACATTTAACGAGTTTAATAATTTTTTAGTTGTTACAGGATCCAGTATTAAGTTTCCACTTTCTGTAGCAATTGCAATTGGAATTTGTGTCTGAATTTTTGTGTCCTTTTTCCCCATTTGGCCTTTAATCCACATACAAAGTTTAATCAATCTAGCTTGACAAAATTTTGTGAAATTCCAGGATCAAGATTTTAATTTCAACAAGGGCTGTTTGTAAAACATGCATGCCCAGCATATGGGCTGTCCGTTGTACTGGCAGCCATTGTGTGAATACGACTTTTGTCACTGTGACCTTGACCTTTGACCTAGTGACCTGAAAATCATTAGGGGTCATCTGCAAGTCATGATTAATGTACCTATGAAGTGTCATGATCCTAGGCAAAAGCGTTCTTGAGATATCATCCGAAAATCATTTTACTATTTCGGGTCACCGTGACCTTGACCTATGACCTTGTGACCTCAAAATCAATAGGGGTCATCTGCGAGTCATGATCAATCTACCTATGAAGTTTCATGATCCTAGGCATATGCGTTCTTGAGTTATTATCCGAAAATCATTTTACTATTTCGGGTCACCGTGACCTTGACCTTTGACCTAGTGACCTGAAAATCAATAGGGGTCATCTGCGAGTCATGATCAATCTACCTTTAAAGTTTCATGATCCTAGGCATATGCGTTCTTGAATTATCATCCGAAAATCATTTTACTATTTCGGGTCACCTTGACCTTGACCTTTGACCTAAAAATCAATAGGGGTCATCTGCAAGTCATGATCAATCTACCCATGAAGTTTCATGATCCTAAGCGTATGCGTTCTTGAGTTATCATCCGGAAACCATTTTACTATTTCGGGTCACCGTGACCTTGACCTAGTGACCTCAAAATCAATAGGGGTCATCTGCAAGTCATGATCAATCTACCCATGAAGTTTCATGATCGCGTATGCGTTCTTGGGTTATCATCCGGAAACCATTTTACTATTTCGGGTCACCGTGACCTTGACCTTTGACCTAGTGACCTCAAAATCAATAGGGGTCATCTGCAAGTCATGATCAATGTACCTATGAAGTTTCATGATCCTAGGCCCAAGCGTTCGTGAGTTATCGTCTGACAACCACCTGGTGGACGGACCGACCGACGGACCGACATGAGCAAAGCAATATACCCCCTCTTCTTCGAAGGGGGGCATAATTATTTCTGTAATGAGACAATAACACATGGCAGAGCTGGGCCGGACATCTATAATCAGCCCGCTGTTGACATAACCGCCTGAGGTCCTTTGGGCCGTTACGCGGCTAGGGCCGATTATAAACATCCGGCCCAGCTCTGACGTGTGTTATCGTTTATATCACATATTTCATTCTTTTTTGGTCATTAACCAAAATTAATACATAACCAGTATTCCGTACTTTTATTTCGTTCAATTGATTACGCACTTTATGACGTACTTCATGTGACAACATAATTTCAATGACAAAACTACCTACATGTAAAATCTTAGGACAATGGACGTGGAGGTTTTTTATTTAACAGTTGACTATTTTTTAAGCATCAAGCTATTTCAAAACGTATTTCGGATTTTGTGTTTGTTATTAGAGACGTGTTATGTATGTCTCTGTTGTCATGCATAATTAAAAGCATCGATAGAAATAAAATTAATCGCTTCAACATTTGATTTCGTAAATCGTGTTTATGGGGACAGTGTTTAGCAATGGATGCAATTGTTTAAAAAAGTGTGATTGAAAATCAAAAAGATAAGCGGATAGAATAACAGAAAAAGGAATTACAAATCTGTGTAATTTTGTTATAATAAAAAACGGATTTAAGTTGTCATCAAGGAATGTGGGTATTTTTCTATAAAATTTTGCTGTGTCAGTGTTTGATGAATCTTGTTAAAGCACAAATAGGCCTAGAGGCATCAATTTAATGTACAGATGAAATTCAGTTTAAATCGATATTTGCATTTTCCAAATCTTGTGCTACGTGTAATTATAATTATGTTCGATTCTTTTATTGAGTTGGGGCTTAATTTTATTGATCACCTTTGGCTAAGACTGAATGTGAACGCCATTTTATTCAGTAGCTCTAGTTGCGCGATTGCATTCTTTTCTGATATGAAAAATCAGCCTGGCGGGCTGATATAATTTATATTGGCCGGCTAGATACTAATAAAGGCCTGCTCGAGACGTCATTTTGTTACTATTTATAGTAACGATATGTGATATTTCCCCATACGGCTCTCCATCCACATACAAAATTACATCAACATATAAGCTGATATTCTTTTTTTATCTTGGTATTTCTATTTTGACAGACACACAGAAGTACTGACATATGTCAAGATGCTGAAAGACATAAAAAAGATGCACCACAATTATTTTGTAACATCCCTAATTCTTGAAATGTGTTTAGTATCTTCAAGTTAGTTAAAATAACCCATTGAAGATGAATTGACAGCTTAAACATTTGCACTGACACACATGATGGAATTTTATTCGAAGTGCTTCACTAATTTTTCTTTTAAATAATTTTCTGAAATAAATATTCAGCATCTGTAAGATAGAATGACTACTATAAATCAAGAATATTGGTGTTTTTACCCCAAAATAACATGCAACTGTAGATAGTAAAACAAATAGCTGTCATGTCTGTTTTGAGTTGGCCATTTTGCCTTGCTTTGTCAAAATGCCCCTTGCAATGAAAACTGTCTCTGGCGTTCTACAGAAAATGCTTGACAATTGATGACACTGCAAAAATGCTATTATATTCCAAAAATAGCTGTACCATCAGCAAGTCTTTTTTGGAAAATTACAAGGTAACTTTACCAGCTTCAGGCAATGAAATCATACAGTACATGAAGATAACTTCCTGGATATTACAGTCTACAGTTAAGAGTAATTATGTGTGATGGCAGAATTTTTATAACAAAACAACATGTGTTTGTGAAACACAATGTCCCTCTATATGATGTTTGACCTTGTAGGATGACCTTGACCCTTCACCACTCAAAATATGCAGCTCCTTGAGATACACACGCATTTCAAATATAAAATTGCTAGCTTCAATATTGCAGAAGTGACATTACATGCGCAATTTTGACCCATATATTTGACCTTGAAGGATGACCTTGACCTTTCACCACTCAAAATGTGCAGCTCCATGGGATACACATGCATGCCAAATATCAAGTTGCTATGTTCAATTTTGCAAAAGTATTCATAAAATAAGCCATTTGGGCCACATATATTTGACCTCTGACCTTGAAGGATGACCTTGACCTTTCACCACTCAAAATGTGCAGCTCCATGAGATACACATGCATGCCAAATATCAAGTTGCTATCTTCAGTATTGCAAAAGTATCATAAAATAAGCGATTTGGGCCACATATATTTGACCTCTGACCTTGAAGGATGACCTTGACCTTTCACCACTCAAAATGTGCAGCTCCATGAGATACACATGTATGCCAAATATGAATTTGCTATCTTCAATATAGCAAAAGTTATTGCAAAATATTAAAGTTGGCGCAAACCAACCAACCAACTAACCAACAGACAGGGCAAAAACAATATGCCCCCCCACTACTATAGTGGGGGACATAAAAAAAGAAAGGTACATTAATCTAACAAAAACTCTGTCACAGTGGGAATGTCCAATTAATTTAAGCACATTAATAGTTTTACTGTGAATTTAATACATACTAATAATTTGCAAATCATTCATTATTGAATAATGCATCACTCTCAGCTTTTTAGGTAATAATATTTTCTTTTTTTAAGGGTATTTAAAAAAATAAATAATTTTGCAGTCAGTTAATCTACTAAAAATGTTTGTGGCCCTTTGAATCAGACCTAGTGGGAGATTTGTTGTAGAAATAATTATGAACAACAACTAAAGTAATGTGACTGGGCAAGGATTGAAGTCTAGGCTTTTCTTACTGTCAGTAGTGTCAATCATGTATACCTCAGTGTCGATTGGCGTGTCCTCCTTGCCCTCATCAATATGCAGACCCCGTCCCTTGAGGTTTCTGTAAGCGTGGATGACCCAGGGTCGAGCATGCTGCAGGCTCACATAGCGTGGACCCAGCACACCCACTCTCAGAATCTGAAAACATACAGTGACCAATTGAATATATTTTGTTACAGTGTTATTTGCTGTATTTAGTGTAATTAATATTAGTCATGATAACTTGATAACTATTTCCCTGTGGCACATTAATGTCACCTATACTAAAGAGAACATAACTCAAGGACGAGTTTTACCAGCAACCATTTATAATACAGTAGAATTGCAATAACTCGAGCTGGTGATTTCTCGAAAACTGGCGATTACTCAAGCATTAAAGGAAGTCCTAACATTTTTCTTTAATTTCTATATAAAAATACCCGCAATAACTCAAACATGCGATTTTCGTAAACTCGAGGATGTGTGCTGGTCCCTGAAAGGCATTTCACACCTAAATAACTGGAATTATTCGGAGACACTTTCTCGTATGGTCAGTACTAAATTGATTCGAGTTGTGAAAACGGCGCAATCAAGCAGTCAAAAAAACGCTTGATTAGGTGTGAAGTTAGTCACAGTTTGAGAAACACTGCAAATTGTCATCCTTTGAGATGCACAGAACGGGAACTACATATGCTCTGCTCTCTTTCGCAAAACATCTTACGCCATCAGTTTAGGGAAGCTAATGGGTTGCGACAGTCTTCAATCTTAGACTTTGCACAACACAAGTCTGACTGAATGTAAATTAAATACAAACTGTGAAGTGATCATGTTGTTTTTCGTTGTTTTTTTCCATGCGCATGTATGTACCTTGTGTGCTATTTTAAATAAGCTACATGTACATGGAATATTGTTTGAACATTTTTGATTACATATGTGTTATGTGTGTAGTTTATTAAATTACATGAATGAACGGTCATTCTTATTGTTTAGTTTAGTATAGCGATTTTTACAAAGCCTTTTCTTTTCCAAGCAACGTGTAACATGTGAATAAAACGTTTGTGGTCAGAAGTTAAGCATCACCAACCGAAACAGTGAAAACAAATAACACCATGGATTACTCCAAACCTGCGATTACTACAGCATCGAGGTCAGTCCCGTACTACCTCGAGTTATCGCAGTTTTACTGTATTGGAATAAAAAGTAAAGAAATCAATTTTTAATCAACCGGATAACAGGTAATTCATCAAAGGCTAGCACCATCCATATATAGTCATTTTATAACCGCATGGTTTCATGGTCGAATTTCCATGATGACTTGGGCACGGACTCAATCAAATGCCTGATAAATAATTCATTCTAACGAAATGTAACTAGCTCAATCCCCTACAATGCCTTCATCAAGAAAAAAGGAATATTTAAGCAAATTTGGTTTCTAATGATTGGCTAGATTCTTAATTCATGTAACATTGACTGTGTATAAGTAGATGGATGGGTTTGGGAGGTTTGGGAAGGAAGGCATTTTCATGTCTCAGTTTTAAATAAGTTTTTTTTTTAACTTGCTAATGTTTTAACTGCTTTTGATAAGTACTGAGAAAGAGTCTTCAGAGTACAAGGGCTTGTTACCTGATAATAAAATGCATTGCTTATTTTATTAGTTCCATTATGGAGTTTCAGACTTTTACGCATATAAGGAGGAAGAGAGAAATCACAATCCATGTGGACTTCCGGAGGTTTAATGTAAGCATGTATATTACATGTAGTTTCCTTTGAAAGTACTCTAATACCACTGTAATATCCTCACTTTAAATGGGAATCCTTTTGCATAACACTTGGCATTATTATGACCACAATTAATACCTCTGGTGTATGGGATATCAATCTTATTACATTACAGACAAAAGCAAGGTTCACATTTGATGATGTCAGGAAACTTAACAAATGATCTCTTTCCATACATTTAACAGTCATGAAAATATATTCAGTTGTGAACAGTGATTACTTCCAGCCAATCAAATGGCTTAAGAGGCAGGAGGCCATATATAGACATGTATATGTCAACAATTGATCCTTTTATATTAACTTTTATTCTAGAACAATCTTTGATCTGTCTTTATCCTTTTGGTTGTCTGCTAGGCTTGATCAACGATGACATCCTATGAGATATGGACAACACTGGTGTTAAGATGTATTACTTAAGACTGGATTTAAGCCTTTTAAACACAAAAACAAAGACAATATTCAGACACTTATATTTCAATCCAACAAGAGGGCCATGATGGCCCTGAATCGCTCACCTGACTCATTAAGATCAGATGAAAACTATGACCTCTATTGTCTACACAATGTTTTTCTATGATTTGACCTAGTGACCTAGTTCCTGACTCTAGATGACCCAAATACAATCCCAATCCAGATTTCATCAAGATAAACATTCTGACCACAGTTCATAAATATTGGATGAAAACTGTGACCTCTATTGTCAACACAAGGTTTTTCTATTTATTTGACCTAGATTTTTACCCCAGATGACCCAAATACAATCCCACCCAGATTTCATCAAGAATTCTGACCAAATTTCATAAAGGTTGGATGAAAACTGTGATCTCTAATGTCTACACAAGGTTTTTCTATTATTTGACCTAGTGACCTAGTTTTTGACCCCAGATGACCCAAATAAAATCCCAACCCAGATTTCATCAAGATAAACATTCTGACCAAATTTCATAAAGATTGGATGAAAACTGTGACCTCTATTGTCTACAGAAGGTTGTTCTATTATTTGACCTAGTGACCTTGTTTTTGACCCCAGATGACCCAAATACAATCCCAAACCGGATTTCATCAAGATAAACATTTTGACCAAATTTCATCAAGATTGGATGCAAACTGTGACCTCTACTGTCTACACAAACAAATTGTTGAAGGACGGACGCACGGACACACGCAGGCACGCACAACGGACGCCTGACATCACACGATCACATAAGCTCACCGTGTCACTTCATGACAGGTGACCTAAAAATATGTGTCGGAGATAAACATGAACAGTTGTGGTTAAAATCCCATAGAAACAAGGGCTGTTTGTAAAACATGCATGCCCCCCTATATGGGCTATAAGTTGTAGTAGCAGCCATTGTGTGAATACGTTTTTTGTCACTGTGAATGGTGCTGGTGTTGGTGTAGTAGTAGTAGTAGTAGTAGTAGTAGTAGTAGTAGTAGTAGTAGTAGTAGTAGTAGTAGTAGTAATAGTAGTTGTAGTAGTAGTAGTAGTAGTAGTAGTAGTAGTAGTAGTAGTAGTAGTAGAAGTAGTAGTAGTAGTAGTAGTAGAAGTAGTAGTAGAAGTAGTAGTAGTAGTAGTAGTAGTAGTAGTAGTGGTAGTAGTAGTAGTAGTAGTAGTAGTAGTAGTAGTGGTAAAAGGAGTAGTAGTAGTGGCAGTAGTAGTAGAAGTAGTAATAGTAGACGTGGTGGTGGTGGTGGTGGTGGTAGTAGTACTAGTAGTAGTAGTACTAGTAGTAGTAGTAGTAGTAGTAGTAGTAGTAGTAGTAGTAGTAGTGGTAGTAGTAGTAGAAGTAGTAGTAGTAGTAGTAGTAGTAGTAGTAGAAGTAGTAGTAGTAGTAGTAGTAGTAGTCGTAGTAGTAGTAGTAGTAGTAGTAGTAGCAGTAGCAGTAGCAGTAGCAGCATTACAAGACCAATACTTAAGAATGATCAAATGGGAAAAGGTAACATAGCACCAGCAGTAAATATGGGGCTCATTTACAGGTCAGATTTGGAATCTCTGCTGTAAAATGAGATTTTGAATGAATTAAAGGGAGGCAAATCTGTAATAAAAAGAACATGCATAAATTGTAGTTGTTTCCCTTGTTTGAACCAAGCTAAATCCTTACAAGTTTGGAAAGAATTGGATGAAAAATTTGGACTTTATTGCATAAACACCATTTTCTCAATTCAAGGGGAGGTAATTCTGTACTTCATGGACCAATAATGCTCATTTTTTGTAGGGTTTGTGTCCTCATTAATATAAAGACACTGTGCAAATTTGGAAAGGATCGGACAAAAAATGTGGAAGATTTTTGAAAGTTTTCACAAAATAGGCAAAAACGAATAAACATGCAAAGTTCAACGAGCTCCTGCGGCCATGTTTTTTGACGAATCAAATTTCTTTGAACAACTTTTTCAGGGGAGCCCTCAAAGGTCATCCCTGTAAAAAAATTTGAAAATCTGATGAGCAGTTTCTGACAAGAAGATTTTTTAAGGTTTTAACCATATATGGTCATGGCGGCCATCTTGGTTATGTGATCAATTTTTTTTTAACAATTCTTTTGTCCCATGACCTAGGGATGCTCCACATGAAATTTAGTTGAAATTGGCTCAATGGTTTAGTAGAAGAAGATGTTTACAAATTGTTTACAGACGGACGGCCGGACGCCGGACGCTGAGTGATCACAATAGCTCACCTCGAGCTATCGCTCAGGTGAGCTAAAAATGCGTGTGGTGTGTAGAACTCATCAAGGTGCATGTACATATGAAGTTTCAAAGTTGAAGGTGGAAGCACTTTGATTTTAGAGCCAATATTAAGGTTTTAGCACATCGGACGCTGGACGGCGGACAACAAGCCAGGCTTTTTCCGCCCTATGCCACGGGTCCGAAATTCGGCCCCATTCCCAATGCAAATCTGGTTGTTTTTTTTCCCAATTAAAAAAAAAAAATTCCCAATTCCAAAAAAAATAAATATATACATATTATTTTTTTTACCTTAAAATATATAAGTTAACCTGTTCCGGTGTAGAAAATAGAAAGTGTTGCATAATTAAATTATTTGTTGCCTTGAATTTATTTAAAAAACTGTAAAATATTTTAATGATTATTTAAGACTTTCTTTATTTTCCTCAAAATCCGGCGCTTCGCACGATTTTTTTAAACCTCAAAAAAGGCCAGACCTTTTCCCCAAATTCAGATTAAAAAACCTGCACTTATCTCACATGTACATAATACTTTGTAAAATTTTAATCATAAGTTATCAAAACAGTCGTTATTAACCAGTTAACGGCTTCTTTAAAATATAAGAAACACTATTTACATGCAATAATTTTTCCCAATTGAGCCAATTTTGCGAATATTTTTTTCCCCAAAATGGGGGTTTTCACGACGCAAAATCCCAAAATTCCAGTGTGGCGTATTCCCAAAATGGAGCGGAAAAAGCCTGCGAGCTGGCTATGAAAATACCTTGGGTTTTCTCTGAAAACAGCCGAGCTAAAAAGTACCTTAGTAAACAAGAGCTTTGTCTTTGTTGACATGCAAGAATTGATGACATATTTTCTCTCTCCAGCAAATAACAAGAATAACATTGCCTCTTTTTTCCTTGCAAGAAAAAGTAGGATAAAACAATAGCTGTCACCATAGGATGACATATGCCCCTGAAAAACGCTTTTTCAAACCCTAAATGCAGATTTAAAAACCTAACCGCGGACCTTAAGTTCAACGTCAAGGTCAAAATATGTGTGTCTATGGACAGGCCTTGTCCATATACACAGGCATACCAAATATGAAGGTTACATATGAAACAACATAGAAGTTATGAGCATTTTTTGAAATCTAAACGCAAAGTGTGAAGGACAGACAGACGGACCGGACATGAGATCACTATATGCCCACCTTCGGGGGCATAAAAAGAAATTACTGAAAATGAACTATATAACAATCACATATATCAGTACAAACATTGACATTTCTATAGATATCACTAATTGCAAATCCATTTTTTCTCAGAATTTATGGCTCAATTATGTCCAAGTTTGATTACAAGAACAATACAACCCTCAATTGTCATTAGTTTGCTGTCAAAATTATTTTGATATACTTTTTCCCTACGGATAAGGTTGCCATCGGTATTGGATTGGGAAGATTCTATAAATGGTAAATCTTGTATCTAAGATACACTGCTCTGCCTTTTTGACCCTTCCAGTTATAAAGATATCATTACTCCAGCAATATATATTGAAGATGAACATTGATCCTTTCTGGTTGTCTTAGGTGGTCTTTTTATAAGGATCTTATTACATGCCCTATTGTTTACCAAATAAATATAGAACAATATTTGATTGACTCTATCCATGTTGATTCTATCTTTGATCAAATAGCTCCACCACAAGTGATTCTATCCTTGATTACTCTATCCTTGATAACTCTTTACTTGATAACTTTATCCTTGATTGCCACAATAAATGTCTGCTGGTTGGTTAAGTGTTCTTTCACCCTTTCCCACTTAGAAGAAAATTGAAAATGACTATGTGCAAACTGCATAAAATTGAACAGCCTGCGAGTAACTCACAGTCTGTTCAGGTTTTATGCTGTTTGCTGCTCATCAGTATTAAAGGGTTGGAAATGAAGCCATTTAAACTTGAATTTTGTAAGAAAAGTATTTTTAAATGGAACTTTTTAAGGGACTACAAATGCGTGAAAATACGAATCTGAGTGGTTACATTCATAAAGACATCAATCTTTTATGAACATCTGCTACAAACGATTTGCATCCTTGACAATGTGATGTAAAATACGAGATTAATTTTAAAAAGTTTGAAATTAAAACATTTACAACAAATGTAAGTGCGACACTTAAGTATATTCAGTACAACACAATTAAGGGAAGCCCATTTTTATTTTTTTTTTATTTTTTTAAAAGGGAGATAATTTCTAAACCTGCCAAATGATATATTGAAATTTTATTTCAAAGCGGATCAATGGGGGGAATTGTGTTTCTGACAAACACATCTCTTGTTTCTTTTTCTTTTTTATATATGCTATAATAGAGACAAGGAGTTCAACTTCGTTGACTGTAAAACTAGACCATCTTTTTTGCTAACCATGTAACTCAAACAATTTTTAAAGAATCAACTACACAACGGTTGTTTTTGAATGCAAATAAAATAATTTATCAGGAAAAATTAACATCAGTACCATTGATCCAGCAGTATTTAGATACCAGCCCTCAGAAATTGACCCATTTCCAAAATCGTGTTTGGTCGGACACAAGTGTTTCCACATAGAGATTTTCCATATTGATCACTTTAAAAAGCTTAAACTCAATAACCAAGTCATTAAACGGTAGATAAATAGCATCTGTATGCACACTAAACATTTTAAGCTTGGCGTTTTCAGAGAAAACATGAGGTATTGTCACAGCCAGCTTGTCGTCCGCCGTCTGACGTCCGCGTCGTGCTAAAACCTTAACATTGGCTCTAAAATCAAAGTGCTTTCGTCTACAACTCTGAAACTTCATATGTAGATGCACCTTGATGAGTTTTACACACCACACCCATTTTGGGGTCACTAGGTCAAAGGTCAAGGTTATTGTGACCTCTAAAAAAAAAAAAAATCTGACAAGCTTTCATTTATTCAAAACTGCACCTGAAGCCTAGCATGGCAACCGTTATGCTGTGCTCTTGTTCAATCGGTTACAATACCTATTGTAACAAGAGCACCGCCTTGCGGGTGCAGACCGCTCATCTATTTTCTTTTTAAAGGTGAAGGGACTCTCATTTTCAATCACAAAGGAGGGAGGGGTGGAGTGAAGAGGGGTGTATAGTGTGGGGTTGTGGACATTTATTACATTATCTTCCAAAAAAGCCAAAAAAAAAAATAAAAAATAATAAATAAATCGGGGGCGGGGGGGGGGGGGGGGGGGGGGGGGGGGGGGGGGGGGGGGGGGAGGGGGGGGTGGGCGGGGGGTGGTGGGGGGAAGGGCGATGGGGGGGGGGGGGGATTTTTTGGGTGCAATGGTTGGACTGTATTTCAAACATAACCGTTTAAAAAAAAAATTGCGGGGGTGGGGTATAGTGTGAGGGTGTGGTGGTAATTTGTGAGATGATCTGAAACAAAAAAACAAAAAAACAAAAAAAAAATTGGGGGTGGGGGGGGGGGGGGGGGGGGTGGGGGTTATAGTGTGAGGGTGTGGTGGTCATTTGTGAGATGATCTTAAAAAAAAAACAAAAAAAATAGGGGGGGAGGGGGAGGTGGGGGAGGGCACGGGGGACGGTTTGGGTGGAGTATATTGTGGTATGTCAGGTAAGAGTAGTTTCGTCAAAGTATCAATAAAATCTAATCATAAATAAAGAAGTTATGGCAATTTTAGCAAAATTTAATAATTTGACCTTGAGAGTCAAGGTCGTTCAAAGGTCAATGTAAAATTCAACTTGCCAGGTACAGTAACCTCATGATAGCATGAAAGTATTTGAAGTTTGAAAGCAATAGCCTTGATACTTAAGAAGTAAAGTGGATCGAAACACAAAATTTAACCATATATTAAAAGTTACTAAGTCAAAAAAGGGCCATAATTCCGTAACAATGACAACCAGAGTTATGCAACTTGTCCTTTTACTGTACCCTTATGATAGTTTGTGAGTGTTCCAAGTATGAAAGCAATATCTATGATACTTTAGGGGTAAAGTGGACCAAAACATAAATCTTTACCAAATTTTAAATTTTCTAAGTATAAAGGGCCCATAATTCCGTCCAAATGCCAGTCAGAGTTACATAACTTTGCCTGCACAGTCCCCTTATGATAGTTAATAAGTGTTGCAAGTATGAAAGCAATAGCTTTGATACTGTAGGAATAAAGTGGACCTAAACACATAACTTAATCAAATTTTCAATTTTCTAAGTATAAAAAGGGCACATAATTCTGTCAAAATGCCAGTCAGAGTTACATTACTTTGCCTGCGCAGTCCCCTTATGAAAGTTAGTAAGTGTTGCAAGTATGAAAGCAATAGCTTTGATGCTTAAGGAATAAAATGGACCTAAACACAAAACTTAACCAAAATTTTCAATTTTGTAAGTATAAAAAGGGCACATAATTCTGTCAAAATGCATGCCAGAGTTATCTAACTTTGCCTGCCCAGTCCCCTCATGATAGTAAGTACTGTGAAACCATTTATTTTCGACAGCACAAAATTTCGTCATTTTTATAAAAATGACGATTTCGTCAGCACTTCAATTCGCCGATTTCTGATTTTAAATTTAAAAAAATGCGTCAGCCAATATCCGATTCGTGTGTAATACATATTCGCGATCAATCGCAGTTGCGAAAAATCGTACGAATGCGGGAACACACTTGAGAATCACTGCAGGCGGTGGGTCCTGTTTGTCACATGCCAATTAACTAGTCTTTTGTTATCAAGGGACAGTAATGGGCCCTCTTAATGTATGCCATTCACACGTTCATTGTTATGATTAGCGGACAAGTGGGATCGAATAACCGTTAACGAGTGTTTGTAACAACGAAGCCAATTGCCCATTAGTCTTTTTCTAATATTATAATTGCCATACTGATAACAATCGTAATTCTAGTTGGAATGATTTTTATTAAAATGCTGCCAATACCGTTTTAAAACTGTTTGTGTTATACAAAAGAGGTTCCAGTTTGTTAAGTGTTTTTTTTCAAATAAAATGCTTTTTTATTCTGATATCAACATTAAAATTATAAACTCTATGTGTGTGTTTGTTCTTAAAAAGTAAACTACCGGTATATAAATCAATAATGTCAATAATTTAAAAATAAATAAATTGATACATTTAAAATAGTAATAAGTGTGGTTTAACGCAAACAATCAAACAACAAACAGCAATTAAAATATTCTTTATTAATTTGTGATAAATACGCATGTTGATCACACATCGTCATCTTTTCATTTGGTTTATTGTCTTTCATCGGCATTCGCTGCGTGATGGCTAATATGCAACACCCCTGAAAAACACAATGCACCTAATGGGTAATAAAGTTATAAACAATTAGCGCTAATTCATTACCATTCTACATAAACGAAGTAAACGCATTCGATACAGCTGTACTGCACACGCGTTTTAAAGAAGTGTAACGTGTCAGTTAAGTACCTTGTGTAATCTACATCCCTTTGTGTCAAAACCGGATTAATCTTGATTACGAAACAGCAGTGAATGTGTGCATGGATTATGTTGGAATTTAATGCCTCATGTCTACGGTAAAGTTTTAAAATATTGTTCAACTCAGTGTTTGTTTTTGTTCAAACATAGAGCATGATTGTTCGTTAGGATCTTAAATTCACCGATCGGTCGACTGACGAAATTTATGAAAATTAATGCCTGACGATTAATAATGGTTTCACAGTAAGTGTAACAAGTTTGAATGCAATAGCATTGATACTCACTGAGAAAAGTGGACCTAAACGCAAAACTTAACCAAAATTTTCAATTTTCTAAGTATAAAAAGGGCACATAATTCTGTCAAAATGCACGCCAGAGTTATCTAACTTTGCCTGCCCAGTCCCCTCATGATAGTAAGTAAGTGTACCAAGTTTGAATGCAATAGCATTGATACTTTCTGAGAAAAGTGGACCTAAACGCAAAATTTAACCGGACGCCAACGCCGACGCCAAGGTGATGACAATAGCTCATAATTTTTTTTTCAAAAAATAGATGAGCTAATAGAAAAAGTATGACAAACACCATTTTATCGCGTCTTTCGATCCGGGAGTACAAAATCTCAACAGAAAAATTCTATTTTGACTCTTGGAAACCCTTTGATGACGTCAGAGATTTTGTAACACAAAGTGTGCTTGGTCGGTTTTCATCAATTTCTCACTCACCTTTTTATGGAGATCCTCGAGAAATTCCGCCAAACCAATAAAAAAGACTTTTATCAAATTTATGCTTTATTGAATGAGGTCAGAAGATTCCCAAATTCCTTCAAAAATTGTTTACAGTAAAGATGGTCTAGTTTACGGTAAACGAACTCCTTGTCTCTATTATAGCATATATAAAAAAGAAAAATGAAAAAAAATATGGGCTCCCTCCTGTGTTCAGTACAAATTGAAAAACATTACAGAATTTTTTTTACAAACGGATTTGTCCGAGATTACCCTATGTCCAACTTTTCACAGATTCACCCAACTGCAAGAATACTACTGATTCATAGAATATTTATAATCTATGAAGCCTTCTTTATATAATTGGACATTTTGCATGAGATGATCTTTTCATGTCTTTATGTGACTCCAACCCACAAAAATACTAGACCTTTTCATGAATTTTCTTAAAAATCTTATTTTAGCCATTAAAAAAACAAGCTTAAGTAATGTAAAGTGCAAAAAATGCCATACAATTATTACCAATTGACTTTGTCACAGCCGAAAAATATCTTATTAGTAATATATCAATATTTTGCCATGTTGTTGATGGTTTCAAATGAGAATGCTTTTACATGACCTGACATTTGACATAAAGAATGTTTATTTTGTGTATACATTTAATTGGTGCTTGTTGTTCAATTATATCTGGCTCTGTGCCACACAGTTAAGCGGCCCATCCACACACAATATCATTGTCAATTTCACTGACTCAATAATATTGACAGAATATTTTTTGCCCTTTAGCCATGTTTACTGTATGGAAATTTTGACTAGTCTACATATAGAAATGTATAAATATTGATAAAATATAATGGAAAGGTGCAAAACACTCCTCAATACAATTGACAATGCGTCAATAAATATTTGAGATCTCTGATTTTCTTCAATACATTGACTCAATCTTCAATATCATCCATTCACAGCGGGAACCCCTTGACATGTACATCTTGGATTTAAAAATAATTCTCAAGGGAAGCACAATAGTTTTAATTCTCAAGGGAAGCACAATAGTTTGTTTTTTGTGGAATAGCTCATGGATATATTACATGTTGTTTCAAAAAATATCTTCTTAAAAATTAACAATGTATTCTGGCTTTTTACTTGACTTTGAGTTCCCAGTAAATTTCTCTGAGAAAATTGTACTTCATACATTGGAGCTATTTACCATTGAAGACAAAAGGACCTTATTTTCAGAAATAATCAAAGGTCCCCTCTTACTAAAATTATTTTAACAAGATGATATTTATGTACAGTTTTGAGTTTAATCATAACAAGGGACAAAATTGTCACAAAACCAGGTTTTCATTGTGAAAAAAAATCTGATAAAGGGAGAAAACTCAAACTGAACTTTTGAAATGACCAAAAAAAAATAACCCCCTTTGTAAGTTTTTTTTTTAAAATCTATTTTTAGTCGTGGCGACCTTGACATTGGAGATATTGACGTGATTCTTTCGTGGGACACACCGTCCCATGATGGTGAACAAATGTGCCAAATGATTTTAAAATCTCACAATGAATGACATAGTTATGGCCAGGACAAGCTCATTTATGGCCATTTTTGACCTTTGAACTCAAAGTGTGACCTTGACCTTGGAGATATCGACGTAATTATTTCGCGCGACACACCGTCCAATGATGGTGAACAAATGTGCCAAATGATTTTCAAATCTGACGATGAACGACATAATTATGGCTCGGACAAGCTCATTTATGGCCATTTTTGACCTTTGAACTCAAAGTGTGACCTTGACCTTGGAGATATCGACGTAATTATTTCGCGCGACACACCGTCCAATGATGGTGAACAAATGTGCCAAATGATTTTAAAATCTGACAATGAACGACATAGTTATGGCCCGGACAAGCTTATTCCGCCAGCCCGCCAGCCAGCCAGCCAGCCCGCCCGCATTCGCCAATCTAATAACCAGTTTTTTCCTTCGGAAAACCTGGTTAAAAATGTGTTTTATTATTTTATTTCTTTGGATGCATTTAGCACGGTCTAAAAATACAAAGTTACATAAACAGTATGCTACATTTATACAGCATGGTTAATTTTCTTTTTAAATTGTTTTCACAGCATCTGTGATGTACATACTTTATGAGACTAGAATAGGTAATCATAATTTTTCTCCTGATAATGTCTGTGGAGATTCTGTATTTCTAGGTATCACTGATTTCCCTTATTTAGTGAAATCATTCATTGGAATACTGCCTCGTGTTGTCACAGAGTTTTCCAAGAAAAACATGTCCCATTTGCTTTCTTTACCGAATACTGTCTCTTTGCTCCCATTACAGTCTTAAATCCAGGACAATATCCAAGCATATGGCAATATATGTACAATAAATATTGATATAAAGCCACATTATATTAGAAATAATGTCAACAGTAAGGACACATAACCATTAAACTACAAAAACATTCCATTGAAGCTTTTGAGCAAGAATTGAGACGCAGCAGCCAAAACATACATGGCAAATGATGTTTTTCGATAACTGTCAATGGCTTTAAATGCATTGCTATGAGGCCCCCACAGATTGTTAAAGTATTCTCAGATTAACCCTATCAAACATTTGTAAAATGAACTGTTTACTTTTTATTACACCGTTTGGTCCATTTTCACTTGCTTATGAAATTTTAAACAGCTGACTTATTTTTTCTGTAAATTTTTGTCCAGCCTCCTTTTAAAAGGCCTATATTGTTTTTGGTTAAAAAGTAAATACATGTGTTAGTACAAAATGGCCACATTTGATAAGATCAATGTTAGGCAGAAATGCTTAACAACTATTTACAACACGATTTTTCTTAATTCTGCATTTTGATTTCACCTCTTGCTATATCTAGAATAGAATTTTAGTTAAAGTTGAATAGTAGCAATTAAATGAAACACTTATTGTTTTATGATAATATTCAAACAATAGTATTTGTCTCAAACAAGATTAATTGTTTAGCTTTACCATTCGCAACTACATCAGGAATGTCATGAAACTGTGTGACACATTAAGGCTTGTAATAATTTAACAAGCTATACACATATCATAAAACACTAACAGAATCAAAGAGTACAAGGGCTGTTTGTAAAACATGCATGCCCCCCATATGGGCTGTCAGTTGTAGTCAGGCAGACACTGTGTGAATACGTTTTTTGTCACTGTGACCTTGACCTACGACCTAGTAACCTGAAAAATCAATAGGAGTCATCTGCAAGTCATGATAAATGTACCTATGAAGTTTCATGATCCTAGGCCTAAGTAGTCTTGAGTTATCACCCGGAAACCATTTTACTGTTTCGAGTCACTGTAACTTTGACCTTTGACCTAGTGACCTGAAAATCAATAGGGGTCATCTGCCAGTCATGATCAATGTACCTATGAAGTTTCATGATCCTAGGCAGGGTTTTTTTTTGGCGCGATTTTATAGCCTAAATTCGGCTATATTCCCAATCGCAAAAAGTATCCTTTTTTTCTTAACCAAATTTTCAATTTTCTAAGTATAACAAGAGGGCCATGATGGCCCTGAATCGCTCACCTGACTCATTAAGATCAGATGAAAACTATGACCTCTATTGTCTACACAATGTTTTTCTATGATTTGACCTAGTGACCTAGTTCCTGACTCTAGATGACCCAAATACAATCCCAATCCAGATTTCATCAAGATAAACATTCTGACCACAGTTCATAAATATTGGATGAAAACTGTGACCTCTATTGTCAACACAAGGTTTTTCTATTTATTTGACCTAGATTTTTACCCCAGATGACCCAAATACAATCCCACCCAGATTTCATCAAGAATTCTGACCAAATTTCATAAAGGTTGGATGAAAACTGTGATCTCTAATGTCTACACAAGGTTTTTCTATTATTTGACCTAGTGACCTAGTTTTTGACCCCAGATGACCCTAATAAAATCCCAACCCAGATTTCATCAAGATAAACATTCTGACCAAATTTCATAAAGATTGGATGAAAACTGTGACCTCTATTGTCTACAGAAGGTTGTTCTATTATTTGACCTAGTGACCGTGTTTTTGACCCCAGATGACCCAAATACAATCCAAAACCGGATTTCATCAAGATAAACATTTTGACCAAATTTCATCAAGATTGGATGCAAACTGTGACCTCTACTGTCTACACAAACAAATTGTTGACGGACGGACGCACGGACACACGCAGGCACGCACAACAGATGCCGGACATCACACGATCACATAAGCTCACCGTGTCACTTCATGACAGGTGACCTAAAAATATGTGTCGGAGATAAACATGAACAGTTGTGGTTAAAATCCCATAGAAACAAGGGCTGTTTGTAAAACATGCATGCCCCCCTATATGGGCTATAAGTTGTAGTAGCAGCCATTGTGTGAATACATTTTTTGTCACTGTGAATGGTGGTGGTGGTGGTGGTGGTGGTGGTGGTGTAGTTGTAGTAGTAGTAGTAGTAGTAGTAGTAGTAGTAGTAGTAGTAGTAGTAGTAGTAGTAGTAGTAGTAGTAGTAGGGCTAGTAGTAGTAATAGTAGTAGTAGAAGTAGTAGTAGTATTAGTAATAGTAGCAGTAGCAGTAGCAGAAGCAGTAGCAGCATTACAAGACCAATACTTAAGAATGATCAAATGGGAAAAGGTAACCTAGCACTGGCAGTAATTATGGGGCTCATTTACAGGTCAGATTTGGAATCTCTGCTGTAAAATGAGATTTTGAATGAATTAAAGGGAGGCAAATCTGTAATAAAAAGAACATGCATAAACCGTAGTTGTTTCCCTTGTTTGAACCATGCTAAATCCTTACAAGTTTGGAAAGAATTGGATGAAAAATTTGGACTTTATTGCATGAACACCATTTTCTCAATTCAAGGGGAGGTAATTCTGTACTTCATGGACCAATAATGCTAATTTTTTGTAGGGTTCGTGTCCTCATTGATATAAAGACACTGTGCAAATTTGGAAAGGATCGGACAAAAAATGTGGAAGATTTTTGAAAGTTTTCACAAAATAGGCAAAAACGAATAAACATGCAAAGTTCAACGAGCTCCTGCGGCCATGTTTTTTGACAAATCAAATTTCTTTGAACAACTTTTTCAGGGGAGCCTTCAAAGGTCATCCCTGTGAAATTTTTTGAAAATCTGATGAGCGGTTTCAGACGAGAAGATTTTTTAAGGTTTTTACCATATATGGTCATGGCGGCCATCTTGGTTATGTGATCAATTTTTTTTTAACAATTCTTTTGTCCCATGACCTAGGGATGCTCCACATGAAATTTAGTTGAAATTGGCTCAATGGGTTAGTAGAAGAAGATGTTTACAAATTGTTTACAGACAGACAGACGGACGGACGGACGCCGGACACTGAGTGATCACAATAGCTCACCTCGAGCTATCGCTCAGGTGAGCTAAAAATGCATGTCAAAATGCATGCCAGAGTTATCTAACTTTGCCTGCCCAGTCCCCTCATGATAGTAAGTAAGTGTACCAAGTTTGAATGCAATAGCTTTGATACTTTATATGAAAAGTGGACCTAAACACAAAACTTAACCGGAAGCTGATGACAAAAGCTCATAACTTTTTTTCAAATGACCTTGACCTTTGACCTAGTGACCTGAAAATCAATAGGGGTCATCTGCGAGTCATGATCAATGTACCTATGAAGTTTCATGATCCAAGGCATAAGCGTTCTTGAGTTATCATCTGGAAACCATTTTACTATTTCGGGTCACCGTGACCTTGACCTTTGACCTAGTGACCTGAAAATCAATAGGGGTCATCTGCTAGTCATGATCAATGTACCTATGAAGTTTCATGATCCTAGGTGTTCTATTGGGTCTATTTTAATTAATCCACCTCAGGAAAATAAGACAAATACACAATTTCACTTTTAACTATATTATACTTTCATTACATAGGCGCTCAATGTCAATGTTTATATTTATCATTTTTTTATTTATTTGTTTATTATTTTGTTTTTAGTTACCCGTTGTTTATTATAATGCATACACATACTAAATCAATACAAATCTTCCGACAAAACGTCTGCTTAAAAAATGTTCGACTATGTACATAGAAATTGACAAGGTAAATCACTCGCCATTTTCTGAAGCAACGGAAGTGCATCATTATGCATAATTAAATCGCTGTCACCCCGCTCGCTTATTGAAATGCCCGCGCAGGCTATGTTTTATTACACTGTAGTTATTTAAATATTTCACAATATACTTTACTTTTCATAAAAAGCATTAAACACCTATTTTCTATTGTTTCTATAAAATATTCCAATGTATGTCCTTTCTCTATAAAACCAAAAACTCAACTAACTGCTATTCTATCAAAGTTATTCTTAGTTAACAGCTTTTTAAATGTCAAACATCTATTCAGGAAATTTATTTGTTGCAATATAAACAAAGAGCATGGTGAAATTAATTCTCTTTCATCAGAGTGATATTAATGTAAACAACAGGCATCAAAATAATGTTATTAATTTTATGGTTAAATGCTATCCATTAATTTTCCAGCAGTACACTAGGCATAAGCGTTCTTGAGTTATCATCCGGAAACCATTTTACAATTTCGAGTCACCGTGACCTTAACCTTTGACCTAGTGATCTCAAAATCAATAGGGGTCATCTGCGAGTCATGATCAATGTACCAATGAAGTTTCATGATCCTAGGCCTAAGCGTTCTTGAGTTATCATCTGGAAACCATCTGGTGGACGGACAGACATACGGACCGACATGTGCAAAACAATATACCCCCTCTTCTTCGAAGGGGGGCATAAAAATGTGTGCATATGAGAGTTTATTTACAGGTCATCTCTGAGTCTTCATTACTACCTTATTTGCTGACCTGCCCCTGTGACCTATCAGGGGAAAATATTTTATTTTGTGCCAAAGTAGGTCACATTTACCCCAGCTGCCCGGGTTTTTGCTAATTTGTTTTATATAATACAAATAGACCATCGCACGGTCACATGGTCAATGGGACCTTAATGTTCACTGGTAGTCATCATTATCATCACCATCATCATCATTATTATTATCCTTATTGCCATCATCACCCCATCACCTTTATTATTATCAATATTATAAATATTACCACCATTATTAATTGTATTCATGATTGATTGTTTAGAGTTTGTTTATTAAATTGTGTGTGTTGTTACTGTGCTCTCCGCCCAAAGAGGTGTTAGTGGGTGTTCGAGCAGGATACAGAAAACGCCCTGATTCCAGAGGCGTCCCTGGTTCTTTTAAGTGCCCAGTGTAGAGCACCGATACACTGCATCCCCATTTAATTTCCCTCAAGGAAGACATGTTAGTCAGTTAACAGAGCTCCAGATAAGGTTTTGTGAAATTCTTAAATTACTACCAGATTTTCAAAAAGAATTCTTAACTCTGAAATTTTATTCTTAACGTTACTACTAAGTTTTGGAAAATAATTCTAATTTTTTCAAAATGACCTAAAACTAAATAATAATGGTTATTTTCATGCAAAAAAATCAAAATAAACATACTAGCAACTTTATTTATACGAGTTCAAAAGTGTCTTTTCAGTATTATACAATTTTATTTTTCAAATAACTTCATATGCCCAAACTGTGCTTAGATTGCATGCCTTAGATGAATTTTTACATATTTCACAATTAAAACGGGTCTCCCCTTCAATTTTTTCAACGATTAGCCACGGGACTTGTCCCTTCCACTAGTTCAATGTTTTTTTGGACCCGTCGTGTCGCGTTTTTGTTTAGCTTTTCCGACTGTGTCGGCAACTGAACATACAACAGCGCATAAGATCTTTTCTATAATGTCTTTCTAAACATTTAACTTTGGCTCACTTTGCGTACAATATGTTAAAAGCGTGTTTTTGGACGCTTTGCAGTTTTTTTGGACGCTCTCTGGGCGCCGCCATTGTTTTTTGACAGATAGACTGTATTCGCCGCTTTTATTGGAAAAAATGCGCTTTGTTAAACAAACCGGATAACCATTCTATATAAGCACCGCAAAGACCTTTAGTTCGCGAAAAGAACTCAATAAAAATCGATACGAACTGATGTGAAAATAATATTCGTAACTTGATTTTGTAATTCTTAATGGTACGACAAGATTTTAAAATAAATACGTAACGGACTTGAAAATAATTCATAATTACGAAAATACGACCCTTATCTGGAGCTCTGGTTAAGATAGTATTTACAGTGTTATTTAAACCAATAACACAAAAACTAACAACCATATATCGAGGGCAGAACGGAAAACTGCAGTATCTCTTATTCTTTATTTAATATGAGTTACAACAGTCTTCTGTTCACCCCTCGATATATGATCAGTGAACAAAAACCTAGCAATACATACTAGCATGATGAGACTAAGATGTCACGGTTTAAAAGTAATTTGAGGATGGGATTGAATTGAGTATTATTGCTGTCAGTGTCCGTCAATATAATTTAATACTCGAACACAGATACAAATAGGCAATCAAGTATTTCAAAAGGGGCAATGTACCTGTTATATGCTGACATATGTTATGATATTAAACTAGCCTCGCTTTATGTCTTTTAAGAGAAAATTGCAGTGCGGGTAAACAGTTTCTTTCCTCAATTATACTGCTTACTCTGCGCCCATATAACAAATATCATGCACTGTAAACCAAATAATAAGAAAAAAACGAGACAGCATGGGATAGATAAGAGAAAGCCACCACTATTACTTGAAAAAAATATAATTAAGTAGGTTATGTCATATGGGCCAAGCATGCGGGCATGCTGGAAATTCGCCAGGTGTGCGCCACTAGCGCCACTAACATACTCTACCCAATATATTATAGTATATGTACCTACATTTGGAATCTAACATATAGCAGTCATATTATGATAAAACATAATTTAAACTGTATGTAAGGCTGTATGCGTACTCTTTGTTAGGGGAGCACTGTGTATAGACCCATGTTCGCACTTATTGCATCTTCAAGCGATGTGTGGAAGTGTGTTATAGTACGCGCGCTTGTCTCTTATCACGTAGTAGGCAGCTAGTTACAGCCTAAGAGAGGGAAAGGGTCTCGCGGAACCTTGTTTTTATTAAAGTTTGACCATTGTGGTCATTCGGCCTAATGTTATGCGTATTGTGAGTACCTGTCTGTCGTTTGAGTGTGTAAGCTAACAGTAAAATTCTTTTTTGTATTCTTTAAATATTTGTTTAAGGAGGATGTAATGGAAACTTAGTGTTAAAGAAACTATAAACAAGGAACATTTATGTAATGTTTAATTTTATAATAGCTTAGTTTAATTTAATAATAGATTAGTTGTTTGAGAGATGTTTATGCAAAATAAATTAAATATTTCTAAATTATTAAATTGCCTGCGTAATTTGTAACAATCATTTTGAAATAAGCTTGACCTTCAGAATAATAATTTCAAGTGTAACATCATGAACATTTGGGGCAGTATTGAATTAATATAATTATTGAAATTTGTAATAAATAAGAACCGTCAATAAGTACCGGACACAAGCATTTGTTTATTGTGCTTGTCAAGACACTGGTCAATTCCATTACGGGTCCGTTGCATACGTCATATTTACATTCATACATGCCATAATTTTTCAGACCAATTCCGGGACATTGAGTTAAATTGTCCTGGACTTTTGCCGATTTTCCGGGACATGTATAAAATGTAGCGATATTTAAAGACAAATGCATTTTTGGTTCATTTTTTTGTTGTTTCGCATCGTTAATTGCAAAAGTTCGAAAGCCTATCCGAAATACACTTGATCTATTAACGTCAAATTAAGCATTACTACTTCCGTTACTAGATACAAGCCACGTGTTTTCAGTGTAAGCGTTCTAAACATAGATGGTGACGTCACTGCGTTATTGTTATTAAGACCGGTGTGTAACGCGTAGTTGTTGATACGCCTTTATTCATTTATAACATTTATATAATAAAAAATACAACAATACAGTACCGTTAGATCGTCAACTCAAATCAATTCACAATACATTCAACCAATCACAATAAAACAAATACAGCAAAACAGTACCGGTAGATCGTCAACTTAAAATCCGGACAGTCACACATTAGTTACACACTTGTGCCATAGTGACCTAGTAGAATAAAGTCAATTAACAACCACATTAAACAATGACGCCTTTTCGGTTTGACCGCGAACGTGAGACAATCGATATGATAACAGGACCCCTGTTAATTGATCGATTTTGACACGTAGCGTAGTCTGCCTATTCGGGTAGGCATTGTCATGGAGACGCTGCAGATATACACAGATTCGAGGTGCAGTTAAGCCTAAGATAAGGTACATGTATATATGGATTTTGTAAATTCCGGGACATTTGACATTTTTCCAGGACAGCGGGACAATTTCTTCATTTCCGGGACTGTCCCGGACAATCCGGGACGTATGGCATGTATGTACATTGCACATGACTTTTCACACTGGCAATCAGAGTTGCACATGTAACAATCGACTGTTTCGTTGTTTTATATCTGTATTTTGACTTCAGTAAAATCAGTATCACGCCCATAGCTAGATAGGAGAGGTCATCATTTCTTGCTGTGGCAGAGATTCAAAGGAACTGGCCTGTTCTGTGCAGCCCAATATGTCATTAGAACAAACATGACTCGTGAACACCCTAGCAGTCACCTTTTTCAACAGACCAGAACCATTTCATACACATCCAAGATATCATTTAAACAAATATACTGACAAAGTTTTATGAAGATTCATAACTCCATATAAGGAAAAATGCCCCGCCAACTGGTGGCCATGTTTTTCAAGCAACTGGAACCATTTTCGAACTTGTCCAAAATATCATTGAGACAAATCTTCTGACAAAGTTTCATGATGAACGTACAATAAATACGGCTTCTAGAGTGTTAACAAGGTTTAACTATAGCTATATTAGGATATTAGCCACGCCCCCTTAGCGGCCATGTTTTTCCACCAACCGGTAATATTTTCCAACTTATCCAAGATATCATTGGGGCTAATCATCTGACCAAGTTTCATGATGATCTGACAATAAATGTGGCCTCTAGAGTGTTATAACAAGGTTTTACAAAAGCACGATATATAGCCTTATTAGGAAAAATGCCCCGCCCCCTGGTGGCCATGTTTTTTAAGCAACCAAAACCATTTTCGAACTCATCCATGATATCATTAGGACAAATCTTCTGACCAAGTTTCATGAAGATCAGAAAATAAATGTGGCCTCTAGAGTGTTGACAAGGTTTTACTATAGCCATAGAAGGAAAAATGCCCAGCCCCCTGGCGACCATGTTTTTCAACCAACCGGCATCATTTTTTAACTTGTCCAAGATATTATTTGGATGAATCTTCTGACCAAGTTTCATGAAGATCGGACAATAAATGTGAACTCTAGAGTGTTAACAAGATTTTACAATAGCCATATATAGCCATTTAAGGAAAAATGCCCCACCCCTTGGCAGCCATGTTTTTCAAGCAAATGTAACCATTTTCGAACTCATCCAAGATATCATTGAGACCAATCTTTTGACCAAATTTCATGAAGATTGGACAATAAATGTGGCCTCTAGAGTGTTAACAAGGTTTAACTATAGCCATATATAGCCATATAAGGAAAAATGCCCTGCCCTTGGCAGCCATGTTTTTCAAGCAAACATAACCATTTTCGAACTCATCCAAGATATGATTGAGACCAATCTTCTGACCAAATTTCATGAAGATTGGACAATAAATGTGGCCTCTACAGTGTTAACAAAGTTTTACTATAGCCATATAAGGAAAACTGCCCTGCTCCCTGGCGGCCATGTTTTTTTCCCGATCTGGACCATTTTCGAACTCGTCCGAGATATCAATGTAACAAATGTTTTGACCAAGTTTCATAATGATTTGGCAAAAATTGTGACTTCTAGAGTGCTCACAAGGTTTCTTAAAGTCATATAAGAAATACTGCCCCGCCCCCTGGCGGCCTTGTTTTTTAACGGACAGGAACCATTTTTTAACTCAACAAACATATCATTTAGACAAACATTATGACAAAGTTACATGAAGATTGGGCATCAAATGTGACTTCTACAGTGTTCACAAGGTTTTTCTTTTTTTTGACCTAGTGACCTAGTTTTTGACCCAGCATGACCCAGTTTCAAACTCAGTCAAGGTATCAATGGGACAAATGTTCTGACCAAATTTCATGAAGATAAGACAATAAATGTTGCCTCTAGAGTGTTCACAAGGCAAAATGTTGACGACGCACGACGGATGACGCACAACGTACAAAAGGCAATCACAAAAGCTCACCATGAGCACGTTGTGCTCAGGTGAGCTAAAAAGCCAACTAAAGGATGCTAGCTTTCTATTGCCACAAACATGGCCATCATAGACAGTGCTTAACCTTATAAAAGACAGCCCTTGGACAGTTAACACCGTTCATGCTGGGAAATCTGTAGTCTGCTAAAATGTCGCCTGCTAAATTTCTAAAATTAGCATTTTCTTCGATTTTTTTCAAAGAATACTATCAGAATAGCAAACAGTTTTGATCAAGATGAGACGCCACATTCTGTGGCCACGTTCTGTGGCATCTCATCTGGATCCAAACTTATTGCAAAGGCCTTCAAAATTCGGTTCTTGCACTGAAAGAGTTAATAGTATTAGTTTCATTGCATGTGACTTACTGGAAAATGTTTTGTCATTCAAGAAAATTCAGACGCATCATGTCCTAAGAGACATTTGACACTGCTGCAGACAATAAATAAGGCCACTGCCCTCAGGCCATTCATTGTAATTGTACTGAGACTGTCCCTAAAGCAATGGTCAACACACCAATGAAGGAAAGGCAATGACAGCTGCAAAGCTTTCAGCCTAATTATCAGCATTTTTAAAGTAAATTTCTCCTTTTTTAAAGATGTCCATTATTAAGAAGTGTTGGTTAATGTATACAAGGTGAATTAATGAAGTAAATGAAGAATGGGGGTTAAAAGAGCACACATTTCCATAAATAGTCAGGAATATCAACTACGAGTCCAATTGAACGAGCTTCGCCAGAACTATTTTGCCAAGAATGATTCAAGTTCCTTTGAGCCTTACTTTGTATAGAGAGAGAATAACAGATAACTGCCCTATTGTTTTGCAATGAATCAGGTGATGCTTACAGTAAAACAGTGAGGGTTGCATGGCAATTGTTTTATTGCTTTTAAGTCTGATCTATGTGATCTATGAAAAATGGTAGGACAGTTACCTTCGTTTCTGTTTATGACACATGTCCTCATTAAAATATATGTATATAATTTCTATGATTCTGCATTAAACATTCATATTTATATCATATTATTGGTTCCTGAACAACTGGTTCATGATATAATTCATGCACAACAAATGGTTGCTTTTATTCATGAACTCATTTTCATGAACTTTTTTATGGGCTTAATTTCATAAATTAGGATCATTGCAAGGATTGCTGTTGTACATGAACCAATTAAGCACTTAATTCAATAAATTCACAAACTTAAGTCCATGAAGACAGCAGCCATTTAATATGCATGAACTGCTCAAAATCTGTTGCTGAAAGTTTCGCATCAATGGATAGTTTCATAGGGAAAGATCTACAGTGAATCAACATTTTTCTGCACCCTGCTCCTTTTTGCTGGTCCCTTTTTGCCCCTATGAACTAGTCATTACATTAGTCTAAATAATTGTTGAAATTTGAGTTTTTTTACTCCAAAATTCAAAGAAAATACAAATACTGTGCTTTACTTCATTATTACAAGTGCCAGACTAACACATGACTTTGATTAAGCAATTTATTAGAAAAGGTCATCAGATTGGTCCTGTTTTCCACCCTGCCACTTTTTAGCAGCACTTTGTACCTTTTGTGATCCTTGTTAGTTCTTTATAAATTTATGTGTCAGATTGTAAGAAAAACAAGATGAACATTTTAAGATTTCCAAGAAATGCACAATTTTAGGTATTGTTATTAAATATAAAAACGTTATTTGGTGCACAATATATGAATAACTACCAAGAAGGCAAGGAAACATAATATAATGTTAATGAATTTTTTAGGGTAGCAGATGTTATGTAATGGCAGTCAATCAGCTAGTATTCAAATCTAACCAACATAACAAAGTTCTTGTTAAAAACGCTAATCTCGTCATACAAATTTTATAGCAAACTGCAGATAAGCAATTGCATTAGATTTCTAAGGAGTTGACATTAATAAAGAATTATTTTATTACTTTAAGTTTGTTGAACTGTTTTTAACATTATACAACATGTTATTTATGACCAGCATTTTTAGCTTGGCTGTTTTCGGAGAAAACCCGAGGTATTGTCATAGCCAGCTCGTCGTCCGCCGTCCGTGTCATGCTAAAACCATAACATTTTGTTAAGGTTTTGAACATTGGCTTTAAAATCGAAGTGCTTCAACCTACAACTTTGAAACTTCATATGTAGCTGCACCTTGAGGAGTTTTACATGCAACAACCAGTTAGGGGTCACTAAGTCAAAGGTCAAGGTACTGTGACCTCTAATAAAAACAAGAGCACCGCCTTGCGGGTGCAGACCGCTCATCTTTTTTCTTTTTAAAGGTGAAGGGACTCTCATTTTCAATCACAAAGGAGGGACGGGTGGAGAGAAGAGGGGTGTAAAGTGTGGGGGCGTGGACATTTATTACAATTTCAGGGGGGGGGGGGGGGATTTTTTGGGTGCGATGGTTGGACGGTATTTCAAACATAAAATAATAAAAGTAAATATTTGTATTTTTTGACTGTTTCAACAAAAAAAAAATTGGGGGTATAGTGTGAGGGTGTGGTGGTCATTTGTGAGATGATCTTAAAAAAAAATAAAAAAAAAAAAAATAGGGGGGGGGGAAGGGGGGAATTCGGGGGGGGGGGGGGGGGAGGGGGATGGGGGGGGGGGGGGTTCTTGGGTGCGATGGTTGGACAGTATTTCAAACACAAAATAATAAAAATAAATATTTGTGTTTTTTAACCGTTGCAAAAAATTGGGGGGTGGGGTGGGGTGGGGTGGGGGGGAGGGTATAGTATAATGTGAGGGTGTGGTGGTTATTTGTGAGATGATCTGTAAAAAAAAAAAAAATTGGGGGGGGGGGGGGGGAGGGCACAGGGATGGTTTGGGTGGAGTCTAGTGTGGTTTGTCAGTCAAGAGTAGTTTTTGTCAAAGTATCAATCAAATCTAATCATAAATAAAGAAGTTATGGCAATTTTAGCAAAATTTAATAATTTTACCTTGAGAGTCAAGGTCATTCAAAGGTCAAGGCAAAATTCAACTTGCCAGGTACAGTAACCTCATGATAGCACGAAAGTATTTGAAGTTTGAACGTAATAGCCTTGATACTTTAGAAGTAAAGTGGATCAAAACACACAATTAAACCATATATTCAAAGTAACTACCGTAAATTTGCGGCCATAAGTCGACCTAAAAACGCTCCCAAAATTGACTTTAAAAGTCAACTCGACTTATGGATGAGGTACTAAATAAAAATAAAAAATAAACATATTTCTGTGCCTTTTTTTAAAGTAATAAATCTCCAAAGCGGAAGAATAATGACTGTTTACGGTAAGGCCGACTCGTCTTTTACTTAAATGTCCGCCGATAATAAAATACTCATGTTTACATTGGTTTTTAATGCAATAATCTTCGTAATAAGTCCAAATAAAAACATGTAAAAATAACTTCGAAAATATTAAACATTTGTGAAATACGGTAAAGTGGCGAAAAATAAAAATAGCAATTTGTCTATCGATACATCGTCCGTTGTCTTCTAAGAACAATAGAAAATCGACTGCTGACACTTGTACCCATTTAAAGTTAATCCGTGTAAATACAAACTGTCAACAGGTGCTGATGTCTTTATGCCACCAATTATCGCTTCTCGGCCTTTTGACTAAGATCAAAGTGTAAAGTGTAGTGTTGGCATCCTTTCGATCATTTGTCTATAATTGCGTCACGCCTAAAATAGTTATCCGTTAATGATATGCACAACGGTTCTGCTGCAAACTACTTCTGACCAATCAAAAATAATTACTCGATTGTTGGATACGCCTTTAACCAATCGCTATTGTTCAACTTCACATTGTATATTTTTTGATTGGATGAAGGTGTGGTTTCGTTGATTTATTCACAACTGTCCCACAATTAATGCATAATCGTTTCGTAAATATATAGATCTTATCTGAGTGAAGATTTCATTCATTGTTTGATTATAATAATATTACGCACTCACCCTGGATTATTAAAAAGTGTAATTGGACATATAAAATACACAATTACTTTCGATTATCTGCTAAGTATTATTAGAAAAGACGTTTTTCCAGTATGCAGAAAATATTCCTCGGGTATCTCGTGATTTACGAATATGTAACAGTCGAATAGCGAGCGATGCGAGTGTTGGTAAATTCACGTGTTTCACGCATAATGGCGAAAGCGTTGTTGATTATTTGAGAGCAAGTTACAATTATTTTGACCATATAATGAATTTCTGATTTCAAGATTTTACCGAATTTTCACATCAATAGCACTAATATTTGAATACAAAAATATATGCTCATAATATAAACGCTGAAAGTTATTACGTTAAATGGGATAATAATTTTGATTTGTGAAGTATATATTAAGTTCGAAATAATGAATGATATGTTATTATGATTTTGAACAATAAAATATATTTTTCGTGATAATAAATAATTGAAACGTTGAATGCTTCATTTTAAATATATTTTTATTATGAATATCCCAAAAAATGTCAACTGCCGGTACAAAAGCCCTCAGAACCATGACTAAAACGTCACTTAAACATGTCCGAGATATTGAAGAAATTTACCCCCCGACTTATGGCAGAGTCAAGGCAAAAAACCAAGTTTTTCTAGCCACATTATACCCCTCGACTTATGGCCGAGGTAGACTTATGGCCGCGAATGTACGGTAAGTCAAAAAAGGGCCATAATTCCGTAAAAATGACAACCAGAGTTATGCAACTTGTCCTTTTACTGTACACTTATGATAGTTTGCGAGTGTTCCAAGTATGAAAGCAATATCTATGATAGTTTAGGGGTAAAGTGGACCAAAACACAAAACTAAACAAAATTTTCAATTTTCTAAGTATAAAGGGCCCATAATTCCGTCCAAATGCCAGTCAGAGTAACATAACTTTGCCTGCACAGTCCCCTTATGATAGTTAATAAGTGTTGCAAGTATGAAAGCAATAGCTTTGATACTGTAGGAATAAAGTGGACCTAAACACAAAACTTAACCAAATTTTCAATTTTCTAAGTATAAAAAGGGCACATAGTTCTGTCAAAATGCCAGTCAGAGTTACATTACTTTACCTGCACAGTCCCCTTATGATAGTTAGTAAGTGTTGCAAGCATGAAAGCAATAGCTTTGATACTTAAGGAATAAAGTGGACCTTAACACAAAACTTAACCAAAATTTTCAATTTTTTAAGTATAAAAAGGGCACATAATTCTGTCAAAATGCAAGCTTGAGTTATCTAACTTTGCCTGCCAAGTCCCCTCATGATAGTAAGTAAGTGCACCAAGTTTGAATGCAATAGCATTGATACTTTCTGAGAAAAGTGGACCTAAAGGCAAAACTTAACCGGACGCCGACGCCACGGTGATGACAATAGCTCATGATTAAAAAAAATAAATAGATGAGCTCATAAAAAAAATCTGACAAGCTTTCATTTATTCAAAACTGCAACCGCAGCCGAGCGTGGCACCCATTATGCTGTGCTCTTGTTGTATTATTTAAATGATGCCTCCCTCATATAAAATAAAATTGAATAAATGTTTTCTGTGGTGTGAAAGGAAATATCCGTGATTTAAAAGTTATTATTCGCTGTTTCAAATGGTCAAAGACCTAACCTGTTGACCTATTTTGTAACCCCAAATGACAGAGTTTCAAACCTTGACATTGTTAAGAAAAACTTTAAGCAACACGTTCATGTTTATTGACTAGCTTGATTAATGTGAATTGAGGGGATGTATTGTGACACAGACCCTGTTGACAAGTACTTGATAAAACAATACAGTATCATGTTTGGGACAGATGAGTTTAAGATAGGAAGTTATTCTGGGATTTCTAATTAACATTAAATATTCACTGAACAGAAAGCTATGCATGCAAGTGTAAATAAAAAAGGGTATCAAGTCTAATAAATGCAAATGACATGTATTTCACTGGAATAGTTAATACACTGTAACTCCAATATAGTGCGGTCAGTACAGGACATAAAACTGTATGACATAAACCCTTGAATTAAGACCTTGTTTTTCAATATAGAAGCATGGAAGTTGTAGGCAACCCTGATGACAATCAACCTACACATCATGTACTGTTATGTTGTGGAAACCGAATTTCATTACATTTGACCTTGAATTGTGATAACGATCTTAAACTGAAGAACATGAGAGTTGTATGTTACACAATTTCTGGAAGGAATTAATTGCTGGGAAAAATAATAATTTTGTTGCATGAAAAAAGTCAGTGACATTAGAAAGCTGTAGCAGTATTACAGGAAATGAAAATTGTTTAATTAAAATGGACTTCAAAGTTATTTGATTTCAATTCCCTTTTAGTCTTTTAATTCAATGTCTTCAGGACCAATTTTAAGGTCTTGCTGAACAAAGAACGTCATTACCCCATTCTAATTAAGAAAAACAAATTTGTAACCATAACATTACAGTTACAGTAAAACTGCGATAACTTGAGGAAGCACGGGACTGACATCGATGCTCGAGTAATCGCAGGTTTCGAGTAATCCATGGTATTATTTGTTTTCATTGTCTTGGTTGATGATGCTTAACTCACACTGCAAACGCTTTATTTACATGTAAGATGGTGCTAGAGAAAGAAAAGGCTTTGTAAAAATCGCTTAAGATTACAGTATAATAAACTAAACAATAATGATCGTAAATTTATTTAATTTAATAAACATACATACAAAACACATTATATAATAATTTTTTTTTAATCAATATTCAATGTACATGTAGCATATTTAAAATAGAACACAAGGTACGTACATGCAGATGAACAATTATTAATTAGGTGTGAAATGCCTTTCAGGGACCGGCACACGTCCTCGAGTTATCGAAAATCGCATGTTTGAGTTATTGCGGGTATTTTATATAGAAATTAAAGGAAAATGCTAGGGACCTACTTTAATGCTCTAGTAATCGCCAGTTTTTCGAGAAATCGGCAGCTCGAGTTATTGCAATTCTACTGTATTCAGTTTCTTAAATGACTGCCTAGAGGTATAAAGATGTCTCATAACCTTCATTTATTTGCATGAAGAAAACCCAACAGGCTCTATATTAAATTACAAAAACACTAACACATCATTTTTCAACTTTAATTAGAATGTTTCTCATTATGATGGGGTTTGTCAATTGCTTTAATTCAATATTACTGTAGCAGGGTTTCGGTATATGGAGAACTTATACTGCCTTGCTATATGAGCTAGCTTTTATAGCGACGCGGTAGAGGGTCTGCCTGATTTGGAACCGGGTGGTCCCGGGTTCGATCCCCATGGTGGTCGGGGATTTTTCTGGCTGGGTTACATTACATTCACTTATTATTCAAGATCCTTCAACTGACTTTTCAAAGCAACATTAATGATATAAAGCTGGCTACATCAATATATGCATGGCCGGTCATTTTACCTGGGAATTACCGCAAAAATGCAGTGACAAGTCCAGATTTTTTTCCTCCCAAAATTTATTTAAATTATAGTAGCTGTTTAAGAATCCCTTTTCACTCACAATCAACAAATATTTTGTACAATATTTAAAAAAATTAAGTAAACACATGAAAAATCTATGTTACTTATGTTATAGCAAAAGTCAAAATTTTATCGCCAGATATGGTTTCGTTACATAGATTAAACGAGATACAAAATCCTCATTTTTATTTTTTATGTCACAATATATGCCCATTACGGATGCGCTACCTTAAGGTGCATCTTATTGGTATACATTATGACAAAAATCACATGTAATTAATTATTTAACAATTTATTTAGTGTTTCTGATATATTATTGATCATTGAACCTTTGTTTTTTCTTGTTTAATGTGAAGCTCTGTTAGCTCTGTTGAAAGCTTCACTATAAGGTCTATAGAGACTCTACTATCTAGCCCATTTCCTGGGACGAACATGTTATTGTTAACCCATTTATGCCTAGTGGACTCTCCAATCCTTCATAATTGGATCAATTTATTTCCAAAATTAGAGATGTCTAGAATATTCATTTCTAAATTTAGAATATTTCTTACAGAAATTCCTTTAAGCAACCAGCTCAGACCCTGATGAGACGCGGCATCATGCAGGGTCTCATCTGGGTATACGCTGTTTGCCAAGGCCTTTTTTCTAGATGCTAGGCATAAATGGGTTAAAAAAGCGCACTCAAAAACATTTGATAGAGGTGACCTTGATCTGGGCCCTTGGTTTTCATTATTTATAAGTTTATGTGATATATGAATGACATTTCCTTTGTAATTAATTTAAAAACTTGTAGTGTTTAAATGATGGATGTGAATCATTTTTCAACATTTCTTTTGGTAAGAAATGCCAATGAAATATGACAGTTGCAGTCATAAATATACTCACCATTTGTATATCTCTTAGTCTATAATTAATGACTTGACGTAGGTAACAGCTAATGCTCCTAAACTTGCTGAATAATGCATTACAACACTGATTTTCAGATATTTACTAAGAACTACTAACAACTTATATTCAGTCAAGTAAATGGACTCTAATTCAAAACTTAACATGAAAAAGAATAAATCGAAAAACCTACATTCAGACATTCACAAACAAGCAGAATGTTGATGCAAATATTTTGAGAATATTAAAATTTGTCAAAAGTTATAAATTTTTATAAATCAGATAACTTGAATGCTATTGGATAACAATTTGTGCTGCTTAAAAAGAAAGAATCAATCATACTTTTATTAAATTGGCTAAACTAAAAACTCATCGGCCTCATAGTTCTGCAACACAAACATGTATGATGAAATACATGCTTCATCATTTATAGTTTGTATACAACTTTTTATTCACTTGTCAAATAAAGCAAGGGCAACATTAATTTTTGAACAAAATATATAAAAATACCAAAACCAAATATAATTACTAAATTATCATCCAAGAATTATGCATCAACTACATGTAATTACTTCTCTATCATCCCATACTCAATCATCACTCAATCTGAAATAGCCTCAGATATTGAAATTAACTGTTTGTACCATTTGAACCCTACCATCAGGGCGCATAATGACCAGGACTGCAGATGAGCTTCCAATGATTTCCACAAACTGTTTATATAAATCAAATCAGGCCACTTAATTCCACTAACGTTTTTCCCATCTCATGACTCTAATGAATTGAATTTGCCTTCACCTCAGCAGAACACTTCATCAACATGGAAAGTAATGACTTTATCCCCTTGCCAAGTGGTGCCTTTACCACTCTGAAAGTGGTGACTTAATGGTCAAATTTTACATAGAGACTTTTCCAGCAGTGATTGCCTTCTTTGAAAGTAGTCATTTTTCCCTAACTTAAATTTCATCATCACAAACGACGGTCAATACTTTTCAGAAGCAAACATGCCCATGATGTCTTCAAGTGAATTGTGAGATATAATCGCCTCTATTTAACGTCCAATTTGAGACTGCATTGTAAACATATTGTGACGTCACTTCGTTCTTGTTAAGAAGTGACACCTGAGGACACAATGATAGCAACTGGAGTATTCCAGTTGGGTATATTAAAACATGATGTGCAAGCATCAAGCATTTATATTGAGCAATCAACAAGTAAAGTTAAATGTACATTGAGTGCAAAATTAACATTCTTCCAAAAATAAGGCATAATGAAAGTATAAATGTCCTTGCACGATCAACTTGCCTTTGCATGCATTTAAATGACTTATTTGTTTACCTATATACGTTATCATTGTTTTGACAAGTGACACATGCGTATTCTCACTTGTTATCAGTACTCATACATATGAGCTGTGCTCTGTGAAAAGGGGGTTTAATGCATGTGCGTAAAGTGTTGTCTAGAATAGCCTGTGCAGTCCGCACATCAGGGACGACACTTTCCGCCTAAACTTGATTTTTGCTACTAAGAAGAGATTTTCTGTAAACGAAAAAAACCCATAAAAGCGGAAAATGTCGTCCCTGATTAGCCTGTGTGGACTGCACAGGCTTATCTGGGACAACACTTTACGCTTTAGGCACATGCATTAAACAATTTTTTCACAGAGCACTGCCCATATAGAGATGAACTAATCAGTCTGTACTGTATTATTGGTTATTTTGATAGACCAGGACATTTTGCATCTCAGCAGGATGCCATGACAGTCATCCTGGACCCAGGACAATCCTGGCAAGACCAGGATCCAGGACAATCCTGGCAAGGCCAGGAACCAAGACAATCCTGGCAAAACCAGGACATAAGGCACTACTTAAAAATGGTCTTAACCCTTTCTCGCTCTGATTTGCACTATTTGTAGTCCATTAGAAAGTCTTATTATATTTGTAGTCCATTAGAAAGTCTTATTAAATCAAATACCTTTCTAACTTATAGATTAAAGTTTTAAAGGCTTTATTTCTAACCCATCAATAATGACAAGCAGCAAACTTTATAAAAGCTGAAAATACTGTGATTTAAAAACAGCTGGCTTTTCTGGTTTTATGCTGGTTGCCATAGTCACTTTGCTTCTTACTTAAATGACACTGCACATGAATATTCTTTCATACTGTATAAAAACCAGTACCACTATAAAAGACTTTCTCAGAATGTCACAATTTCCCATCACTCATGATTTATTTACGGTAGGTTTCCACGTATAGCGCGCACCCGTGTATAGCGCGCAGGCTGTTTTTTAAATGCAAAAATGGAGAAAAAAATATTTCAAGACAATAAAACCACCAAATCGGACCGAAAATGGCCGCCATTTTACTATTACACAGTCCAATATTCCGGGGCATTGGAAAGCTTAATTAAGCATTCAAAATAGGAAGCGTCATTATGATTAGGAGCAGGGGTTGCATAGCACTATACTTTTCTGACAATTTTATAATTTTCTTGCAAAAGATTAACAGTCCACGTGCATTTCGTGAAAAACGTGAGAAAATAAGAATTAGTGTACATCGTGTGATTTTTCCTCGGGGAAAGCGTGGGCATTACCGGTAAATTTGAATTACGCATAGAAGACAGGGATACAATTGTTGAGGTATGCGGGCGAAGGACGATGTCAATATCTCTCTGTGTTGTAGTTCAGGCGATTGCTAACGATAGTTTGAAACACCACAGTTGAACCTTGAATATTTATACACACAAAATGCAATTGCATATTGTCACAAGTCGTGGCACATATTACTCAATATCATCTGCCAATTACGAAGTGCAAAATGATCCCCTTTCACACCTACCGTTACCCGTAAAAAGACCTCGTTCGCACCTACCTTTGCCTGCTCTCGACAACAATCCCCATCGGAATTCATCGAAAAGGAAGTGTTAAAACACAAACAAAGAAATGTCCGCAAGTTTATTCAAACAAATTTATTTTGACAAAACTTCTTCTACAGCGTTCATACCTACCAGTAGCGACTTATGGTTGTTTCGACAATGGCCCCTCAGTCAGTAAGATTATAGGGTGGTGGTTTTCTGGAAAAAAAACATGGCGGCCATTTTGATTACTTACGATTACACAACATATTTTTACCAATTTAGCAGCCAGGATAGCGTTGTATCAATGTATAACGCGCATGAACTTTTTAATTTGATTTTTGGAGGTAAAAAACTGCGCGCTATACGTGGAAACCTACGGTACGCATGTCTTCCATAATATTTTCTCACAATAAATTCTCATTAGAACTCACTTTGGGGTTCAAGAAAAACAATGATCATCCGTCACACTTTGAGGACGCCAAGAGTCTTGTCTTTTGTTTTCCACAAGTCTTATACAATTCAATTACATGGCTGTAAAAGTCAGCTAATTTTAAGTCAAGACTTATCATTATTTCTGTGAAGATTAGTTATTGCTTGAAAAAGGTCATGCATGATATTCCATTGATGAATCCTTTCTTTTTGAGCTACAATAACAGGTTGATGAATGAACTGGAACAGTCCCTGCTATGTCTGATACATCCCCTTCAAGCCACCTGGTCAAAGGGCATTATGACATGACAGTTCTGTTTAAAGACAATGTTTCCCCCAAAATAATGTTTTTTAAGTAAAATTCATTTTAATTATTAAATACTTACCTGTTATCTTATAGCTACTACCTCCATAGGTGAGCTACTGTGAAACCATTATTAATCGTCAGGCATTAATTTTCATAAATTTCGTCAGTCGACCGATCTGCGAATTTAAGATCCTAACGAACAATCATGCTTTATGTTTGAACAAAAACAAACACTAAGTTGAACAATATTTTAAAACTTTACCGTAGACATGAGGCATTAAATTCCAACATAATCCATGCACACATTCACTGCTGTTTCGTAATCAAGATTAATCCGGTTTTGACACAAAGGGATGTAGATTACACAAGGTACTTAAATGACACGTTACACTTCTTTAAAACGCGTGTGCAGTACAGCTGTATCGAATGCGTTGACTTCGTTTATGTAGAATGGTAATGAATTAGCGCTAATTGTTTATAACTTTATTACCCATTAGGTGCATTGTGTTATTCAGGGGTGTTGCATATTAGCCATCACGCAGCGAATGCCGATGAAAGACAATAAACCAAATGAAAAGATGACGATGTGTGATCAACATGTATTTATCACAAATAAATAAAGATTACTTTAATTGCTGTTTGTTGTTTGATTGTTTGCGTTTAACCACACTTATTACTATTTTATATGTATCAATTTATTTATTTTTAAATTATTGACATTATTGATTTATATACCGGTAGTTTACTTTTTAAGAACAAACACACACATAGTTTATAATTTTAATGTTGATATCAGAATAAAAAAGCATTTTATTTGAAAAAAAACCACTTAACAATCTGGAACCTCTTTCGTATAACACAAACAGTTTTTAAACGGTATTGACAGCATTTTAATAAAATTGTTATCAGTATGGCAATTATAATAATAGAATAAGACTAATTGGCAATTGGCTTCGTTGATACAAACACTCGTTAACGGTTATTCGATCCCACTAGTCCGCTAATCATAACAATGAACGTGTGAATGGAATATATTATGAGGGTCCATTACTGTCCCTTGATAACAAAAGACTAGTTAATTGGCATGTGACAAACAGGCCCCACCTCCTGCCGTGATTCTCAAGTGTGTTCCCGCATTCGTACCACGATTTTTCGCAACTGCGATTGATCGCGAATATGTATTACACACAAATCGGATATTGACTGACGCATTTTTTTAAATTTCAAAATAGAAATCGGCGAATTTAAGTGCTGACGAAATCGTCATTTTTATAAAAATGACGAAATTTTGTGCTGTCGAAAATAAATGGTTTCACAGTATATCATACGGAAATTTTCTGGGGCAAAGCCGGGAGCCGCCACCTATATACACAAATAGACTAGGTAACCTAGGCTTTAACGATATCAACAATTCAATCTTCTTCCGGATGCGGAAATAACAACATGCCTCCCGGCTTCGCTCCAGAGAATTTCCGGATGATATAACTCACCGACGGAATATATTAGCTATTAGATAGTAGGTAACATATTTATGACATTAAAATCATTCTGCATACCTATGAAGTTATTATGACTTGACCTGGATACAATTTCAGACTGAAAATTCACAAGGGAAAATATGCTGAAATCAGGAAAGCAAGAGTTAAGGTTCTTGTGCATTTCACTCCTGCCATAAGAATCTAGAATATATTAAATGTCAAGTTGATGCTTCCTAAATGTTTGCAAGATATGCCCCATTCAACATTTAAAAGAAATAATTAAAAAGGGCAATAACTCTTAAAATTTGGAAGCAATAGCTATAGGGCACATCCCATCCAAGATTATTATCTACCTACCTAAAAAGTTAAAAGATCATGCATCTTATGGTTTTCAAGACATTCTACCTACAAAATGTATTCTAAAAATAACACAAAGGAAATAGCTAGCAAAACAGGCTAATCAGGGACGACACTTTTTGCTTTTATGATGTTTTCTGTTCAAAAAAAGTGTCTTCTGAGCAAAAATCCAGCTAAGGCGGAAAGTGTCGTCCCTGATTAGCCTGTGTGGAATGCACAGGCTAATCTGGGACAACACTTTAAGCACATGCAGTAAACCCCCTTTTCACAGAGTGCGGCTAAAATAGTTTCCCCACTAACCAATATCCTTGTCTAAGGTATGTGTAAAGGCTGGGACTCAAGTCCCCACACCCTGGATGGACAGTCCAACCCTACAACTGCTGAGCTAAATGGGTCCATAATCTCATGAAGCAAAGTAAGAGTGCCACAACATCTTGATATCTTGGTCTGAGGATCTGTTCCTGCCCATGACAATAGGGCTTTCATAGCTTCTTATCACAAGAGGCTTAAGTAATTACTGGAGACAAGTAATAGCCCATTTTAAATGGAATCAATAAGTGCTTCCTGAGAGTCATCTGCCATTATTCTCACAGACAATGACAAGGACATGTGTACGTAAACAGCACCCTCCAGTATAAAAGCACCTATAGTGACTTGTAAAGACATTAATGCATGTTTTTATCAGGGTTTTCTATGTTATGTAGGTCTTCTTTGTTATGCACACATCAGCAAAAGTGTGAACATTCTTATATTTATTTACCATAGTTAAGACCGTCTTCATATTTTCCACACATTAACCCTTTCCCTGATAGACTTCTTATCTGATCTGCCACTCCAGGCCATTACCAGTCCTGCTGTTCTGATAACAGTGACTCCATATACAGCTGATAAGCCTGACTATACCATCTCAATAGGGTTATTGCGAAAATAATGGAAAAAATTCTCAACTGTTACACCTGTCTTGTTTAGGCATAATTTTCACTTAGTTCCTTGCATTTCACATCATTTGTGTCAATGTAAATATAGTAGAGAAATAAATTCTCCTTCCAACCATATACATTTTGAGTCTGCATTCTAATAAATAATACGAGGATATAACAAGTAATACAAGCGTATGCGAATGCAACAGGAAATGCAGTGAGAACCCCACCTTAAAATATTTAATTTTATACTGAAACATTAGGCGATTAATCTTTTGATTTGTCGGCATTTTGTTTCATTTCAGACTCCATGCAGTTTAACGATCATAATCTCTGTGCTTTATTACCAAAACGCGTTAGTTTCTGGACACATGTGCTACTGAAAATAGCCACTGCGATTGCGTTTTATGGCCCAAACAAGAACACAGTGTCTAGGACCCGTATTTTGTATCCCTAAATGTTAGATAAGCACGTGCACTAATAATTATTATGTTGGTCAGTACAAAAGGCTTACTGGAAACCGCCGACTGCGTCTTTGTTTTATTGCTCAATCAAGCACCAAAAATCCAATATCCTGTGTATATTACCAAACACAAACTTTAGATAAACACGTGTCGTCTGTCAAAACAAGTATTGTACACGTCCGTTAACATCAAAATAATTCTCGAATATGATGTCGAAAAGGGGACTTGCTAAAAACATTTACAATTACGATATTTTTTTTCATAAGATTTGCTAAAAACAAATGAGAACCAAAACAAGCAAACACAGACAACACGAATTATAAACAAGGGCTGTTTGTAAAACATGCATGCCCCCCATATGGGCTGTCCGTTGTAGTGGCAGCCATTGTGTGAATACGTTTTTTGTCACTGTGATCTTGACCTTTGACCTAGTGACCTGAAAATCAATAAGGGTCATCTGCGAGTCACGATCAATGTACCTATGAAGTGTCATGATCCTAGGCAAAAGCGTTCTTGAGTTATCATCCGGAAACCATTTTACTATTTCGGGTCACCGTGACCTTGACCTTTGACCTTATGACCTCAAAATCAATAGGGCTCATCTGCGAGTAATGATCAATCTACCTGTGAAGTTTCATGATCCTTGGCATATGGGTTTTGAGTTATCATCCGAAAACCATTTTACTATTTCGGGTCACCGTGACCTTGACCTTTGACCTAGTGACCTCAAAATCAATAGGGATCATCTGCGGGTCATGATCAATCTACCCATGAAGTTTCATGATCCTAGGCGTATGCATTCTTGAGTTATCATCTGGAAACCATTTTACTATTTCGGGTCACCGTGACCTTGACCTTTTACCTAGTGACCTCAAAATCAATAGGGGTCCTCTGCGAGTCATGATCAATCTACCTATGAAGTTTCATGATCCTAGGTCCAAGCGTTCTTGAGTTATTGTCTGACAACCACCTGGTGGACGGACGGACCGACAAACTGACCGACATGAGCAAAGCAATATACCCCCTCTTCTTCGAAGGGGGGCATAATAATTATGACAAATTAAATGGAAAAAAATGGTTTATTTTCGAAAAATCGCTTTTACTTTCTCCCTATTTCCAGAAAATGACTTATACATGTTGCATGAAATCTAAATAAAGATGACGTTGTAAAAGAATATGAACTGTACACGGCACTTTGTGTGCAATTAGATACAGTACAATAATTGTTGCAATATTTAACAAACTAAAAGATGATAATGATACAGCGTCTTTGACTTTTATTTTATTTAGGGAAATGTCAAAATCATTTGCAAGATATCCTGATACTTAAATGGAAATTCAATACGAAGCTTTTACGTTGTTGTCTGCGCTACGCTATAAATAAATACACCCAAGCCTAGTTTCGCGCGCTTTTTGTCCAAACAAAGACTTGACACGAAAATATCATGGGCATATACATGTATTTATTGCTGGCTACAATTTGTAACAGAACATTAACTGTACACGATGCGCGCACACCACAACGCGTGTTTGAATACCCTTGTCCCGATTGGACACCTATTTCATCAAATCTTTAAATAGAAACATATGCCAAAATTCATTAAATACTTTAGAAAAATGTCCGATGTTTGTGTTTATGAGTTTTCTTGAGCACTTTTGTCGTCAATATCAATCACAATTTGCATTTGAAAATGGACATTGGGAATATATCGGGTAATGGAAAGAGACGGAAAAACTCGCATGTATGCGGTAATCGATAGAGACGGTAATACACTGTAACTCCAATATAGTGCGGTCCGTTATAACGCTGTGTCCAATATAACGCGGGGGGGTCCTTGGATCCCGTTTTTTCTCCAACCTTCCATTTCTGATTCAAACCAATGTTATGCATCTTCATGTATTTTCAGAAAATTCAAAGATGGCGGCGATCACAGCCTGCTTGCTTTATCCGTCCGTTTAACCGATTTTAACCGATTTTAATCGTTTTTAATCGATTAGAAGTTAAACGACACGAGAAAGCTAACTGGTGTTAATTTCTTGTGTAATGTCAATAAAGGTCAATAAAGGTGTGAAAACTTGCGAGTCAGTGTTTATCACATGTATTCTCTATCAGAGCGGCTCAGTGCGCTATTTTCAATAAGGTAAGTGCAAGTGGAATAATTATCAAATTAAAGTTATTCAAAACGATTAAAACATTTTTACTTTGATTTGATTGCAGTTTGTCCATATGAAAGGAGCGGCTGTGAAATAAACTGCGCACAACTAGTATACTGCGCAGCCAGAGACTCGTGCAAGCAGAGAAAGATGACGGAATATTTCACATTTCATAGCGAATAGATGAATTACCTGTTAATGTTTTGTATGTATCGTGTATTGTATAAACATTGACAGTGTTATCGTTTATTATATGCTATACATGCTTGATAAATAAAAAGATCTTTGTTTATGTTTAATGTTTCTGTTGTTTCTGTACGTGTACGAATAATAAATTAAATAATCCTAACGATTTATTTACGTGCTAACGCAGTATACTTAACAGAGAATCACTTAAATTTTTGCCATTTATCAGAAAGTCCACGGAAAGCACGATTTTTACATGACGCGTATGACGCAATAAAACATTTCTTTGTACATGTGTCGTATTGCATTCAATCTAAATTTAAAGTCGCTCGCCCAATTAAAGCTCTGTCCCATAATGCACTGTACTCTTTTTCTGAAAATTGGCGTCGGCATATGGATGTGCTTATGAATCTCATATTTCTCGTCATAAATGTTAAAGATTATTTTTTTCATAATTGATGTTGTAATTATATTGGATTATCGGATGCATGTGCACATTAGAAAAGCGGTATGTATTACGTTATCGTTCGATTCGGTTTATATGCAAGTATTTTCGGATGACAACAGAGCATGGCAATACACAGGACCTATATTATAGGCTATACTTTACCTGTTTTTATATCCCCCCTGCAATAAATTAGCTAAAAACTTATAACGCTGTCCGTTTATAACGCGGTTGCGTGGCTTGGACCCCGTCATCCGCGTTATATTGGAGTTACAGTGTAAACGCATGTATCTGGGAATCGATACACTCGGGAATATACGCATCTATCAGGGAAAGGGTTAATGTGGGTCTTCAAATTAAGTACAAAGAAGCAAAAGATAGTAAATACATTTTGTCCTTAAAATTGTATAAAAAAACTTATTTGTATGCTTTACACATATACATTTGAAAAAACGTCAGTTGAAAATGCAATTGAGTTTCAGCCACATATTGAAATATAGGAAAGTATAAGTAAGATCATGATATTGGTCATTCAATGTGTTTGTCCCCTACAATATATGAAAAAGATCTTCAAAACTGTTACATGATGTAATTTCTTTCCTATAAAAGGTTTTCTGCATGTCATCTGGGCATGAAAATTCAGCAAAATAAAGTTTCAATTTCAACAAATGTCTATATGTAAATCTACAAGACATAAGTGGATACTTCCAGTAAACCTTTCTTGCACATTTCCCTCAATTTGTTCCTGACTGGATCATATTTTCTAGATAAGAAAGAGACATGAATAGCCAATTATATCAAATGTCAATTGTATGGTAATATTTAATAAATATATCCAACGGTTAATGATATGTTGGTTGAGTTCAAAAATGGTTTCGGTCCTTTGAAAAACATGGCCACCAGGGGGCGTGGAAGTATTCCTTATATGGCTATACAGAAACCTTGTGAACACTCTAGAGTCACATTTTTGCCCAAACATCATGAAACTTGGTCAAAATATTGGTTTTATTGATATCTCGGAGGAGTTCGAAAAAGGTCCAGATCGGTGAAAAAACATGGCCGCCAGGGGGCAGGGCAGTTTTCTCTATATGTATATAGTGAAAACATGTGAACGCTAGAGAAGTCACATTTTTGGTCCAATCTTCATGAAATTTGGTCAGAACATTTGTTTCCTGGATACGATAGTTGAGTTTGAAAATGGACGCCAGGGGGAAGGGCAGTTTTGCTTATATGGCTATAGTTGAACCTTATTAACACTCTAGGAGTCACATTTATAGTCCAATCTTCATGAAACTTGGTCTGAACATTTGTTTTTATGATAGTTAGGCTGAGTTTGAAAATGGTTTCGGTCTGTTGAAAAATATGGCCGCCAGGGGGCGGGGCAGCTTTGCTTATATGGCTATAGTGAAACCTTGTTAACACTATTAGTAACATTTATAGCCCAATCTTCATGGAACTTGGTCCGAAGATTTGCTGTATTGATAGCTTGGCTGAGTTCGAAAATGGTTACAGTTTGTTGAAAAACATGGCTGCCAGGGTAGCAGCAATTTTCTACCGTTCAGTTTCGGGAGCAGCCGGGCGAAGCGGGACGGTGAAGTATCATAGAAAAAAATTCTTACCTTTTGCCGACACTGGAACAATTATTCACACTTCGAGATAAACCACAGTAAATACATGTAAAATCGGGACTCGGGACAAAATTTTATATCGAGATATCGAATTATTCGACATAACGAAATTCGAGATATGCGATGCTTATTTATATAGATGAAGAAGGAAAAAAGTTGGGGCATTGAGCTTACTTCGACATATCGAGAATATCAAGATATCCGATGTCGGGATAAAGAGAGTGGACTGTATTGGGATGAATCTTCTTACCACGTTTCATGAAGATGGGACAATAAATGTGGCCTCTAGAGTGTTAACAAAGTTTTACTATAGCAATATAAGGAAAAATGCCCCACCCCTTGGCAGCGATGTTTTTCAAGCAAACATAACCATTTTCGAACTCAATCAAGATATCATTGAGACTAATCTGCTGATCAAATTTCATGAAGATTGGACAATAAATATGGCCTCTAAGAGTGTTAACAAGGCAAATTTTGAGGCCGCACAACGCACCATGGAAGACGGACAAAAGGCAATCACAAAAGCTCACCCTGAGCACATTGTGCTCAGATTAGCTAAAAACAGTAAGCTGTTTTTCTGTTTATTACACATATATGTCCCAGGGCCCTCAATCAGGCTGCAGTGCCTTCCCCAGGAATTTGTTCAGGCGCCCCGGGGGTGGGTTCGGGAGGAGTGTCCCCTCCCGACGTTGATTTTTTTTTTATTTAACGTGTCAATTCACGTTCTGTGGTGCGTTATAACTCAAAGAAAAACAGCGTCAAAAGACGTCATTTGGTGCACTATGACTCTTCAAAAAAATCCCCCAGTCATTTAAAAAAAAATTTTTTTATTGTTTAATTGTTTTAAAACTTTTCCGCACAAATAGTAAAATCCCGACTCGAACGATTCCCCAATACATCCGTTTCAACCCGACTCTATTACTGTATACTTACTATTTTTCAAGTTTCTATTTATTACCCGATAATCCCGTTTATTCGTTTTTATCAATCTCTTTCTGGTAAATATTTACGATAAAAGCTTTCAGTTATTTCTTTAACACAAACCTTGCCATTTTTTAAGTGACTATTTATAGATTTGATGAAATATTGCCTCTGAATATGCGTCAATCCCCTGACCTGTTGTGTGCTTGTTAAAACGCTCAATACACGTCATTTGTATGCAATAGACGCGACGTTGTACATGCTGCATAATTTTCGCGCTCTTTTTAATTGAGAAAAAGATTCGACACAAAATAAATTTGCACTGCTTATTTGAAGCAAAAATATTTAACGTTGCGGTAACATTTACATTCGGAAGTGTGTTTCGGATTAAAAACGCGTTAACATCGACTTACGGTAATGGGTTTCGGATTACAAATTTAATTATTCCCATTTGAGATTTCAACAAATATTAACCGTTGCGTAATAAATTCAACGATAATTTGTTTACACACTTTACGAGTCGAATAAATGTTTTGACGGAATTATGCATGAAATTCACGTTGTCCACGAGGATCACGGCCGGTTGCCATCATCAGTCTTCTAACTATCGATTATCGGACGAAACATTTACAAGTGTGCGTAATTAATTCAACGAAAATTTGTTAAAGCGCATTACGTGTCGAATAAATGTCAAAAAAACGAGGTGAATCAGTTCTATAAATGGACATGTTGAAATATACATGTTCTGGAATTAAATAAATTGTTATCACATAATTGTAACCGCTATAATAATTAATTGTTTACCACTTGCAATTAATTTCTCGTATTAATTATGAGTCATAGGTAACACTTGTTTACAGTAAAAAGGTGTGATGATGATGCCCGAAACCGTCTTTAATGTTGTGCACTGTACTAATTACCGGTTTTATATTACTCAAATGGTACAACTATTTGCTAATCAAGCTGCGATAAACTCTTATTTCATGCCCGACGTCAATCAAAAATAATGGTCGATAGTTAACCCCGCCCCCATAAGCATTCGCGTAACCGATTGGACGATGAACTTCACAGTTTGACGACTGGAAAGTTACCAGATACATCCTTGTCAGCATTTAAATGACCGTGTAATGTTAGAATAATCGATACACACGTCATGCTATTCTCTTATCAGTGGATTATCCATTACCCCATGTGGTGTTTATAGCGATTACTTGTGAAAGTAGGTACCGAGTGCTCTTTTAAAACAGGGAATATTGATACACTGATAGGGAAACCTAGATTTTTTTGGACAATCTCCACTTTCTTTTACTGAAGAATACACTGATCGGAAAATTTCAAGCGCCCCGGGGACTCTGATTTCGAAATTCAAGCGCCCCGGCAAGGGGCGCTTAAATGGCCTGGGGAAAGCACTGGGCTGTCAAGTAACCTTTTTTCAAAAAGTAGGAAAAAATAGGAACTACTTTTGCAAGAAAAGTAGGAAAAAAGTAGGAAAAAGTAGGAACTTTTCCCTCAAAAGTAGGAATACATAATACTAATTTCTTAGACACAGGTCCAGGAAACATAGCTTGAAACAGAGCAGGAGTGCCATCACATGTTCTGTATGGATACCCACTTGAAGCTACCTTAAGGCCCCAAAAGATTTCAGCCTTTTGTACCTGTTCCTTATGTGATGAATGTACTTGCATACAGATAGATTGATCCCCACCACCCTGAGAGCTGCTTGGCTTTGGGGCACTTCCAAACAAACGCTTTTGTGAATTATCATGCATGTATTTCATGTTTTCCTTGTGTTTTTATCCATCTGCATGACGTATCAATTGATTAGCAACAGAATTACTACAAGATGGACTTCATTCAGACAGTACAATATCTTGCAAACTCATTGCCGGTATCTCTCTTGCACCACGATCCAAGTGTTTTTTCACTGTTGTCCCACTTCTCCATCCATGAAGGGTTAAACTTTGTTTTCCCACTAGGCATTTTAACACTTATAGTGTATCTATGATAATTAAGTTTCAAGCAAAGCTACCCTGTTAAAGAAGTATACATGTAATTAGATGCTGTTCATTTTGGTGTATCATCAAATAAGTGGTTAGAGGTCTTCTGTGTATCGTAATGGTAATATATTGTGCATGTTATATCCTTAAGCATGCCAAATATCAAGTTGCTATCTTCAATATTGCAAAAGTTATGGCCCATATTAAAGTTTTCGGACGGACACACAGACAGACAAACAGACGGACTGACAGTACAACTGCCATATGCCACCCTAACAGGAGCATAAAAATGTATCAGGGCGTTTAGGCTCTGTGCATTTATCTTTAATTACTTAGCATGATGTACCTATGATATCAATAGAACATCATATCCGTTGTCATGTACACATGTAATACAGAATTTATTAAATTATATTTGTAAATGATGAAAACTCAACAAGCATCAGTTTTATCTTTTTCCAATTACTTGTGTAATAAATTCCATATTACATAACCACTCATACAATACATGTATCTCTATATCTCTACATTCCAAACAGCAATATCATGTAAACATGCATAAGGTTTGGTCAAATTGTTGTCAATGGAAACAAAATAAAACAGGAATAAACAATGCTCTTGCATCACTGGGAACTGTGTAAGGTAGTGAAGTCTGCAGTGTACAAATGCTAAGGAAGTAAACAAGGCACTATTGTTATTTAAAAAAAACTTGTCAATAATTTTAAAAGTTACATAAGAAATAAATATTTATGCTCCTGAAGAGGTGCTAGCAGACAGTCAGCATGGGTTGTCAAGTCTCATCTAGATGAATGCACATTAACAGGGATACAGTCATGCCATAGATTCATTCATCCTGCAAGTTTACTAAATAAACTCTTTAAAAAAAATAAATTCTCCATTGAAAATGAAAAAGTAGGAATAGTAGGAAGATTTGGTAAAAAAATAGGAAAAAGTAGGATCCTGATGAAAAAGTAGGAAATAGTAGGAAAAAGTATGACCGCTTGACAGCCTGCTCAATCTATCAAATCTGCCGCCAAATTTCGGCGGCAGTCCCCCACCTGAAAAGTATACTTTTTTCCCCTTTTGGGGGGAAAAATTCCCCCTAAAAAAAAAAAAAAAAATTTTTTTTTTTTTTTTTTAATAGAAAGATGTGTCTCATGATTATTATATCTCAATTCTATTTCAATTTAATATTTTCAAACATACTAAATTATGAAAAATGCAATGAATATAGTGCAAACATGTACAAATGAAATAATGAGAGAGTAAGTAAAATAAATCCCCTTAAAAGGGAAACGCCGCGAAAATTCCCCCTCCTAAGGGCTGCAGACCCCTTCCCCCAAAGTAGTGTGAGGGCCCTGTGTCCTCATTAAAATATACGTGTATATAATTGCTATGATTCTGCATTTAACACTCATACTTGCAGGGATCATATTTTTTCGGTTTTGTCGGTCCTAGACCGATTGGGGTCATGAAAGACCGATTGAAAATCCAAAACAGTCGGTCCAATTCTGTTTGCTAAAATTCCCATGTCATGAAATCAATTACACAGTGTACATGTCTACACACCCTAATGACATTCTTATCTCAATTAGGTGTGATAAACCATTCGCTGCAGTCTCTAAACCGGTCAGGAGAATCAAAAACTTGTGAACAGCTGATTAAAGACGCATCCGAAAAGACGCGTCTGAAAGCACGCGCTGTAACTAAACAAAACATGCCCATACATTTTCCACCAGCGTAATAATCCGGTAATATAATTATGAATGAAAGTCTTGTTTCTGACCGACAGAACAGCCGAAAGTTATTTTATTGGGCGGAACTTCACATAAAATAGTACACAAGAAAAAAAAAAATACATTGTATAAATCGTTAGTAAAACCGTGTGAGAATCGAAATAATTCGTGTACTTATTAGTTTGTTGTTGAATAACTCAAGACCGGAAAATTAGATGCGTGGTTTCAAATGCTTCACTCTTGTGATTTAATCCCTACGAATCTAAACAATCGGCTGTGGGTTATTTGACAACTAACTATAACGTACATGAATTATTTAATTATTTGGTTTGTTATTGTCAGTAGCCGACCTACGCACAGACATTTGTTTGGTTCAGTGCATATTTGTAAGCTATTATGGAGTCGACAACGATTTAAAACATCGATATAGACTTACACAGATTAATAATATTGACAAGGATGATTTTTTTTTGGATAAAACAGCACACGAAACAACAATGAAATAGCAAATGATAAAACCAGTTGAGAAAACTTGTATGTTCCGTTTAAAAAAAGCCTAAGGGAATTTTACTTGTACATTTATCATACCACCTTCATGAATGGCAAAATCAAAGGAATATATTTTAAAGTTATTTGTCATGATTTCGGATATAAATTTTCGGATACTTTTTCCCCATTTATATCCAGACCAATGGATGTTGCGGGAAAATATGATCCCTGCATATTTGTATCATATTATTGGTTCCTGAACAACTGGTTCATGATATAAATCATGCACAAACTCAATTTAATGAACTATTTATTATGAGCTTTATTTCATGAATAAGGATGATTGCAAGGATTGCTGTTGTTCATGAACCAATTTAGCACTTAATTCAATAAATTTACAAACTTAAGTCCATGAAGACTAGCTGAGCAGCCATTTGTTATGCATAACTGCTCAAAATCTGTTGCTGAAAGTTTTGCAATAATGGACATAGTTTCATAGGGAAAGATCTACAGTGAATCAACATTTTTCTGCCCCCTGCTTCTTTTTGCTTGTCCGTTTTTGCCCTTATGATGAAGTCATTACATAAGTCTAAATATTTGTTGAAATTTGAGTTTTTTAGCTAAAAAATTCAAAGAAAATAAAAATACTGTGCTTTACTTCATTATTTCAAGTGCCATACTAAGAAATGACTTTGATTAACCCTTTTAGCGCTTGAACAGACTTTTAATACCTTTGCAAACAGTTTTGATCAAGATCAGATGCCACAAAACGTGGCGTCTGATCAGGATCCAAACTGTTTGCTAATCTGATATAGGTCTTTGAAAAAAAAGTGAAGAAAATGATTATTTTAGAAATTCAGCAGACACCAATTTAGAGGACAACAAATATCCCAGCATGCAAAGGGTTAAGCAATTTATTAGAAAAGGTCATCAGATTGGTCCTGTTTTCCACCCTGCCACTTTATAACAGCACTTTGTACCTTTTGTGACTCTTGTTAGTTCTCTATGTGTTAGATTGTAAAATAAAAGATGAAAATTTTAAGATTTCCAAGAAATGCACAATTTTAGGTATTGTGATTAAATATAAAAACGTTATTTGGCATGCAATATATGAATGACCACCAACAAAGCAAGGAAACATAATAGAATGTTAATGATTTTTTTAGAGTGGAAGAGGTTATGTAATGGCATTCAATCAGCTATAATAAGTATTCAAAACTAACCAACATAACGAGTTTCTTGTTAACAAGAGCTGTCAGAGGACAGCGCGCTCGACTATTCCAGTGCTTGACAGTATAACGTAAGCCATCATGGGGGGTTATTGTTCATATTCAATAATTTATTAGACAATCTTTCAAAAATAAAAAAAGGAAAAAAAAAAATTGCGGGGGGTAGGGGGGGTGAGAGGGGGGTATAATGTGGGGTGTGGTAATTTATTAGATGATGTTTAAAAAAAAAAATAGAGCTTTGTCACAGACGTGACGAATTATATATATATATCCCTTCCCGAAAAAGTGTGTAAAATGCGCATTTAATGCGCATAAAACGCAGCGGTATTGGCACCGTATAATTCACTTTACCAAGTGCATTTTTCTGTGCAAAAAAGTGTGTTTTTTCTGCATTTTTCTCTCGAAAAAATACACTTTTTAAGTGTATTAATGCGCTTAAGTGTATTTTTAAGTGTACTAAAGTGTACTAATACGCTTCAGTTTTATTTGTTCTCCAGAAACTGCACTTCAAGTGTATTTAAGTGCATTTTAACTGCGTTAATTAAGTGCATTAATACACTCAAGTGTATTTTTTTATACTAAAAAATACGCTCGAGCGTATTTTTGAGTGTATTAGTGCTCTTAAAATACACTCAAGTGTATTTTATATAAAAAAATACGCTAGAGTGTATTTTTAAGCGTATTAGTGCACTTAAAATACACTCAAGTGTATTTTATAAAAAAATACGCTCAAGTGTATTTTTAAGCGTATTAATGCACTTATAATACACTCAAAAGTATTTTATAAAAAAATACGCTTGAGTGTATTTTTAAGCGTATTAGTGCACTTAAAATACACTCAAGTGTATTTTATAAAAAATTCGCTCAAGTGCATTTTTAAAGCGTATTAGTGCACTTAAAATTCACTCAAGTGTATCTTTTTAAAACGAATATTTTTAAGATAGATAAAGAAACACTTAAGTGTATCTTTGAAAAATGAGTATTTTAAAGATACATTCATTTGGATATGAAAAGTGACCAGTTTAAATATGAACTGAAACAAGTACAGCAAATAAACTTTGTAAATAAACATATTTATTAACATTAAATAACATATCTACATTCAACGAAATCACAGCATACAATCAGGCATTTTTAACAGCATGTTTCCCTGTCCCCATACTTTCTTCGCTGCTTTCTTCAATATTGCAAAAGTTATGACCAATGCTAAAATTTTCGGACGGATAGACAGACAGACGGACAGTTCAACTGCTATATGAGACCCTACCAGGAGCAAAAAAATAAGTTAATTTTGTTGCAACAGGTGCAAATCTATATAACAAATTGAAAACAATGGTTAAATAATCATTTTAACAGCACATTTTATTTACAAAGACTTCAGTCTACTTGTGCATCAGCCGCAGACGCCTTAAACAACCTCTCATCTTTTCTTCAACATCCACCAGAGGCTTGTCAAAGGTTCTGGCTATGACATCTGAAAAAATATAATTGACTATTCATTTTAAAAACATGCCAAAAAAAACAAAATCTGTTCTTAAATAGAAAAAACTTTAGCCAGGAAAAGAGGTTAAATATTTGCATATTAAGGAAGTCAACACAAATGAGTTTAGAACTGATTGTCCTGGAGACTGTGACTAGAGACACGGACAAAGTTTTTCAATCCTGTCTTCATGAATTAAAAAAACAAACATTGTTAACTGTCACTTGGATAATAAAACCTCCCCCTTTTCACAAATGATGTAATATTATGATCATTTATGCGACTGTAAACAGTAAGTGATCTGAAAAATATTTGTAGGTTGTGTATTGAATTTTTATACGGGTAACTGGTACTTCAAATTTTTATGATGAAGAAAAAAATGATTGCATTTCTCTCAGCAGCGGGGAGGTTTGGTCTTGGTGACCCCGTTGTAGTTGTTGCTCCCTTCATGGAGCAAGTCACAAGCTGGTGGGGAGTGAATAGTCGGCACATGGCCTGTGCGATGGCCTTCACCTCCCTGGTTTCATGCTGGATTTCAGCTTTAATGATACTCTGGAACCAAACAAAGAAAAGGAGTTTTGACAAAATATTTACAATTAGTAATTTTCCAAAGCTTGTAATTTACTTTCGTCACATTTTAAACTATAAAAATATTTTTCACTTTGGTCAGAATTGTGACGCTTTTAAAATGCAATAACCTGTATATTTTTACCTATCAACAAATCCAGCTTTCTTGTTCAAGGACAGGGCGAGGTTTGCCCACTTCAGTTCCCCTCAAGTTGGCCAGCTCGTGCAGGGTAAAAGCCTGGTGTAAAAGTCCATACATCAGGTAGTATGATAACCCCTTTTGCTCTTGGGGCAAGAGTTTAACCTTCAATATTAAAATATGAGGGAAAGAAATCTGTTCAGTAATAACAAAAAATATCTATAAATAACAATAAAGATGACAATAATCATAAAACACATCCACAACAATTCACTGTACAAAACATTTACACTTTGTCATGTGTATGTATATCTATATTTGCTTCAAATTGTGTTGTTTTTCCTTTAAATTGCAATACATAAACTTATCAACTTACATTTTCCAGGGACAATACATAAATACAATAATGATCATAATTAATTCAATAAACTAAATAAAAACAAGGGACAAAATTGTCACAAAACCAGGTTTTCATTGTGAAAAAAAAATCTGATAAAGGGAGAAAACTCAAACTGAACTTTTGAAATGACCAAAAAAAATTAACCCCCTTTGTAAGTTTTTTTTTTTTTTAAATCTATTTTTAGTCGTGGCGACCTTGACATTGGAGATATTGACGTGATTCTTTCGTGGGACACACCGTCCCATGATGGTGAACAAATGTGCCAAATGATTTTAAAATCTCACAATGAATGACATAGTTATGGCCAGGACAAGCTCATTTATGGCCATTTTTGACCTTTGAACTCAAAGTGTGACCTTGACCTTGGAGATATCGACGTAATTATTTCGCGCGACACACCGTCCAATGATGGTGAACAAATGAGCCAAATGATTTTAAAATCTGACGATGAACGACATAGTTATGGCTCGGACAAGCTCATTTATGGCCATTTTTGACCTTTGAACTCAAAGTGTGACCTTGACCTTGGAGATATCGACTAAATTATTTCGCGCGACACACCGTCCAATGATGGTGAACAAATGTGCCAAATGATTTTAAAATCTGACAATGAACGACATAGTTATGGCCCGGACAAGCTTATTCCGCCAGCCCGCCAGCCAGCCAGCCAGCCAGCCAGCCCGCCCGCATTCGCCAATCTAATAACCAGTTTTTTCCTTCGGAAAACCTGGTTAAAAAGGATGAAGAAATGGCAATACTAACCTGTTAAAACTGTTCTTCAGTATTCCAAACAAAACAACAGTTGAACCTCTTTTCCAACAAACTTATTGTTGATTTCCAAATTGTAGTAAAAAAACACATTGTTTTCATCACACAAAACTTCATGCTGACAGTATTTCAATACATTTTACAGAACAATTATAAGTCACAATGTTTATTTACTTTAGCTCAATATTCAATTGCTGAAACCAGCTTGTTTTTCAAAAGTTGTTGTTTTCAAATAATTTCCTGTGCAAAAATTTGAACCAATCAAAAGTCTTATACCTCATTCCAGCCTTATGTCTGGGCAACCCCTATCAGTAGCCTTATCTGCCCCTAGATAATCAGTACCCTTTTTAACTCAGAATGCCTGACAGATTGTTATCTGTTTATTGTTAGTGGTGTGAAAAGGGGTGTTTTTAGGTATTGTCTTGTTATTTTGTTGACTGTTTATGTAACACAGGTCATGTTTGGCATCATATTATTTTATTGCAAATTAAGAAATGGATATGATGGTATCATATGAAACTGAACGTGAATGGCAACAGTTGAAAATATTGCTTTTAAACATATTTGTATTTGACAGAACATTTACACTTATTTCAATTTATTGGAAAGTGTTATTCATTGACTTAATTCATAATTGTTATTTAACCAGATATTTTTTAATATTGATTAGAATAACAGACAAAATAGATAGATAGATAATTATTACATTTTTATTTTAATGATTTTTCACATCATAGAGATATATTGCGTATTACACTTTAAAAAAAACACTTATATGGGTTGTTTAATTTTATGAGCAGACAAATTTCAACAATAAGACCATTAAAATAATGTGAAGATAAGAAAGAATTCAGTACAAGCCTGCTATTAAAGACATTGCTGTCCTTTAACTTCAGTTATTTCCTATAGTGTTCTGATTAAGTCAAATGATTAAAAATACACAGAATATTAGAGTTATACTGATTTTTAAGAAGATACACTTGCACAGAAAGCGTATTTTTTGACAAATAAGAAGATACACTTAAATGCACAAAAATGCGCTTCTTGCATAAAAAGATACGCTTTGTCTACAAAAGATACACTTGTTTTGAAAAAGATACACTTCTTAGATAAAAAAGTACAGAAAAATACGCTTGAAGAAAATGAAGATACAGAAAAAATGCACTTTAATGCACTTACTAATGAAAAAGGTGCAGAATTAATACACTTTTAGTAAAAAGCGCAGAAAAAATACACTTTTTTAAGCGTATTTTGGTAAAAAGCGTATTTTATTTTGGGAAGGTATACCCCCACATGACGCATTGACACATAATATTTTGCATGACGTCTTCACAAAAAACAGCGGACTTCATGCTCAATTATTAAAATGCACTAAGTGACCCCTTGAACTAGTTTTTGACCCAGAAAGGCCCATGTTCTAACTTGGCCTTAAGATCATCTCCATAAAACTCCTGACCAAGTTTGGTGAAGATCGGATGTAAACTACTTGAATTAGAGAGCGGACACCATTCTGAATGTTAAAAAACGCACTAAGTGACCCCGTGACATTGTTTTAGGCCCGGAATGGCCCATGTTCAAACTTGTCCTAGAGATCATTTAGATAAAACTTGTGACCATGTTTGGTGAGGATTGGATGAAAACTACTTGAATAAGAGATTGCACAACATGGTGAGGTTTAAAACGCACTAAGATACCCCGTGACCTAGTTTTTGACCCGGCATGACCCATATTCAAACTTGACCTAGACATCATGTAGATAAAACTTCTGACCAAGTTTGGTGAAGATTGGATGAAAACTACTTGAACAAGGGCTGTTTGTAAAACATGCATGCCCCCCATATGGGCTCTCCGTTGAAGTGACAGCCATTGTGTGAATATGTTTTTTGTCACTGTGACCTTGACCTTTGACCTATAGACCTGAAAATCAATATGGGTCATCTGCGAGTCATGATCAATGTACCTATGAAGTTTCATGATCCTAGGTGTAAGGGTTCTTGAGTTATCATTCGGAAACCATTTTACTATTTCAGGTCACCGTGACCTTGACCTTTGACCTAGTGACCTCAAAATCAAAAGGGGTCATCTGCGAGTCATGATCAATCTACCCATGAAGTTTCATGATCCTAGGCATATGTGTTCTTGAGTTATCATCCGGAAACCATTTTTCTATTTCGGGTCACCGTGACCTTGACCTTTGACCTACTGACCTCAAAAACATTAGGGGTCATCTGCGAGTCATGATCTATCTACCTATGAAGTTTCATGATCCTAGGCGTATGCGTTCTTAAGTTATCATCCGGAAACCATTTTACTATTTCGGGTCACTCTGACCTTGACCTTTGACCTAGTGACCTGAAAATCAATTGGGGTCATCTGCGAGTCATAATCAATCTACCTATAAAGTTTCACGATCCTAGGCCTAAGCGTTCTTAAGTTATCATCCGGAAACCATTTTACTATTTCGGGTCACTCTAACCTTGACCTTTGACCTAGTGACCTGAAAATCAATAGGGGTCATCTGCGAGTCATAATCAATCTACCTATCAAGTTTCACGATCCTAGGCCTAAGCGTTCTTGAGTTATCATCCGGAAACCATTTTACTATTTCGGGTCACTGTGACCTTGACTTTTGACCTAGTGACCTGAAAATCAATAGGGGTCATCTGCGAGTCATGATCAATCTACCTATCAAGTTTCATGATCCTAGGCCTAGGCCTAAGTGTTCTTGAGTTATCATCCAGAAACCATTTTACTATTTCGGGTCACCGTGACCTTGACCTTTGACCTAGTGACCTCAAAATCTATAGGGGTCATCTGCGAGTCATGATCAATGTACCTATGAAGTTTCATGATCCTAGGCCCAAGCGTTCTTGAGTTATCGTCTGACAACCACCTGGTGGACGGACCGACAGACCGACCGACATGAGCAAAGCAACATACCCCCTCTTCTTCGAAGGGGGGCATAATTATAGAGCTGACACTTAATACAGACCGACTGACCGACCGACCGACAACTTCACTCCTATATACCCCCCTAAACTTCGTTTGTGGGGGTATACATTTTTTTTAGGGGGGGGTGGGGGTGGGGTGGGAGGAATGGATTCTGGGTAAGAGCTTGGGGTATTGTTTGGGTGGAATCCATTGTGGTATTCAGGTAAGTGTTGTTTTGTCAAAGTATAAATAAAATCTGATCATAACTAGGCAAAGCGTTCTTGAGTTATCATCCGAAAATCATTTTACCATTTCGGGTCACCGTGACCTTTGACCTTGTGACCTCAAAATCAATATGGGTCATCTGCAAGTCATGATCAATCTACCTATCAAGTTTCATGATACTAGGCGTATGCGTTCTTGATTTATCATACCAAAAACCATTTTACTATTTCGGGTCACTGTGACCTTGACCTTTGACCTAGTGACCTCAAAATCAATAGGGGTCATCTGCAAGTCATGATCAATCTACCCATGAAGTTTCATGATCCTAGGCGTATGCGTTCTTGAGTTATCATCCGGAAACCATTTTACTATTTCGGTTCACCGTGACCTTGACCTTTGACCAAGTGACCTCAAAATCAATAGGGGTCATCTGGAAGTCATGATCAATCTATCCATGAAGTTTCATGATCCTAGGCGTATGCGTTCTTGAGTTATCATTCAAAAACCATTTTACTATTTCTGGTCACCGTGACCTTGACCTTTGACCTAGTGACCTCAAAATCAATATGGGTCATCTGCGAGTCATGATCAATGTACCTATGAAGTTTCATGATCCAAGGCCCAAGCGTTCTTGAGTTATCGTCTGACAACCACCTGGTGGATGGACCTACAGACCGACCGACATGAGCAAAGCAATATACCCCCTCTTCTTCGAAGGGGGGCATAAATATTAAGAAGTTATGTCAATTTAAGCAAAATGTTCAATTATCTGAGTATAAAAGGGGCCATAATTCTGTCAAAATGCTTGATACAGTTGTCTGCTCTTGTTTATAGGTTGGGGTCATTTTGGTAAACAAGAATGCAGAATATGAAAAAAATATGTCAAGGGACACAGGAAATATTTGGGGTAGTATGCAAACTTTAACAGAGATTTATCAATAATATGCATATTCTAAGTATAAAAGGGGCAATAATTCTGTCAAAATGCTTGATAGAGTTGTCTGCTCTTGTTTATAGGTTGGGGTCATGATGGTTAACAAGTATGCAAAATATGAAAGCAATATGTCAAGGGACATTGAAAATAGATGGGGTAGTACGCAAACTTTAACATTTGCTGCATATTCTAAGTGGAAAAGGGGCCATAATTATAACAAAATGCTTGATATAGTTGTCTGCTCTTGTTTATAGGTTGGGGTCATGTTGGTAAACAAGTATGCAAAATATGAAAGCAATATGTCAAGGGACAAAGAAAATATTTGGGGTAGTACGAAAACTTCAACATTTGCACGCTAACAAAGACGCTAACGCCGACGCCGGGGTGAGTAGGATAGCTCCACTATATATATATTATATAATTGTCGAGCTAAAAATGCTCATCTCATCATACAAACTCTATATTAAATTGCAGATAAGCAATTGCATTAGATATTAAAGGACTTGACAGATGAAGAATAATTTTATTATTTTAAGTTTGTTGAACTGTCTTCCACATTATAAAACATGTTATTTAATGACCAGGCTTTTTGTGTTATTTTAATGATGCCTCCCTCATATGAAAAAAAAAATTGAATAAATGCTTTTCTGTGGTTTGAAAGGAAATATCAGTGATTTAAAAATTATTAGTCGCTGTTTTAAGTTGTCAAAGATCTTACTTGTTGACCTTTTTTGTAACCCAAAATGACAGAGTTTCAAAAAGTGATATTGTCAAGAAAAACATTAGCACACAGTATTAAGTGAATATTTAATAAGACATCAAACTGGAAATGGACATCATTTTGGTGATTTTCTCAAACAAAACTATTCATTTTATGATCTGAATTAATTTTTGTAATATTTTATCTATACTACAAGCTTAATAAGCAATTTTCCATGAATTTTTCATTAACAGTGATTGTATTTTTATAAATAAATATTACTCACAGTATTTTTAAACAGTTTCATTTCATAAGGATTAAAAAAAAATCAATAAACACTCCAGTTTTGCAGTAAAACTGATTTAAATGATGCTATTATATATGCAAGTATCTTTTTTAATTATAATTTGTCAAACGAAATAAATACAACATATAAAACTGCATATTATGCTTTTTTGAAAAAACACAGTTTATTCCCAAATTGATGTCTTATTCCAACCTCACATAATACTGTGTTTATGTTTATTGACTAGCCTATAAATGTTAATTGAAGGGATATGTACAGCCCTTGGTGACAAGTACTTGATAACACAATACAGTTTCATGTTTTGGACAGATGAGTTTAAGCTAGGAAGTTATTCTGGGATTTCTAATTAACATTAAATATTCATTTAACAGAAAACTGTGCACGCAAGTGTAAATAAAAAAGGGTATCAAGTCTAATAAATGCAAATGACATGTATTTCACTTGAATTGTTAAAATATGTTATAAAATAATAATGCTTAATTTCAAAAAAAGATTTTTGTGAATAGAACATGCAGCAATTCATGGCACATTTAATAAAGAATACTTTTCGTCTGTATTTTGGTGGAAAAGATTTCATTACCAATTGTTTATGCTATGTTTCAATCTTTGAAAGTACAGTCCAACCAGTCAATAAAGACCACTCAAGGGATTTGGTCGCTGTGGTCTTTGTTCACAGGTGGTCTTTATTCGCAGGGTCGATCGAAACTTTGCAAAATATGCTAGTAGTTTTTTAACAGGTACTTTATCTATGTATGTGCTCTATTGTTTAAATGTTTGAATACTTATGCATGTATAATGAAATAAAGGATTGAAAACACAGTTTTGTTTTACATTTGTATATTTATTACATGTTGTATTTCTATTCCCTTATGTTTTTATTATTAATTTAATTCATCATATACTGTATAAATAACTATTGACATACATGTATACGTACATGTACATCTTACAATCTCACTCTTGAGTTCACCCCGCTCACCACTCTGAATCTTAAATCCAATGCTGTTTCTTTTTACAAAAGACTCGAGCCAGCCATTGCTAGCCTTAAAATCCAAATATCCTAACTCACACGCAAACTTCAAGGCTTTCTCCTGGATCATAGGTCCAGACACAGGCAAGAGCCGTGCACTTGCGTCAACAAACCACTTATGCACTAAGTCATTCACTGACGCGATTTCTGACTCATGCTTAGGGCGTTTACTTTCACAGTTTACGTTCTCCTCGAATTCGTCCATATTCTCATGTTTACGCTTTAAAATGCTCTGAATTTGAGTTTTTCCTACACCAAGATCACTAGCCACTCGTCTACAACTGTGTCCTTTACCTATCAAACTAATGACCTTAACGCGTTCTTCCAACGTCAAGAACTTACGCTTGGAAGCCATGATGGTTAACTTGAACTGACAATTTACTTTTCTATAATCTATGAACGTCTTATTACGGAGAAATTTAAGAAGAGAATGACTATCAAAATGTTTGTCTTTAATAGACATCGTAAATGTTATGAAACCGTTAATTTAGTTAATGAGTTAATGAAAGCCCCAAATTTGTCTTTGATATTTTCGGTAATTAGTACATTAATCGCGAGTCACTTAAATACAAAGGCAAATTTTTACACTTTTGACAAACTGTCAAATGCATAAAAGAAGCAGGCGACTACCAATTAGCAATGCATGTTAAATAAACAAACAACTGCTATCGAGTGCAATAAACTGTCACATGCCAATATCTCCATAACGACCGACGAGTCCACTGGTAAGATGTGTATCACGTGACTACACAGCGTCCTGGCGGCCATTTTGTTTTTTGCAAGTTGCGAAATCGTTGATTTTTATGATTGCAGTGGTCGTTGTAAGTTATCAAAATGGAGATTTGGGAATGTAAAAGGGTGGTCGTTGGTCTTTGTTCACAGGTGGGCTTTATTCGCAGGTTCAATATATAGTAAAATCGTTCGGGAGGAAATCGGTGTGGTCGTTATTGACTGTTGGTCACTATTAACAGGCGTTCGCTCGGGCAGGTTGGACTGTATTTGCAAATAGTAACAGAGGTCTTTAAATGGACCCTCTAAAATATAGAGATGTAGGCTTATTAGGAAGCAAAGTTTCACAGAGAAAATAAACATGTACGACATAAACCATTGAATTAAGACCTTGTCTTTCAATAGAGAAGCATGGAAGTTGAAGGCATTATGATTACAATCCACCTACACATCAGGTACTGTTATGTTGTGGAAACCAAAGTTCATTACATTTGTCAAACCTTGAATTTTGATAATGATCTTAAACTGAAGAACATGAGAGTTGAATGTTACACACTTTCTGGAAGGAATTAATTGCTGGCAAAAATATTAATTTTGTTGCATAAAAAGTCAGTGACATTAGAAAGCTGTAGCAGTATTACAGGAAATGAAAATTGTTAAATTAAAATGGGCTTCAAAGTTATTCAATTTCAATTCCCTTTTAGTCTTTTAATTCAATGTCTTCAGGACCAAGGTCTTGCTGAACAAAGAATATTATTACGCAATTCTAATTAAAGAAAACAAATTTCTAACCAGAACATTACAGTTATTCAGTTTCTTTAATGACTGCCTAGAGGTATAAAGATGTCTCATAACCTTCATTTATTTGCATGAAGAAAACCCAACAGGCTCTATATTAAATTACAAAAACACTAACACATCATTTTTCAACTTTAATTAGAATGTTTCTCATTATGATGGGGTTTGTCAATCGCTTTAATTCAATATTACTGTAGCAGGTTTTGGTATAAGGAGAACTTATACTGCCTTGCTATATGAGCTAGCTTTTATAGCGACGTGGTAGAGTGTCTGCCTGATTTGGAACAGGGTGGTCCTGGGTTCGATCCCCATGGTGGTCGTGGATTTTTCTGGCTGGGTTACATTTCATACACTTATTATTCAAGATCCTTTAACTGACTTTCACAAAGCAACATTAATGATATGTGTCTTGTTCTGAGAAAATTGGGCTTAATGCATGTGCGTTAAGTGTCGTCCCAAATCAGGGACGATACTTAATTCTTTTATGATATTTTTAGTTTCAAGGAAGTCCCTTCTAGTGGAAAATCAAGTTTAGGCGGAAAGTGTTGTCCCTGATTAGCCTGTGTGGACTGAACAGGCTACTCTGGGACGACACTTACGAACATGCATTATGCCTAGTTTTCTCAGAACGCGACACATATAATCCTGGCTACATCAATATATCCATGGCCAGTCATTTTACCTGGGAATTACCGTAAAAATGCAGTCACAAGTCCAGATTTTATTCCTCCCAAAATTTATTTAAATTATAGTAGCTGTTTAAGAATCCCTTTTCACTCACATTCAACGAATATTTTGTACAATATTAAACACAAGAGCTGTCAGAGGACAGCGCGCTCGACTATTTGAGTGCTTGACAGTATAATGTAGGCCATCATGGAGAGGGGGGTATAATGTGGGTGTCTGGTCATTCAATAGATGATCTTTAAAAAAAATAAAAAAATATTATTTTTATTTATTTTATTTTTTTTTTCTCATGGGGGGGATTTTGGGGTGGCTCGGCATGGGGGATAGTTTGGGTGGAGTCCATTGTGGTATGTCAGGTAAGTGTTGTTTTGTCAAGGTTTAAATCAAATCTGATGTTCAATAAAGAAGTTATGGCAATTTAAGCAAAATTTATTAATTTGACCTTGAGAGTCAAGGTCATTCAAAGGTCAAGGTCAAATTCAACTTGCAAGGTACAGTAACATCATGATAGTAAGAAAGTATTTGAAGTTTAAAAGCAATAGCCTTGATACTTTAGAAGTAAAGTGGATCTAAACACAAAATTTAACAAAATACCTAAAGTTACAAAGGCAAAAAAGGGCCATAATTCCTACAAAATGCTTGATACAGTTGTCTGCTCTTGTTTATAGGTTGGGGTCATGTTTGTAAGAAGTATGCAAAATATAAAAGCAATATGTCAAGGGACATTGAAAAAATTTGACGTGGTACGCAAACTTTAACATAGAGTTATCAATAATATGCATATTCTAAGTGGAACAAGATGTGTTTGTGAAACACAATGTCCCCCTATATGACGTTTGACCTTGTAGGATGACCTTGACCCTTCAGCACTCAAAATGTGCAGCTCCATGAGATACACATGCATTTCAAATATAAAATTGCTAGCTTCAATATTGCAGAAGTGACATTACATGAGCAATTTTGACCCATATATTTGACCTTGAAGGATGATCTTGACCTTGACCTTTTACCACTAAAAATGTGCAGCATCATGAGATACACATGCATGCCAAATATCAAGTTGCTATCTTCAATATTGCAAAAGTATTCATAAAATTAGCGATATGGGCCACATATATTTATACTCTGACCTTGAAGGATGACCTTGACCTTTCACCACTCAAAATGTGCAGCTTCATGAGATACACATGCATGCCAAATATCAAGTTGCTATCTTCAAAATTGCAAAAGTACTCATAAAATGAGCGACTTTGGCCACATATATTTGACATCTGACCTTGACCTTGACCTTTCACCACTCAAAATGTGCAGCTCTATGAGATACACATGCATGCCAAATATCAAGTTGCTATCTTGAATATTGAAATACAGCAAAAGTGTACATTAAATGAGCGATTTTGACCCATATATTTGACCTTTGACCTTGAAGGATGACCTTGACCTTTCACCACTCAAAATGTGCAGCTCCATGAGTTACATATGCATGCCAAATATTAAGTTGCTATCTTCAATATTGCAAAAGTTATTGCAAATGTTAAAGTTGGCGCAAACCAACCAACCAACCAACAGACCAACCAACCAACAGACCAACAGACAGGGCAAAAACAATATGTCCCCCACTACTATAGTGGGGGACATAAAAAGGGCCATAATTCTTACAAAATGCTTGATACAGTTGTCTGCTCTTGTTTATAGGTTGGGGTCATGTTGGTAAAGAAGTATGCAAAATATGAAAGCAATATGTCAAGGGACATAGGAAATATTTGGGGTAATACGCAAACTTTAACATTTGCACGCTCACGCTAACGCCAAGGTGAGTAGAATAGCTCCACTATATATATATTTAATATATAATAGTTGAGCTAAAAATGCACATGAAAAATCTATGTTACTTATAGCAAAAGTCAAAATTTTAACGCCACATAAATCATGGTCTCGTTACATAGATTGAACGCGATACAAAATCCTTGTTTTTATTTTTATGTCACAATATATGCCATGTGAATTTCCAGCGACAATATCCGAAAATTTACAAGAAAAAACAAGATTGGCTTCGAGCAGCTTAGCAACACAGCTATTGCTACAAGGAACACTTATTTTGAATGGGTTATATTTATTTTACAAAATATTTTGCGAAATTATCAGTTATTACATTATCAGTTATTTATTAATGAACTTTACTATTATTTCTAGCTGTAGATATTATAACAAGGGCTGTTTTTAAAACATGCATGCCCCCCATATGGACTGTCAGTTGTAGTGGCCGCCATTGTGTGAATACGATTTTGTCACTGTGACCTTGACCTTTGACCTAATGTAAGATATCATCCGGAAACCATTGTATTCTTTCGAGTCACTGTGACCTTTACCTTTGACCTAGTGACCTGAAAATTAATAGGGGTCATCTGCCAGTCATGATCAATGTACCTATGAAGTTTCATGATCCTAGGCGTAAGCATTCTTGAGTTATCATCCGGAAACCATTTTACTATTTCGAGTCACTGTGACCTTGACCTTTGACCTTTTGACCTAACAAGAGCTGTCAGAGGACAGCGCGCTTGACTATTTGAGTGCTTGACAGTATAACATAAGCCATCATGGGGAAATTGTTCATATTCAATAATTTATTGGACAATCTTTCAAAAATAAAAAAGGAAAAAAAAAAAAATTGAGGGGTGGGGGGTAGGGATGAGAGGGGGTATAATATAGGGTGTGGTAATTAATTAGATGTTTAAAACAAAAAAATTGGGGGGGGGGGGTAGGGGGGAGCGAGTGGCCAGGTATAATGTGGGGTGTGATAATTAATTAGATGTTTAATTGTTGTTTTTTTTGGGGGGGGAGTGGGGGGGGGGGGTAGGAGGGTTGAGGGAGGGGTATAATGTGGGGTGTGGTAATTGATAAGATGTTTAAAAAAAAACAATTTTTTGGGGGGGAGGTGGGGGGGGATAGGGGGAGTGAGAGGGGGTATAATGTGAGGTGTGGTAATTTATTAGATGTTTAAAAAATAAATATTTGGGGGGGGGGGGGGGGTGTAGGAGGTAGGAGGGGGGTGGGGGGTATAATGTGGGGTGTGGTAATTTATTAGATGTTTAAAAAAATAATTTTGTGTTTAGATGTTTAAAATAAAATGGGGGGGGGGTGGTGAGGTTGGGGGGGGGGGGAATATAGGTTGGGGTGATGTTGGTAAACACGTATGCAAAATATAAAAGCAATATGTCAAGGGACAATGAAAAAATAACAAATGATCTCACACTGACATGAACAAATATCCTCTATTGATTAAACATGAAATTTAAACTTATTGCATTTGTTTCCCCTGTATATAAGAAAGATATAATAGTGTATTACCTCCCCTGTTCTGCTTATATTTATATTAATCAACAAAATTAAATATTAACACAATATTTAATATACAAAATATACAAAAAAATCTCATATTCTGATAATATTTTTACTGATCCACTTATTTTACTCAAATGATGATGTTCTATTGGACTGATAATTATAGATTTAGGATTACAGAACAGTTGCTTCAGTTATATTGTTCAGAGTTTGCCCTGTTGGCCACGTATGCGTTCCTAAGTTATTATCCAAAAACCATTTTACTATTTCGGGTCACCATGACCTTGACCTTTGACCTAGTGACCTCAAAATCAATAGGGGTCATCTGCAAGTTATGATCAATGTACCTATGAAGTTTCATGATCCTACGCCCAAGCGTTCTTGAGTTATCATCCAGAAACCACCTGGTGGACGGACCGACCGACAGACCGACGGACATGTGCAAAGCAATATACCCCCTCTTCTTCGACGGGGGCCATAATTAAGCAAAAAAATTGTAACCACCTGGGCAAGTTTAAGCCTTATTTTAACAGATGTTTTATTTTAAAGAAGGAACATAACTCCTGTATGATAAAAGCAATAATTGAAAAGTCATCAACAATATCTTAACTTTCCATTTCTGGCTTCTAACTTGATAACCTATGAATCACCACGTCTATGATATGATAATTAATTCCAAAGAAGCAATAGTTCCTATTGTGTTCACAGTGATAGCATATATCAAAATTCACAGAAACATCCAATTAGCGTGCTAAAAAATACATATATACCTGTTTTCAGTGGGTGTTGTTCGTATTTCAGCAATTTTTCCATAAATTGGCACCCAATTAGACAAGTTTGCTATATAATTAATGCATTGCACGTGTTTGACCAAACTTTGATGGAGCTGGTTCACTTTGTACTAGATTGAAATTGCAAAGGATTCTCTTTAAAAAGCTTCAAATCTTGCCGACTCATATATGCACTAAATATAATTAATGTGCGTCTTATTGGGTAAACATGAGGACAAAAAGCACATGTAATTAATGATTTAACAATTTATTTAGAGTTTCTGATATATTAATGATCATTGAACCTCTGTTTTTTCTTGTTTAATGTGAAGCTCAGTGTTAGCTTTGTTGAAAGCATCACTATAAGGTCTATAGAGACTCTACTATCTAGCCCATTCCCTGGGAAGAATATGTTCTTGTTGTTAATTTTTAACCCTTTGCATGCTGGGAAATTTGTCCTCTGCTAAAATGTGGTCTGCTGAATTTCTAAAATAAGCATTTTCTTCTATATTTTTCAAAGAAAACTATTAGAATAGCAAATAGTTTGGATCCTGATGAGACGCCACGCCAAACTGTTTGCAAAAGCCTTCAAAATTCGGTTCCCGCACTGAAAGAGTAGAAAAAAACACACACAAAAACATTTGATAGAGGTGACCTATATCTCGGCCTATGGTTTAATGGCACACTATTTATATGTTACGTTGTTAATGCTTTGACTTATTTTCATTATTTATAAATTTATGTGATATATGAATGACATTTCCTTTGTAATTATTTAAAAAAAACTTGTTGTAGTGTTTAAATGATGGATGTGAATCATTTTTCAACATTTCTTTGGGTAAGAAATGCCAATGAAATATGACAGTTGCAGTCATAAATATACTCACCTTTTGTATCTCTCTTAGTCTATAATTAATGACTTGACGTAGGTAACGGCTAATGCTCCTAAACTTGCTGAATAATGCATTACGACACTGATTTTCAGATGTTTACTAAGAACTACTAACAACTTACATTCAGTCAAGTAAATTGAAATTAACTGAAAATTTAACATGAAAAAGAATACGTCGAAAAACCTACATTCAGACATTGACAAACAAGCAGAATGCTGATGCAAATATTTTGATTACATTTAAATTTGTCAAAAGATATCATTTTTTATAAATCAGATTACTTGAATGCCATTATATAACAATTAGTGCTGCTTAAATAAGTAAGAATCAATCATAAAACTTTTATAAAATTGGCTAAACTAAAAACTTGTGTGCATCATAGTGCTACAACACAAACATGTATGATGAAATACATGCTTCATCATTTATAGTTTGTATACAACTTTTTATTCTCTCATCAAATAAAGCAAGAAGAACATTAATTTTAGAACAAAATATATAAATACCAAAACCAAATATAATTACGAAATTATCATCCAAGACTTATGCATCAACTAATTACTTACTCTATCATCCCTTACTCAATCATCACTCAATCTGGAATAGCCTCAGATATTGAAATAGTTAGAACCATTTGAACCCTACGCATGATGATGCACGATGACTAGGACTGCAGATGAGCTTTCAATGATTTCCACAAACTGTTTGTATAAATCAAATCAGGCCACTAAATTCCACTAACGTTTTTCCCATCTCGTGACTGTAATGAATTGAATTTGCCATCACCTCAGCAGAACACTTCATCAACATGGAAAGTAATGACTTTATCCACTAGCCAAGTGATGCCCTTACCACTCTAAAAGTGGTGACATAATGGTCAACTTTTAGATAGCGACTTTTTTCCAGCAGTGATTTCCTGCTTTGAAAGTAGTCACTTTCCCCTAACTAATTTCATTAGCACAAACGTTTAATACTTTTCAGAAGCAAACATGCCTATGACGTCTTGAAGTGAATTGTGTGATATGTCTCTATTTGACGTGCAATTTGAGACTGCATTGTACACATATTGTGACGTCACTTCGTTCTTGTTGAGAAGTGACACCTGAGAACACAATGATAGCGACTGGGGTATTCCAGTTGGGTACATTAACCCATTTATGACTGGGTCAAGAAAAAAGGCCTTGGCAAACAGCGTAGACCCAGATGAGACACCGCATGATGCAGCTTCTCATCTGGGTCTGCGCTGTTTGCTTAAAGGAATTTCTGTAAGAAATATTCTTAATATTGAAATAACAAGGGCTGTTTGTAAAACATGCATGCCCCCCATATGGGCTCTCCGTTGTAGTGACAGCCATTGTTTGAATATGTTTTTTGTCACTGTGACCTTGACCTTTGACCTAGTGACCTGAAAATCAACAGGGGTCATTTGCCAGTCATGATCAATCTACCTATCAAGTTTCATGATCCTAGGAATAAGCGTTCTTTAGTTATCATCCGGAAACAATTTTACTATTTCGGGTCACCATGAACTTGACCTTTGAACTAGTGACCTCAAAATCGATAGGGGTCATCTGCAAGTCGTGATCAATGTCCCTATGAAGTTTCATCATCCTAGGCATAAGCATTCCTGAGTTATCATCCGGAAACCATTTTACTATTTCGGGTCACCATGACCTTGACCTTTGACCTAGTGACCTCAAAATCTATAGGTGTCATCATAGAGTCATGATTAATGTACCTATGAAGTTTCATGATCGCTGCCATTAGCGTTCTTGAGTTATCATCTGGAAACCATTTTACTATTTCAGGTCACCGTGACCTTGACCTCTAATATAGTGACCTGAAAATCAATAGATGTCAATTGCCAGTCATGATCAATCTACCTATCAAGTTTCATGATCCTTGGCATAAGAGTTCTTGAGTTATCATCCGGAAACCATTTTACTATTTCGGGTCACCATGACCTTGACCTTTGACCTAGTGACCTCAAAATCAATAGGGATCATCTGCGAGTCATTTTCAATGTACCTATGAAGTTTCATGATCCTAGGCATAAGCGTTCTTGGGTTATCATCCGGAAACCATTTTACTATTTCGGGTTACGGTGACCTTGACCTTTGACCTAGTGACCTAAAAATCAATAGGGGTCATCTGCGAGTCATTATCAATCTACCTATCAAGTGTCATGATCCTAGGCCTAAGCGTTCTTGAGTTATTATCTGAAAACCATTTTACTATTTCAGATCACTGTGACCTTGACCTTTGACCTAGTGACTTGAAAATCAATAGGGGTCATCTGGGAGTCATGATCAATCTACCTATCAAGATTCATGATCCTAGGCATTCTTGAATTATCATCCAGAAACCATTTTACTATTTCGGGTCACCATGACCTTTACCTTTGACCAAGTGACTTCAAAATCAATAGGGGTCATCTGCGAGTCATGATCAATGCACCTATGAAGTTTCATGATCCTAAGCCCAAGCATTCTTGAGTTATCATCTGGAAACCACCTGGTGGATGGACCGACAGAGCGACCGACCAACCCACCGACATGTGCAAAGCAATATATCCCTCTTCTTCGAAGAGGGGCATAAATATACTAGACATCCCTAATTTGGGAAATAAATTGATTCAATTTAGAAGGATAAGAGAGTCCAGTAGGCATAAATGGGTCAAAACTTAATGTGCAAGGATCAAGAACTTAATTATAAAAGGAGCAATCAACAAATAAATTTAAAGGGATCTTTTCACGCTTTGGTAAATTGACAAAATTGAAAAAAGTTGTTTCAGATTCGTAAGTTTTCGTTTTAGTTATGATATTTGTGAGGAAACAGTAATACTGAACATTAACCATGCTCTAATATAGCCATTATATGCATCTTTTGACGATTTTAAAACCTAAAAATTATAAAGCGTTGCAACGGGAAACGATTGAATAATTTGGAGAGTTCTGTTTTTGTCGTTAAATTTTGTGAAACTACGAAGATTGCTTATATAAGGTATAAAATACGTCAAGAATGTGTACTAGGCGGAATAGGCTAAAGCGTTTTTACTTCAGGACTCTGGCAGGACTCCAGGGGTCACTGGTTCGAAACCTGCTCCGGGCAATGTTCTTTTCCTTTTTTAATTTTTTTTCTTGATTTTTTACTGGAGCTTTTATGATCCAATGTTTACATTTATCAATATAAAGCATTTCATGAATAAGTTAAAAAAATGCCAAAATCTGTGAAAAGGCCCCTTTAAATGTAAATTGAGTGCAAAATTAACATTCTTCTAAAAATAAGGCAAAAGTGAAAGTAAATATCTGTGCAAAATCAACTTGCCATTGCATGCATTTAAATGACTTAATTGTTTACCAATATACATTATCATTGTTTTAACAAGTGATACATGCATATCCTAACTTGTTATCAGGACCTAATATATGTGGGCCCTGCTCTGTGAAAAGGGGGTTTAATGCATGTGCGTAAAGTGTCGTCCCAGATTAGCCTGTGCAGTCCGCATTGGCTGATCAGGGACGACACTTTCCCCCTATACTTGATTTTTGCTAAGAAGAGACTTTCTGTAAACGAAAAATACCATAAAAGCGAAGTGTCTTCCCTGATTAGCCTGTGCAGACTTTACGCACATGCATTAAACCCCCTTATTCAGAGAGCACTGCCCATATAGAGATGAACTAATCAGTCTGTACTGTATAATTAGTTATTTTGATAGACCAGGACATTTTGCATCTCAGCAGGATGCCATGACAGTCATCCTGGACCCAGGACAATCCTGGCGAGACCAGGAACCAGGACAATCCTGGAAAAACCAGGACAGATAGCCACTAGGTAAGAATGGTCTTAACCATTTCATGCTCAGATATGCACTATTAATTTTGTAGTTCATCAGAAAGTTTTATTATCCCATTTATGCCTAGCGTCTAGAAAAAAAGGCCTTGGCAAACAGTGTTGACCCAGATTAGATGCCGCATGATGCAGCGTCTCATCAGGGTCTGCGCTGATTGCTTAAAGGAATTTCTGTGAGAAATATTCCAAATATACAAATAGATATTCTAGACATCCCTTATTTTAGTAATAAATTGATCCAATTTAGAAGGATGAGAGAGTCCACTAGGCATAAATGGGTTAAATCAAAGACCTTTCTAACTTATAGATGAATGTTTTAAAGGCTTTATTTCTAAACCTTCAATAATGACAAGCAGCAAACTTTATAAAAGCTGAAAATACTGTGATTTACAAACAGGCTGTTCTGGTTTTATGCTGGTTGCATATAGCCATTGTCACTTTGCTTCTTACCTAAATGACACTGCACATGAATATTCTTTCATACTGTATAAAAACCAGTACCACTATAAAAGACTTTCTCAGAATGTCACAATTTCCCATCGCTCATGATTTATTTACGCATGTCTTCCATAATATTTTCTCACAGAAAATTCTCATTAGAACTCACTTTGGGGTTCAAGAAAAACAAAGATCATCTGTCACACTTTGAGAACGCAAATAGTCGTTTGTTTTCCACAAGGCATTGCCCGTTCAACTTTTTGACTGTAAAAGTCGACTGATTTTAAGTCAATACTTATCATTATTTCTGAGAAAATTAGGTATTGTTAGAAACAAGGGCTGTTTGTAAAACATGCATGCCCCCCATATGGGCTGTCAGTTGTAGTGGCAGCCATTGTGTGAATACGTCTTGTCACTGTGACCTTGACCTTTGACCTAGTGACCTGAAAATCAATAGGGGTTATCTGCCAGTCATGATCAATGGGGGGGGGGGGGTGCACGAGGGGCACGTGCACCCACAGCCATTAAAGCCTTATTTTTTTTCTTGTGTTTCTTTGTGAAACGAAGTTGGCCAGATGTTCCGATTTACCCGATTTCCGACAGACGACGTGCCCCTTCCAACCTTACTGCCTACTATCCACCGGGGGGCACCTGTTGTACATTAAGACTCGATTATCCCCGTCGCAAGAATCTCTTTAGTGCGATATCCTCTCTTTTCGGCAGATATTTTAAGCGTCTGGGTAACATTAAGCGTCTGGGTAACATTAAGCGTCTGTCATTTACACTAAATAAGCGTCTGGATGATCTTGAACCTTGTTTTGATGTCAAGTATACCAATTAACACTGTATTGTACGATGTAATAATCATGGGAACATAAGATATGGAGACTTTTCTATCGGTATATAATACAGCATACCACGGCATTGTCTTCATACAAATGAAGCGAAAGGCAACAACGGTGGATCGATTTTTTGGTCTAATCAACAAACCAAAAACAACAAAGAGTCTGATTCAGAGCCAAAGTTGTCGATTCTAAGGTAAGATTTTGTTTTTTAATGTTTTATAATTGCGTTTATTGCGCTAAGTTTATTCAGTATGTTTTAATTGTTTAACTCTAAAGTATTGAAATATAGGAACAAAAAGATTGAGCGTAAATGTATTAACAAATTTCTTTATACTAATACACTGTAACTCCAATATAACGCGGATGACGGGGTCCAAGCTACGCAACAGCGTTATAAACGGACAGCGTTATAAGTTTTGAGCTTATTTATTTAAGGGGCTATAAAAACAGGTAAAGTATAGCCTATAATATAGGTCCTGTGTATCGTCATGCTGTGTTGTCATCCGCAAATACATGCATATAAACCGAATCGAACGATAACAGTATACATACCGCTTTTCTAATGTGCACATTTATCCGATAATCCAATATAATTACATCACTTACGAAAAAAATAATGACAAGAAATATGTTTACGAACTTCGTAAACAAATTCATATGCCTACGCCATTTGTCAGAAAAATTGGTACACTGCATTATGGGACACAGCTTTCATTGGACGAGCGCATTTAAATTTAGATTGAATGCAACACGATACATGTACAAGTGCATCTCTGTTAACTATTACACTGCGTTAGCATGTAAATAAATCGTCAGGATTTTTAAATTTATTTTTCGTATACGTACTGAAACATTAAACACACACAAAGATATTTGTATTTATCAAGCATGTGTAGCATATAATAAACGATAACACACTTACACAGCCATAGTTTATACAATGAAATACAATACACGATAAATACAAAACATAAACAGGTAATCGTTTCAAATAACTTTAATTTGATAATTATACCGCTTGCACTTGCCTTATTGAAATTAGCGCACCGAACCGCTCTAATAGGGAATACATGTAATAAACACTGACTCGCGAGTTTTCACACCTTTATTGACATTACACAACAGATTAACACCAATTAGCTGTCGAGTGTCGTTTAACCTCGAATCGATTAAAATCAGTTAAACGGACGGATAAAGCAATCAAGCTGTGATCGCTGGCTTCTTTGAATTTATGAAAATACATGTAGTTGCATAACATGGATTTGAATCAGAAATGGAAGGTTGGAGAAAAAACGGGATCCAAGGACCCCCCGCGTTATATTGGACACAGCGTTATAACGGACCGCACTATATTGGAGTTACAGTGTAGTACAATAAATAAAGCCCATACAATAATATACATTGTATGCCTGTTCTGCTATGTAAACATCTTGTAGATATTAATTTAATTAAAATTGAATTTTATCAAATGGTCTGTGCACTTTTTTCAGCTTTTGCATTTTTAAATAATAATATTCACATTTGTTCATGCTCTGATAAAGTATGGTAATTGAAATATTGATCAGACCAACGATATTAATGTATATTTTGAAGTAAAATGTTTGCACAGTTAATTAAACTGAAATATATATTTCTATGGATTTTTGTCTCTCTTTTTTTTATTTTCAGAACTTGTCATGTTAAGAGTCCACCTACCAGCTCAGTGTGGTTAAATTTAGCTGCCAGCCTCTACCATTTGGAGCCAGAGTGTATTTGTTACTTGTTGAACTGTTGAATGTAAATTACAATTAAAAAAAAAAACCATCTTTAACAGACAGCGTTTTATATTTACTTCTTTATGTTGAAATCACCTATATTAAGTGTAAACGTATTGATATATGACCGTTCATTATACTCTGACTTCTTGTGGCCCCCCCCCCCGCATTTGATTTGTTATGTCCTCTCTGGATCAGGCCCTGATTGATGAAAACTTTCTTATTGAGCTACAATTACAGGTTGATGAATGAACTGGAACTGTCTCTGCTATGTCTGATACATCCCCTTCAAGCCACCTGGTCAAAGGGCATTGACAGTTCTGTTTAAAGACTGTGTTCTCCCCCCTCCCCCCCCCCCCCCCCCCCCCCCAATCATGCAGCAGACCTATGAAGTTATTATGACTTGACCTGGATAAAATTTCAGCCTGAAAATTCACAAGGGCAAATACGCTGAAATTAGGAAAGCAAGAGTAACGGTTCTTGTGCATTTCACTCCTGCCATTAGAATCTAGAATCTATTAAATGTCAAGTTGATACTTCCTAAATGTTTGCAAGATATGCCCCATTCACAAGATATGCCCCATTCAACATTTAAAAGAAATAAATTAACAATGGGCAATAACTCTTAAAATATGGAAGCAATAGCTATGGATCTTGTGCAGGGCACATCCCATACAAGATTATTATCTACCTAACTAAAAAGTTAAAAGATCATGCATCTTATGGTTTTCAAGACATTCTACCTACAAAATGTATTCTAAAAATAACACAAATGAAATAATTAGCAAAACAGGCTAATCAGGGACGACACTTTTTGCTTTTATGATGTTTTCTGTTCAAAGAAAGTGTCTTCTGAGCAAAAATCCAGCTAAAGGCGGAAAGTGTCGTCCCTGATTAGCCTGTGTGGAATGCACAGGCTAATCTGGGACAACACTTTAGGCACATGCAGTAAACCCCCTTTTCACAGAGTGCGGCTAAAATAGTTTCCCCACTAACCAATATCCTTGTCTAAGGTATGTGAAAATGGGACTCAAGTCCCCACACCCTGGATGGACAGTCCAACCCAACAACTGCTGAGCTAGATGGGTCCATAATCTCATGAAGCAAAGTAAGAGTGCCACAACATCTTGATATCTTGGTCTGAGGATCTGTTCCTGCCCATGACAATAGGGCTTTCATAGCTTCTTATCACGAGAGGCTTAAGTAATTACTGGAGACAAGTAATAGCCCATTTTAAATGGAATCAATAAGTGTTTCCTGAGAGTCATCTGCCATTATTCTCACAGACAATGACAAGGACATGTGTACGTAAACAGCACCCTCCAGTATAAAAGCACCTATAGTGACTTGTAAAGACATTAATGCATGTTTTTATCAGGGTTTTCTATGTTATGTAGGTCTTCTTTGTTATGCACACATCAGCAAAAGTGTGAACATTCTTATATTTATTTACCATAGTTAAGACTGCCTTCATATTTTCCGCACATTAATGTGGGTCTTCAAATTAAGTACAAAGAAGCACAAGATAGTAAATACGTTTTGTCTTTAAAATTGTAAAAATAAACTTATTTGTATGAATTACACATATACTTTTGAAAATACGTAAGTTGAAAATGCAATTCATTTTCAGCAACATAATGAAATATAGGAAAGTATAAGTAAGGGGAAATAACTCAGCAATGTGCAGATCCCTGGGCAAATTATGGTGATGACATATTTGAAGTTTAAATTTAATTGATTGAGAAATATTTAAGTACATATTTTTTACAAAAACTAGACAGAAACAAAAGCTGTCTCCATAGTATGACATATGCCCCCAAAAAACGCTCTGATAGAAGTTATGAGCATTTTTTGAAATATAAACGCAGATTTCGAAACCTAAACGTGGAGCCTATGTTCAAGGTCAAAGTGAAAGGGGTCAAAATGTGTGTGAGTTATATACACTGTAACTCTAATATAACGCGGATGACGGGGTCCAAGCCACGCAACAGCGTTATAAACGGACAGCGTTATAAGTTTTGAGCTTATTTATTTAAGGGGCTATAAAAACAGGTAAAGTATAGCCTATAATATAGGTCCTGTGTATCGTCATGCTGTGTTGTCATCCGCAAATACATGCATATAAACCGAATCGAACGATAACAGTATACATACCGCTTTTCTAATGTGCACATTTATCCGATAATCCAATATAATTACATCACTTACGAAAAAATAATGTTTAACATTTATGACAAGAAATATGTTTACGAACTTCGTAAACAAATTCATATGCCTACGCCATTTGTCAGAAAAATTGGTACAGTGCATTATGGGACACAGCTTTCATTGGACGAGCGCATTTAAATTTAGATTGAATGCAACACGATACATGTACAAAGAAATGTTTTATTGCATCATATGCAGCATGTAAAAAACGTGCTTTCCGTGGACTTTCTGATAACGGGCAAAAATTTAAGTGCATCTCTGTTAACTATTACACTGCGTTAGCATGTAAAAAAATCGTCAGGATTTTTAAATTTATTTTTCGTATACGTACTGAAACATTAAACACACACAAAGATATTTGTATTTATCAAGCATGTGTAGCATATAATAAACGATAACACACTTACACAGCCATAGTTTATACAATGAAATACAATACACGATAAATACAAAACATAAACAGGTAATCGTTTCACATAACTTTAATTTGATAATTATACCGCTTGCACTTGCCTTATTGAAATTAGCGCACCAAACCGCTCTAATAGGGAATACATGTAATAAACACTGACTCGCGAGTTTTCACACCTTTATTGACATTACACAACAGATTAACACCAATTAGCTGTCGAGTGTCGTTTAACCTCGAATCGATTAAAATCAGTTAAACGGACGGATAAAGCAATCAAGCTGTGATCGCTGGCTTCTTTGAATTTATGAAAATACATGTAGTTGCATAACATGGATTTGAATCAGAAATGGAAGGTTGGAGAAAAAACGGGATCCAAGGACCCCCCGCGTTATATTGGACACAGCGTTATAACGGACCGCACTATATTGGAGTTACAGTGTATATATATATGGAAAGGCCTTGTCCATATATACATGCATACCAAATATGAAAGTTACATCTCATGAAGCGATATAGAAGTCATGATTATTTTTCTAAACCTAAACTCAGATTTGGAAACCTAAATGCGGACCCTAAGTTCAAGGTCAAAGGGGTCAAAATTTGTGTGCGTATGGAAAGGCCTTGTCCATATAAACATGCATACCAAATATGAAGGTTACATCTAAAGCTACATAGAAGTAATGAGCAGTTTTCGAAATGTAAACGTAGATTTCGAAACCTAAACGCAGACCATAACTTCAAGGTCAAGGTTAAAGGGGCTAAATTTGTGTGCGTATGAAAAGGCCTTGTCCATATACATATGCATACCAAATATGAAGATTACATCTGAAGTGACATAGAAGTTTTGAGCATTTTTCGAAACCTAAACACAGATTTGGAAGCCTAAACGCTGTCCCTAACTTCAAGATCAAGGTAAAAGGGGTCAAAATTTGTGTGTGTATGGAAAGGCCTTGTCCATATACACATGCATACCAAATATGAAGATTACATCTGAAGTGACATAGAAGTTATGAGCATTTTTTGAAACCTAAACGCAAAGAGTGACCGAAAGACAGACAGACGGATGGACGGTCTGATCACTATATGCCCTCCTTTGGGGGCATAAAAGACCTGATATAAGAAGATAACATGTTAATAAACTATTGTAAGCACTATTAAAGCAATATTGATTGCAAGACAGAAATGTTACTTATCCTTTTGATCTCTTTGAGTTTGCAAAGCTGGGTACCGTTTTACTAAGCAGCTTCAGCAAGTCTTAGACTTACGCACATATATTTTAAAATAATTGAATTTCATTTATTTCAGATTGATGCAAATTAATTTTTACGTGCAATGTTACATTATATTATGAATTTCATTAAAACATACTATTTGCCAATGTAGCAAGAATTTGAAGGAACTATACTTAATTAAAAATATGTGCATAAGTCTACGAATTGTGTTGTTAGCTTAGTAAAACGGTACCCAGGCCTGGATCAAATATTTTTGAAGACATTAATTTATTTAACTCTAGTAGACAAGGTAGATACATTGCTTGCTAATCTAATCTTACTTTATGTCCTACTTCTATTTGTTGATTTGATTTCACAGTAACTTCCCTTTTATTTGAATGTTCAATGATGTTTTGTTTTCTGAGTTACTTCCCTTACTTTTGTAATATTTCAAGATTCGCTGGTTTAAAGCAACATGCTCACAATTGTTTATGTAAGAATGTTCAAGTTTTTGTTAAATTATACAAAATAAAACAATTTCATAGTTACTTTGTTTCACAGTTTGCATCCAGAAATGTAAATTCAAGTAAACAGAATCCAATTTTTAGCATTTTTATCAATGACATATGCAACAAATAACAATGTGTTCATATACAATAAAACAAAATGTGTTCTAAACAAAAATAACAGTACACTGGATTGAAATTGTAATTTATCCTCAATAATTTCATTAATTTATGTTGAACAAATGTTATTTCTTTTTTTTTCATGGTAGCTTTTAGATTAAAACTTAATATATGACTATTTCGATTACATGAATAAGTAAATACTTAAATACTGGAACAAATACAACAGAATTTTATATTTTCTAATTAGCAACTGGAAAAAATACGTAGTCAAAACATTCAGCTGATGTTTTAATATGTGGTGTGTTATAACTTTCATATAGTGCAACATTGTATACAAAAATATACTTAACACTAATATTATTCTTTATTAACCCAATTATGCCTAGTGGACTCTCCCATCCTTCTAAATTGGATAAATTTATTTCCAAAAATTGGGATGTCAAGTACTGGTCGAGTACGTAATTCCAGCCACTTTTGGGACTATTTTTACAAAATCTTTTGTTTTAGGCAACTGGTTTAAACTAATCTTCACATATATAATCCTGGGTTCAAAACTCACCTAGAATGAAAATTTCATTAGAATTAGATCAGTGTATGTTACTTTTATGAACAGAAATTAGTGACATATAAACTATCAATTTTCGTAGGGCAATTGTACCTAAAAAATCGGCCACTTTTCAGTTTAATCTGCAGGTACAATTACAAAGAAATATCTTTAGACGAATGTCCTAGTTTTAAGAGTATTAATAAAGGTTTACACAAACACAATTTTTGACTTGAAACGTAAAAAATATGCGACAATATTATACCAGTTACTCCCCCTACCTATTATAATAAATATTAACAGGCCTGCACGGTTAATCGGGAACTGCAAATTTATAAAAAATATTTATTTTCTATAGTTTTAATCAATTTTTACTAACATAGCTATGAAAGTAAAAACATTTTGTTTAAAAAGTTGACTTTAGTGTCGGTTTTTAGTAAACGCTTATATTTAATTTTACCACATGTAAACTATTAATATTCAAATCAAGGGAGGTAATTCATATATTAAAAGTTTATATTTAGGTCCTGATTTCTTTAAATGTATGTTTTTATACAATTAATTAAAAATACCTCAATTAAAGTTTATCAGATAGAAATAATAATAATTTTATCAAATATATTTGTTTCTTATATGAATATAATTTTTGCAATAATTAGTGACGTCACTTTTCCCATGAGAGAAATATCTTGTGTTATGTTTGAGACATTTTAATGCAAACGTTTACAGTGATATGCTTCTTTGATTTGCAAAATATTGAGATAAGGGTTGGTTTTCAAGTTGATTGTTCTAAAAATAATAAAAAAATGTGTGTTTAGATCATGAAAATGATTAAACACAGGTGGCCGATTTTTTACGTACAGGCCGGAATTACGTACACGACCAGTATATTGTTTTCTATATTTAGAATATTTCTTACAGAAATTCCTTTAAGCAAACAGCATAGACCCAGATGAGGCGCTTCATCATGTGGCGTCTCATCTTGGTCTACGCTGTTTGCCAAGGCCTTTTTTTTAGACGCTAGACATAAATATATGTCAACATTTCTGTATTAGAAATGTGTTACAAGAATGCCCTGCAACACAATGTTTGGACTTACGACTATATATTATATTGTGGGAAAATAGTTTAATGGCCATAATTCTGCTAAAACTGGGCAAAATGACCATCTAAACATTACGTTCATTCGCAATTTCATTAGAAATGTGTTAGTGAGAATGGCTGTCACAAAAACAGTTTTTAGCTAACAATATATTAACAGTTATATCTTGCCATTGTTAACACCAGCAGACCACAGTGACAATTTGTAAATTAAACAAACAACTTCTGATATAATTTCCATCAACAACATAGTTCTCAAAACTCACATTTACCCCTTTCCTCCACTCAACATTCTTTCTTGGGGGGAACAACTATATTTAATGAGTATTTAAATAATTCTATTTAATCAAAACTAAATATCTTAGATTTTTTTTGCAAATTTGAATTAAAAAGCCATACAATTTATACAGCTGTTAATCTTGATGTAACGTTTAATTTGAACACATTGGTATTTCGTGTACCTTAAATAATAATTATGATTGAATATTCCGTATTAGCTTGCAAATATGCATGACAAACATGTGAAATAAAGAAAATGTATTAACATCAGCAGACCAAATGTGTGCACAAGAGTTTCTTATCTGGCAAGTTATATTTATCCGACCTTGATTTCTCAAATAGATTTACAAAGTTTATTTTTTTGCATTGGTATCATTTGAATTAAATCAAAGGCTACATGCATTTTGCATTACATTCTTATGTTCTTTACTGTTTGACAACAACAAAAGTGTTTTAACTATGTTAAATACAAAAGTTAATTAAATGAATTTCAATTCTTTCGGTGTTTTACAACAGAAAATAATAATAAGAGATATTGCCCAAAGCAACATTTCAAAATATTATTGAGAAAATCAATTCACATCTTTATTAAAAAGCTCAACATTTTTCAAAATTGGAAAAATCAATAGCAAATGGTAATAAATTGAAACAAATTATAATATGTTATTAATTACAATATCCATTTTGAGCATGAAAAACATACATCTATGGCACAAGCAGCTCGCAAAAAAGTATATTTTTAAGATCTGACAAGATTCTTTCAATAACTATTTACCTTCAACAAAGATAATTAAAACACAATCAAGTATTTAAACAAATAATTAACAGTTTTAGGAATAAAGTTAATATTATCATGAGTTAACAACTAAACACTTAAATTGTTAGATTTCAGACTATAAATCAAATTCATTACCATTAATAGTTTGCACCCTCCTTTATCAAATAATAAATAAAATCATTTGAACCAGAAGTATATTTATATTCACCATTGTAGGCTAGAAGCTTTATTGTCAGCTTTATTGCTGCATAAATGCTGTTGTTGTTGTAATTGTACAAACAGATATTTGTTACTTGATTTAAAATTACTGGCAAAATGAAAACAATCATGTCAACAATTAGAAAAGAAATTTTAAAACAAACAAAGAATTGTTCAGGACTTCACTTCAATTAATCACTATTATATAATTGTACAAACAGATATTTCTTACCTAATCCAAAATTTATTTTTTTTAGGAAAACAATAATAGCCAGATTAAGAGACAAGAATTAACACTTTATTTTGTCACAAATTGCTAAAAAAGAAATTCTAACTGTACCTAAAATGTTTATTTTTTAAAGAAAACAACCATATCCAGAATTCATGAATAATATTTATTTTTTTAGGATTTCACTCCATTTGAACACATTCAATCACAGACAACATAAATACACAAGCTTACATAAAAAACTAACACATGAATTTTTCATTCCTATTGTCATCAGTTTCCAGAATCACACTGAGAGAAACAGGACTCTCCTTTCGAGCCATTTTTGACGAACTGAAATTGTTCACAGTCAAACCTTCAAGTTGGCCAGCTTCCTTACTGAGCAATGTTTTCCCGTTTTGAAGCAAAGGTAAGTGGCTGTCACGATGGACTATGGCCCGCGCTATTCCGTTGAGTTCGTACTGGTATCCCAGACTACACTGGGAAGGCCGCCGACGGTCAATTGAGAAACTGAGGTTACGTGTGAGCTTACGCAGTTGATAGTGAGACAAACAGACCATGCAAAAGATTCGCCAGAACTCCGTGCGGAAACGTTTCCCGAAGAAATAGTACGGTAAAATGTTTACAGCAGAATTAAGGATGATCAAAAAGTTCCCAATTTCATTGACTTTGTGAAACGCTAGCGAGGATGTTGCGAGTTTAATGTTGATTGCATATACCATACGAGACACTAATGCTGGTCCCTGGCATATTAAAAATATAATTATCACACCTATAAGCATCACAGTTGTGTCGTTACGCCTTTTTTCCTTTGCGTTTATCATTCTCCCCTTTTTCTTCGACATCTGAACTGCATGTATTAAGAATGCATTCAATATTGCCAGAGTTAAAAATGGCACACCACATACAAACGTTAAATACATATATGAGTGAACAAAGTCAATAAACATTTGGTTTTTACCCAGATTTGTGTACTGAACTATTTGGTGTGTTTCCCATCCGTCAGTAATCGTTGGAACCGTGATTTCTTCCGATGTATATTCCAAGAAACGGGGTATGTTGAAAAAGAGGCCTAGCAGGTATATGAACACTATGACTTTTCTGGCGCGGCTAACACTGCACAGATGCTCCGCTTTAAAAGGATGGCAGATCATTATGTAACGATCCACTGTAAAACCGAGGGTGAGCCAAATGGACGTAACCTGGAATGTGACAGCCATAGGATGGAGATATGGAAACAATATTGCGTAAGAGTCCTTTGCCCACGTGAGTGAACCCTTCTGTGGAAATTTGGTATCATCACTAAGAAGAAATATTGTCACTGTCAACACCAGAGCGAGCATGTCGCAGACGGCCAATGCTGAGAGATACGAATATGTGGAAGAGTTCATCACACGACGAGTCAGCACCAGGATGCACAATATGTTACAAACAATGCCCGCAAAACATACCGCTGTTCCTGCGACGCCCATGAGATAATAATTGAACAACGTCTTTTCATACTTTTGTTCGTCCGTGTCCAAATCGTGGTTAAAAGGTGTGCTGTCTGATACGTTTGCTGAGAAGAAGTCATGGTTAAGGAACGTGTGATTGAAAGTGATAGGTATGTCCAATGTTGCGATGAAATCTTCCGAAAACACATCCACCATGGTTCTCATCCACATTTACAATACAGGACGCAGATATTGATAAAATCTCAGCAAATCAAAGGGACAGAGATTTCAATATAATCCTCATGTTTTGGTGTTTTTTTCTCCTCTATTTTCTCTAAATGATTACAGTTTTCATCGCAAGATTTTATTCAAAAACACTTTTAAAGCCTCCTTTGTGGTATAATGTTGCAGATTTGTAACTTACATTACAATGACAACATGCTGGCAACTAGATTTTGATGGTTTAAAATATCATTTCACTGTTTATTGCACCCAATGACAGCAATAATTGCCTTTTGCAAAGGTTAATAGCTTAAAATGTTGTCTGTCTATTCCAAGCTGATACTTTGATTTCCTATGTACAGCAATAAAAAGCCAATAATATTACACTTTCAGTTACACCTCCACTAAAATTAATCATTATGCAAACAATAAATGCCTTATTTCTGATGATTGATAATATTTTCTATTTAATAATATGTATGTACAAATTAAATTGTCTTCTTACAATTTAGTTTTTCCACAAGTAACTTGATTAAAAGCAATGATGTCCTTCTTGGAAACTTGAAACAAATAATTGAATATGTTACTGTGTTTTTTTGTACTTTTTTTCAATATTATTTCATGATCCAAAATTTGTTCATATCGCCCCATTGGTGCAAAAAGGTACCATGTGCCTTCTAATTTTAATGTCACATGGTACCTTTTTGCACCAATGGGGCGATATTTTGTATAATATTTTCAAACCAACATATTTTTACATCTTGTTCACCTTTCATAGTAAAACTCTCCAATCGCCTTAAGACTGATAGCTTATAAATATTTAATATGAACACCTCCAATAAGGCGTAATTTTGTAATATTGTAGAATGATATCATATACATGTCCCAGTTTAATACATACTGAAACAATTCAATCAACTTGAGACAAAAATCTCAATACAATAATAAATATTCAATAAATAGCTCTCAATTTTATTAGCTTCCTCAATGTTCCAAAATTAATGCTAACGGCATACTAATTTCACAAAATGTTTACTGCACACACAATGTTTGACCAGATGTTCCATAGTAACACACAACTGGCGAAACAACTTGCTGTGATCAGTTTCTCTTTCACCAATATCATCCTTTCACTGCTTCTGCTCATAGCACTATCCCACCATTGGTGTTCACAGAGAGGCAGAATTTTATAACCAATTCACAGCTCACCTTCAAAGCTTTCATTCACGTATGTTTCAGTGTCTCTATGACGTATACAGGACAACACCACAAGCTGTTATCTTAAAATGTAGAAAATATGTCACAGTTGATTGCCAGCAAATTGTGTAAGAAATAATAACCTAATTTGCAATGAATCCCTGAAGCAGAAAAAAACTGTTAAACATTTTTTGCTATTTCTTTATAAATCCTATTGCTTTGATCTATTTGAAACAAAATACATAAAACATTACATGACAATATCTGAACTATAAATATTCTATTTCACTCTTAATCAAACAAGATATCACGTATCAGCCGGTATAAATTAAATTCCAGATATATAAATGTCATAACAATATCCATCATACATTTAGCAACATCCATCATACATTTAGCAAATTCAGGAAATTCTTGTTAAACCTTTTATGTGTCTTTGTAAATCTTAATCAACCAGACATTCTGCCATTCATGTCAATACTTTCATCTATTACATTTTTGTAATATATTTTCTCAATGTCTCTGTGAAATCATTATTTTTAAGTTATTCCTTCTGGCTTATTGTTCAAATCAACATGGGTATGATCGACCTGCTGCCCTGTAAAAAAGGGACAAAATCCCTTCCATAAAAAAGATTGCAGCACCGATGACACACAGGATGATTGCCCCCTTGTTGAATACAATTAGTTATACATGATATTAATTATAGATTTTGTTAGCAGCTGTGTTCAAGATTTTATTTACAACATTTTCCGAGGGTCAATGGCCCATGTGGACACATTTTAATACATGCAATTGATAACAACATTAATAATACTATAAACATATTTCTGATAAGTACTTAAGTGATGAGTAAGCGAGGTTGTTGAACATTATACATACATAAATTATAATATCAATCAATAATTATCTGCTCGTCACACAAAATCATGGTGAGACTATAACAAGAGCTAACAAAAAACTGTTGAAAATACAGAAGAAGATGAATCATACAAAATACCACAGTGCATTGTATTAATTTGAAAATAACAATTATAGAAAATGCAATAAATGAGATTTAGAATGGACAATATTTATTTAGATTTTTTTTTTGCAACAAAAACGTCAAATGAATCGTCAATAAATATATTTTTGATATAATTATTTGGTTGTTTCTATAACCACCTTATTTTGTAATCCCCTTTTTGGGATTGGTGTTGAACACACTACCAAGGAATAATAGTGGAATGCACAATACGGTGACATTAGATTGGAATGCTATTATACATATTACAAATAAATGACATATCAAATTTGTTAAAAAGGAGAGCCCCATGACTTAAATACAACAACGAGAATCTCAAATTATAATGATCGCGAATAATATTACCTCAGACGGGTTATTGCAAACAGCACTCTATGGTGATTGTTTACTCATGCCTGAACTAACTGTATATTCATTTACCACAACATCACCTACAATTGGAGATTTTGCAGTATACAGAAAACATTGATTAACTTTTTAATTTGATGAATAGAAATCTATTTGTAATTGACCAGATAACAATAAATTAAACAAAGACTGATACCAACCACAAGTAACTGTTTAAAGGGACTTATTCACATATTGGAGAATCAAATTTTGTATTTATTTTGTATTGTAACGTTAGGTGTTCCTTACCTAGGACCCTTTCGGGAAACGCTTAGTCTCATGACTTTCGGCTCGTTACTTGTCATTGCTTAAACTGCTTTGGCTGTTTAGCCTCACTCTTGTTTTTTTTACACCGTATGGCGATCACTTGACAATATTCATAATTTTATTTTGTTTATCGTATTATCTTGGCCAATTATGGTGTAAGTTTTGGTCGTTTTCATTATTTTGTATAATTCCCTACATGTTTCCAATAGTATATTTTGGTGACATCACTCCTACTGTGTACAATCTCGTCATTTAGTTTTGGAGATTCAATAGCACCCTGTCATTTCTCGTACCTAGCTTTATTAGAATTTCTTGTTTATTAAGATTGCTTTAGTTCAGATTCAAAAGAGCCTGTTGTATACTTTTTCTAAGTTACAGTATCTATAACTCATTAATTACGCTCGATTGGTCATTGTCGGCTCGGGTACTACTAACATGTACCCCGGGTACTCTAAAGTATACTTACATGTACCCCGGGTACGGTAAATATACTTAATCGTACCCGGTCGATATAAGACTGTACCCGAGTTGTATTCCCGCCTAAAATCCGATGTCGTAAAACGCGCTACCGATTATCTTAAACAAACTTCTCTTTAAAAAAAACTGCGTCAACATGCTTTGTGAGTATGAGTTTCGATAATATAGAGGCCATTTTACAGAAAATTGACATGCATGTGTATATAATTAATTAAAAAAAAAAATAGCCGACAACGACCGATTTAGCGTTAAATTTCCCGGGTACGTTTTAATATATTTACCGTACCCGGGGTACATGTAAGTGTACTTAAGAGTACCCGGGGTACATGTAAGTAGTACCCGAGCCAACAATGACCAATCGAGCATTAATTACTGTCTTCGTAAGCCTGTATATTTAATCTTTTTCTGACACGATAAGCATTTATATGTCTAGTCATGAAGTTTTTAAGAGTTAAATTTGATATATTTCTTGGTCATAATAAGTATTCTGTATAGTCACATACAGTATTATACATTTTTTATAGTTATTTCCAGTATTTTACCATCAAGTTGGAGTGATAACAGAAGTATTTAAACTTCAAATTAGAAATCGTCTTGTTCTTCTATCGCCCAAGCCCTGGTTAGCTATCTGGAGGCTTTCGTATGCAAAATCCAGAATATTTATCACACATTCAAAAACTAAAAGACAGAGCATGCAATAGCGCAAAATAACCCTAATGACTTACAATGTATATTAAATTCCTTTCACAATTATAATTTGTTGAAAGTATTGATATCTTGTAAAAATATACTTTGCTCCTTACAGTTTCCCCTTTGTTCATTATCAGTGACCGACCTGACCTGCTTTCTAAGCCATGGCTGACCGTCACCTACATGCTGAATACTCTCCTATTAATATGTTAGTTGACACAAAATCGTTTGAAAAAACACCTCTGCAATGCTGTGCTGGTCATTGCCCTGTAAAAACAGCCACAAAAGCTTTGCGTATTCATTAGCAAAGTTCTTTCTTATTTGCCATTGTTTATGGGTTTATTGGTGTTGCTTATAACCACTTTGAAAACAGATGAGGAAGCAAACTGGTAACAAATTTAAATGAGGGAACACCCACGTCTCTGATGGAAAGATGAGAGCGACTCACGTCACTGTTATCGTCAGTTTAAATGAAAAGATAGTATTGTTGCAAGGTCATTATGTTGAACATCATTACACCTTCAGCAGTTAGCATTGAACTTTTCTTCCAAGCCAGTTAATTGCATGCTCCTATAAAAAAACATAGCACGCACATCTAACAAAAATTACTCTCAAGGTTTTTAAACCGTACCATACTTTATCAGGCAGTTAAAAAAACATTGACTAAGGAAGTTGGAGCGCTTTATACATTAAACAAGTCTGTCCAGGTTCAAATTGGCTAATAATTCATGGTGCAAATCAGATTTATTTATAATGGAAGCCACCCTTTCTTGCCCAGAAAACTACTCGCTTGCAGCCTTAAATGACTGTTGTCCACTTACCCACTAGTGGGTAACCATAGGCTTTAAAGAGGTAGAGCAATTTGTATAACATATAAATTCAACATGTTTGAATAAATATTTTAAACAAGAGATGTATTTGTCAGAAACAGAATGCCCCCTATTGCGCTGCTTTGATTTTTTTTGGTGACCTTCGACCTTGAAGGATGACCTTGACCTTTCACCACTCAAAATGTGCAGCTCCATGAGATATACATGCATGCCAAATATCAAGTTGCTTTGTTCAATATTTCAAAATGTTCAGACCAAGTTTCATGTTTCATGAAGATTGACCAATAAATGTGGCTAATATAGCGTCAACAAGTTTTCACTAAAGCCATATATGGAAAAGTGCCCCCCCCCCAGCAGCCATGTTTTTCTAAAAGTTTTCATGACCAAGTTTCATGCTGATTGGACTAAAAATGTGACTTATAGATTTTTAACAAGGCTTTCGCCATACAAAAAAAATCTCCAGGCCCCTGGCGGCCATGTTTTTCAACAGACGAGTACCATTTTTGAACTCATCCAAGATATTATTTGAACTAATGTTCTGACTAAGTTTCATGGACAATAAATGTCAGTTCAAGAGTGTGAACAAAGTATTACTATAGCCATATATGGAAAACTGCCACAACCCCCGTGCAGGAATGTTTTTCAACTAACTGGAACCATTTTCAAACTTGTCCAAGATATCATTGGGACACTTGTTTTTACTAAGTTTTATGCAGATTGGACAATAAATGTGGCCCGTAGAGTATTATCAAGGTAAATGTTGATGATGCATGATTTTTTTCAATTTTTTTTAAGATGCTGCTTCAACAAAGCAGATTGTCTAAGTTATCATACCCAGGGTTCTCAATAACTTTTGAGCCAACAGGCTAAAATGTGAAACCAACAGGCCTTCTAGGGAGCTCCGGGGGCATGCTCCCCCATACAATTTTAAAATTTAGAACTTGATTTCCTGCATTTTACCACTTACCTAACAAAAATTGATGAAATAGAAACAACTTTCAGATTTTCAGATTGCTTAAAGATTTAAAACATTTATTCCATCAATAAATTAAAGTTTCTTCAATAAATTTCTGATTTTCTAGTAAGTTTCCAACAAACGTTTGCCCTTTTTCATTAAAAAAAAAAGAAGATTTTTCACAAATAAAGTGTATCATAATTCGGATAAATACAACAATCTGATACGTAGGGTCATTTTTTACGATTTTGACGTTTTTTTTTTGCACAAGGTTCCAATTGAAACATTGTATTCTGAAAAGGAAAAAACTTCAATTTTGGATTGGGAATGGGGTCGAAATTCGGCTGTACAGGAATGGGCGGAAAAGGCCTAATCGTCCCTCTAAATGCCTATTTTGCGTAACACTTCTAGTTTGAAACAAACTTTCAAAACAACAAAAACTTTGAATTGACACAAAAAAATGCAAGCAATCAAGAACAAAAACTCACCATGTGATGAAAAGAACGTCAAAATATTTAACTGCTTTTGACCGATTCCAATTTGCGCCTTGTTGTTGTTTTTGTAATGTGTTAAGGGAGATAATCAAGCGACGTCTTTGTTTAATAGCAAAAAGGAGCAACTTTACCGAAAAGCCATGCAAATATTGAAAAGTCAATTGCCGGTTTTCCGAATCTGAGCGATTTCCAACCGGCCAAAATCTGATTTCAAACAGCTGATTTTACGCCGGCAGCCAGCTCTTATTGAGAACCCTGCATACCTTGAAAAAATTCTTCACAATGGCGACCTATGTAAAAGACCGAGCCAGTCCGATTGAGTTAGCTACATTTTCTCAATAGATTTAATTCGTAACTCCTGCGCTGTGGGTTTTTCCAATTTCTAAGCACGCCCGGGAGGTACAAACATTGTCATTAATACAGTAATGATCGCCGGTAATGCCCCAGTTTAGCCCCTGTGAAAGCTGGCAGCTTCCCGGTAGAACCCCGGTATACCATTATTCCGCCAGCACTCACCGGGTCTATACCGGCATTAGACCCCAGCAGAGCTACGACAACGCCCCAGTTTAACCCTGGTCGTCGCCGGTAATGCCCCGGCGGAGCCGCTGTGAAAGCCAGTGGCGTCCCAGCAGAGGGCCAGTTTACTTATGTACCATAGCTATACCGAGACTCTACCAGCATTCATCGGGGCGTTGCCTTACTCTGCCAGGGTCTGTATGGGCCCTGGTGGAGCTACGGTGCCGTCCCGGTTGTTCCCGGTGCTGCGCCGGTCCTTCCCGGTTCATCCCAGCAGTATTAAACATTTTAATACTTTCCCGGTGGAGCCCCCGTTGTCCCTGGTTCATCCCCAGTTCATCCCAGTAGATCCCGGATCACACACCGGGGCTCCGTCTGCATCATGAGACTGGGCCTTTAAGGTCTTAGTCTTTAGCAAATAATTTTCTTTACTTCTCAGATTAGATTAAAGAAAAGCATCACAATAGAGCTATATCAATAGACATATAAATATCCAACTGATATGGAACGATATATTAGTTCTAGTACAACAAATGGACTCAGGATAGTAAGGTTTTTGTTGTTTGGTGCTTGTCTGTATGATTTGAAATATATTTGAATAGTTGTACGATTGAAAATATATTTGAATAGTATAATATTTATACGATGGAGTCAATGTCTTGGTAGTTTCGTTGACAAACTTCCATTAAAACTGTATGCCCAGGCCTACGCACAGTATATGCGATGACATAGTTACGTGACCGAAGCTGTTTACATGTACATGCAGCATTATATCGTGTTACATAGTATTATTACAAATTAAACAAGATCGAGATTAGTTTATCTAAAGAAAAATGATTAAATCATGGTATTTTTATCAAATATAACGAACGTTCGAGCAGAAAAAGTGGTGTTAACTATTCAGCGATAAGAGAAATAATTGGTTCACTCTCTTTTAAAATATGCTAGTCAGCTTTTGTTTGTACCTACGGTGCGTGCTGAAATATCGGGAAAACCCAGATTGGAGAGTTCCGAATAACAACTATCGGCATATCTCGCTGATTATCATTGATAATGGTAAAGGCAGCTTGCTTCCCGTCCTCTTTCAGATTTAACGAGAGGTTCGGAACAGGAACCAGACACGAAACTGCCAGGTGGCACTTCAAACGTTGTGACGCTGGGAAAACCCCAAATGTAGTTATTTTTAGTTTTGATCTAGAATGTAACCAGCCTTTTTGCAGTTTCCCTGTATGGGTCAAGTTCCCCACGGGTACTACTTCCCAATACCCCCAATTTCTTTTTCGTACCAAAAACGTTTCGTACCCAATGTTTTTTCGTACCAACATTTTTTTTCGTACCAATTTTTTTTTCCATACCCAAATTTTTTGGGGGCATATTTATTTGTTCCCAAAATTTTTGTACCCATTTTTTTTTCTCCGTAGCCACATACACAATTGTGGTGATGTAGATAAAGTTAAATTTATGCTCTACTATCCATCCTCTTCAAAAGCATCGTCACACCAGTACTGTCAGTACTTGATGTCCCACTGGTATTTAACACCAATCATTCAATGTCGTATTAAACAATCTGTTTCAGAACAATACAAAGACTATGGAGAATGTGAAGGTGTCAATATTTTAGACATCAAAGGGAGGCCACTTTGGGCAACAATGTTAAAAGATCGACAAAAACTACCCTTCACAAATTTTGGTGCAATCATAAAAACACTTAATATTGGAATAAGAAAAAGCAGCTTTCCACCGGTGACACGGATCATTTTTCGGATGTGATAAACCCATTGCAAAATCTTTAAATGCCGGCCAATTTGTGTTTGATTTGCTCGTTTTTTTTATCCTGGATTAGGGCATTACAAAAATTGGTGCGCGTTATACATTGTTGCACTTAATGCATGGTTAGTATGGTATCCATTTAAAAAAAAATAATTTAGATGGTCTCTTTCATGAAGCTTTTTACAGACTTTTCCTATTACATAAAGATTTTGCTTTACATGTCAGAAGTGGTGTAGCCTGTCATGCTGCTTCAGTATTTGATAGTATCCAACAGAGGTATTCACATAAACATTGCATGACATGATGGAAGAATTAACCCTTTACCACTTTGACATGTATTTTCACTCATTTGTAGTCCCTTAGAAAGTTAAATTAAATTTGAGATCTTTATTACTAGATTCAAGTTTTTAAGGCTTCAACTCTAAACCTTATATACTGATGAGTAGCAAACAGTATAACACCTGAACAGACTGTGAGTTACTGGCAGTCTGTTCTGGTTTTATGCTGTTTGCACAAAGCCATTTTCACTTAGTTTCTGAGTGAGAAAGGGTTAAGCAAAATGGAGCACAAATGATGCCAATTCATTCATCTATGTGTTCCCAAGCCTTTATAGACACCACACAAACATCAAGAAGTGTCCTATCTTCTCCAAGCCTTTATAGACACCACACAAACATCAAGAAGTGTCCTATCTTCTCAAAGCCTTTATAGACACCACACAAACATCAAGAAGTGTCCTATCTTCTCCAAGCCTTTATAGACACCAGACAAACATCAAGAAGTGTCCTATCTTCTCCAAGCCTTTATAGACACCAGACAAACATCAAGAAGTGTCCTATCTTCTCCAAGCCTTTATAGACACCAGACAAACATCAAGAGGTGTCCTATCTTCTCCAAGCCTTTATAGACACCAGACAAACATCAAGAAGTGTCCTATCTTCTCCAAGCCTTTATAGACACCAGACAAACATCAAGAAGTGTCCTATCTTCTCCAAGCCTTTATAGACACCACACAAACATCAAGAAGTGTCCTATCTTCTCCAAGCCTTTATAGACACCACACAAACATCAAGAAGTGTCCTATCTTCTCCACGCCTTTATAGACACCACACAAACATCAATAAGTGTCCTATCTTCTCCAAGCCTTTATAGACACCACACAAACATCAAGAAGTGTCCTATCTTCTCCATGCCTATATAGACACCACACAAACATCAAGAAGTGTCCTATCTTCTCCAAGCCTTTATAGACACCACACAAACATCAAGAAGTGTCCTATCTTCTCCAAGCCTTTATAGACACCACACAAACATCAAGAAGTGTCCTATCTTCTCCAAGCCTGTATAGACACCACACAAACATCAAGAAGTGTCCTATCTTCCCCACGCCTTTATAGACACCAGACAAACATCAAGAAGTGTCCTATCTTCTCCAAGCCTTTATAGACACCACACAAACATCAAGAAGTGTCCTATCTTCTCCAAGCCTATATAGACACCACACAAACATCAAGAAGTGTCCTATCTTGTGTTCCAAAGCCTTTATAGACACCACACAAACATCAAGAAGTGTCCTATCTTCTATAGACACCACACAAACATCAAGAAGTGTCCTATCTTCTCCAAGCCTTTATAGACACCACACAAACATCAAGAAGTGTCCTATCTTCTCCAAGCCTTTATAGACACCACACAAACATCAAGAAGTGTCCTATCTTCTCCAAGCCTTTATAGACACCACACAAACATCAAGAAGTGTCCTATCTTCTCTATAGACACCAGACAAACATCAAGAAGTGTCCTATCTTCTCCAAGCCTTTATAGACACCAGACAAACATCAAGAAGTGTCCTATCTTCTCCAAGCCTTTATAGACACCACACAAACATCAAGAAGTGTCCTATCTTCTCCAAGCCTTTATAGACACCACACAAACATCAAGAAGTGTACTATCTTCTCCAAGCCTTTATAGACACCAGACAAACATCAAGAAGTGTCCTATCTTCTCCAAGCCTTTATAGACACCAGACAAACATCAAGAAGTGTCCTATCTTCTCCAAGCCTTTATAGACACCAGACAAACATCAAGAAGTGTCCTATCTTCTCCAAGCCTTTATAGACACCACACAAACATCAAGAAGTGTCCTATCTTCTCCAAGCCTTTATAGACACCACACAAACATCAAGAAGTGTCCTATCTTCTCCAAGCCTTTATAGACACCACACAAACATCAAGAAGTGTCCTATCTTCTCCAAGCCTTTATAGACACCACACAAACATCAAGAAGTGTCCTATCTTCTCCAAGCCTTTATAGACACCACACAAACATCAAGAAGTGTCCTATCTTCTCCAAGCCTTTATAGACACCACACAAACATCAAGAAGTGTCCTATCTTCTCAAGCCTTTATAGACACCACACAAACATCAAGAAGTGTCCTATCTTTTCCACGCCTTTATAGACACCACACAAACATCAAGAAGTGTCCTATCTTCTATAGACACCACACAAACATCAAGAAGTGTCCTATCTTCTCCAAGCCTTTATAGACACCACACAAACATCAAGAAGTGTCCTATCTTCTCCAAGCCTTTATAGACACCACACACACATCAAGAAGTGTCCTATCTTCTCCAAGCCTTTATAGACACCAGACAAACATCAAGAAGTGTCCTATCTTCTCCAAGCCTTTATAGACACCAGACAAACATCAAGAAGTGTCCTATCTTCCCCACGCCTTTATAGACACCACACAAACATCAAGAAGTGTCCTATCTTCTCCAAGCCTTTATAGACACCACACAAACATCAAGAAGTGTCCTATCTTCCCCACGCCTTTATAGACACCACACAAACATCAAGAAGTGTCCTATCTTCTCCAAGCCTTTATAGACACCAGACAAACATCAAGAAGTGTCCTATCTTCTCCAAGCCTTTATAGACACCACACAAACATCAAGAAGTGTCCTATCTTCTCCAAGCCTTTATAGACACCACACAAACATCAAGAAGTGTCCTATCTTCTCCAAGCCTTTATAGACACCACACAAACATCAAGAAGTGTCCTATCTTCTCCAAGCCTTTATAGACACCACACAAACATCAAGAAGTGTCCTATCTTCTCCAAGCCTTTATAGACACCACACAAACATCAAGAAGTGTCCTATCTTCTCCAAGCCTTTATAGACACCACACAAACATCAAGAAGTGTCCTATCTTCTCAAGCCTTTATAGACACCACACAAACATCAAGAAGTGTCCTATCTTCTCCACGCCTTTATAGACACCACACAAACATCAAGAAGTGTCCTATCTTCTATAGACACCACACAAACATCAAGAAGTGTCCTATCTTCTCCAAGCCTTTATAGACACCACACAAACATCAAGAAGTGTCCTATCTTCTCCACGCCTTTATAGACACCAGACAAACATCAAGAAGTGTCCTATCTTCTCCAAGCCTTTATAGACACCAGACAAACATCAAGAAGTGTCCTATCTTCTCCAAGCCTTTATAGACACCACACAAACATCAAGAAGTGTCCTATCTTCTCCAAGCCTATATAGACACCACACAAACATCAAGAAGTGTCCTATCTTCTCCAAGCCTTTATAGACACCAGACAAACATCAAGAAGTGTCCTATCTTCTCCACAAGCTAACTGGATTATCCCATATTTTACATCCAATAAGCATCTTAGCATGTGATTTGTAGAGTTGATTGCATTTTACCATGATAGATATTAGCAGTTTGGGTGAGCACACATGAATGTCTTTGGCGTGGTATAACTGTACAAGAAGAAAAACTGCAGTACATTTTCAATCATTAATGGAACAAAATCCCTGCAAATTTGAAAACTAAAAACTTCACAAGTACAAGAGTATTAGGGAAATGTGCATTGCTCTGAGAAATCAGGGCTACATGCATGTGCATAAAGTGTTTATTAAGATTAGCCTGTGCAGTCTGCACAGGCTAATCAGAGACAACACTTGTAGCCTAAACTGGACTTTCACTAAGAAGAGACTGCCTTTAATGAAAAATACCATAAAAGTAGAAAGTGTTGTCCCTCAAAAGCCTATGCAGCCTGCGCAGGTTAATCTGGAACAACAATTTTCTTTAAAGGGGGGGGGGGGGGGTACTAGAATGGAAGGCTACTAAAGCTTATAATAAGAAAAACATGTATATATATACAGTCAATCTTGTGGATGCGACCACTTGTATTAAGCGACCTTTGTCTTATGCGACCATTTTGAAATCCCACGGAGCTTTTTCGCTATATAATGATATTGTATTAAGCGACTTTTGTCTTACGCGACCAGCGACCGCTGAATTGTGTGTATTTTGATGTCCGAATCTTGTATTAAGCGACCACTAGGAGGTAAAAGTGGTTAATCTATTGATCTTTCAGGGACAAATCCGTGTTAATTGTTTATCTAAGCCGATAAGATGTACTGTTACACCTCTGCTTTGTTTTCACAACCATTATGATTATGCTTTGTCTCGTTGACCGGTTCTGACCGGTATTGTTGTAGACTGCGTATTAATTTATTGAGTTGAATAATAGGGGAACGTATTGCGCACAGTCTACAGCTTAAATAGTTTACTATGTGGATCGTTAAGAGACAATGCCGATTTTTCTCGAGTATAGATAACAGGTGCAGAAACAATGCACTGTACGCGACAAACATTTCCTGAGAATTGCGGAAAATAAACTATTAATCGGCAACATCTGTCGAAATCCGTACATTACCAATTTGTAATAATGCTAATTAGTAGATATTTGTTAGCCAATCACATTGTTATTTACTTAATAAATTTTCCAATCAGGTCTGATCGTTTGTTTTCAATTGACATGTTTTCAATTGACATGTTTTAATTTTTTCAGCTCATTATGTATCATAATCGAGTTAGATTTCCTTAAGCGTACATGCAGAAATTAAAATGTCAAAACGAAAAGTGTTAACGTTGAACGAGAAAATTCGGGTTTTGGAATTGTCAAAGAGTATAAGTGCACGTAAAATCGCAGATGAGTTTGGATTCGGTAAAACCCAAATTCAGAACATTCTTAAGCGTAAAGCCGAGGTGCTTGAAGACGTGGAAAATAATGTGTCAGGTGAAAAAAAACGCGCAATATAGAAACGGAAAGAGAAATACATGTGATAAAATATCATAGCTTTTGGCTTCTGACATTTATTTCTAGTTTTAGCTGTACACATGTATATGTAGACTGTTACACATTTTTAGCAAAATTCTTTGTTCTTAGGAAAAATATTTCCTTGTCTATGTTGTTTTTGCAAATAAATATGTACACACAATTGATTTATAATAAAAGATAATTTATAATAAGTGAAAAATAAAACACATTATAAGTAAAATATTGTTTATGTATTGTGTTTATATTCATTTTATTATAAAAGTTAACATCATTGTGGATAAAAGAGATTATCCTTCATATAGATTAAAATTGAGGGTAAGCATTCTTCCAGAATGGCCTTTTGTATTCAAAGACCGTTTTATTAAGAGACCACTTTTGATTACTCCCTTGAGTGGTCTCTTAATACAAGATTGACTGTATATATATATGCTTTGGTAGCTTGATATTACATCTTACAGGGTTGTCGGAAGCAAATTGACATTGCGGAGGCGGAGGGGTTGGGAATGGGAGGGAGTATCCCCCTCCCGTTGGTGAGGGTCCGGAGCCTCCCCCGGATTGTTTCCAAATTTTAGCAGCAAATGGCGCATTGCTGCATTTTTATGCCTGATACCTGACCTTAAACACTTCTATTGCAGGCATATTCTGAATGACAAAAGTTGTGACAGACAATCGATGGAGAAGTGATCTCTATATGTCGCAGTTTGTACTTTGTAGCAGGCGACGCAACTATAGTGATCATGTGGTTTAAAATAACATTCTTCGGAATTTTTTCCCCGCAATTCCGTTTAAAACGGTTTTGGAAATTTGAAATTAGTTGGTTTGGAGTAGGCATATTGAAATGACACAAAAAAAGTGGTAAAAAACATAAAATAAGTTTTTTTAGAATTATCGATTTACTTTGAGCTATAACAATTAATTCAGGTATCTTGAGGTAAACGCATTTTTAAAACGCACTAAGTGACCCCTTGACCTAGTTTTTGACCCAGAAAGGCCCATGTTCTAACTTGGCCTTTAGATCAGCTCCATAAAACTTCTTACCAAGTTTGGTGAAGATCGGATGTAAACTACTTGAATTAGAGAGCGAACAACATGCTGAATGTTAAAAAACGCACTTAGTGACCCCGTGACCTAGTTTTAGGCCCGGAATGGCCCATGTTCAAACTTGTCCTAGAGATCATTTAAATAAAACTTGTGACCAAGTTTGGTAAGGATTGGATGAAAACTACTTGAATTAGAGAGCGGACAACATGGTTTAAAGGCACTAAGATACCCCATGACCTAGTTTTTGACCCGGCATGACCCATATTTGAACTTGACCTAGACATCATCTAGATACAACTTTTGACCAAGTTTGGTGAAGATTGGATGAAAACTACTTGAATAAGCGAGCGGAAAACATTGTGATGTTTAAAACGCACAAAGTGACCCCGTGACCTTGTTTTTGAGCCAGCATGAACCATATTCAAACTTGCCCTAGACATTATCAAGATACAACTTCTGACCAATTTTGGTGAAGATTGGATAAAAACTTCTTGAATCAGAGAGCGGACAACATGGTGAGGTTTAAAACACACTAAGTGACTCCGTGAACTAGTTTTTGACCCGGCATGGCCCATGTTGAACTAAACCTACACATAATCTAGTTACAACTTCTGACCAAGTGTGGTGAAGATCGGATTTAAACTACTTGAAATAGAGAGTAGACACCATGCTCAATGTGTAAAACATACTAAGTGACCCTGTGACCTAGTTTTTGATCTGGCATAGCCCATGTTAAAACTTGGCCTTCAGATCATCTAGATAAAACTTCTGACCATGTTAGGTGAAGATCAGATGAAAACTACTTGAATTGGAGAGTGGACAACATGCTGAATGTTTAAAACACACTAAGTGACCCCGTGACCTAGTTTTTGACCCGGCAAGGCCCATGTTCAAACTTGGCCTAGACATCATGTAGATACAACTTCTGACCAAGTTTGGTGAAGATCAGATGAAAATTACTTGAATTAGAGAGCGGACACTTAATACGGACCAGCAGACAGACCGACAGACCGACGGACAGACAAGTTCACTCCTATATACCCCCCTAAACTTGGTTTGTGGGGGTATAAAGATTCCCAGGTTTAATTACTCAATAATAAAAGGATAATTGTTATAAAAGAGATTGATTAATTAACAACATAATTGACGCGTACACTACCGCGGGCGGGGATGGCAAAAAACAATACACGTGTCATAACCGCGAAAGCGTGATTACCTTGCTTCGTGGTAAAGATATTTTCAAATATACGGCTATTGAAATGAAAAAAATAAAAAAATAAGGTCTTTCCCAAATTTCCTATTGGGGCGAAAATATTGGGGCGGCGGACGCTCTGATACCTCTGTACTCTTATATGAACAAAAATGATTTTTTTTTTTTTTTTGCGACCCAAATAAAAAGTTGAGGGTCTGTGCCAATTCGGGAGACACGGTTGGGCGACCCGAAACTGACCTTTTTTTTTTTTTGGCCTGACACACCATAACAATCCAATCTCTTACCATATGGCTCATTGGGTCATTGTCGACCTGAAATGGTCTAAAAGTCACCCGGGGGTGACTAGAAGCCGATTCATGTCTTTCAAGTCAAGCCAGCCTACGCTAGTGATTCCCGGGTGACTAGAATTGCCTTGACTCACCCCAGGGTGACATGAATCGGCTTCTAGTCACCCCTGGGTGACTTCAAGCCATTTCAGGTCAACAATGACCCAATGGGCCTTACCATGGTATAGCCTTACATCTCTTCATAAGTGATCTTTGATAAGAATCTTGTAACACAAACAAGATAGAATATGCTTTTAATACAATGAAGATCAGAGGTTAAGGTTTTTGAACCAAAAGTATTATAAATAAAGAACAACTTGTTTGTCAATTGTGAGAAATATAACCAAATAAATCACTATTATTTGAAGTGGCTTCATGCCAATGGACTGGGTTGTTGTAACTTCCAAAACCTATCTTAACTGACAAGAGTGGATGGCAAGGTGAAATGTGTTTAAAATGTTTTCATCATTTGTCAACAGAAATAAAGGGGTGGAAAGCAACTAAGTGGCTTAACACAATAAAGGGACTTACGCAAATAAAGTGCCTAAAGCTAAAAGGTGGCTTAAGCATCCAAGTGACTTAAGCAATTAAGTTTATAAACATAAAAGTGACTTAAGCAACTAAGTGAGTTTAAGCAATCAAGGGACTAAAGTGATCAGGTAACTTAAGCCATTTGGGTTGGGATTGCTTTTTTAGCAAAACTAACAGAAGTCGATAGATTGTAGTTGGGGAGTATAAGACTTACATACACTCTGATTTAAATTCCCCTTGGAGATTTACAAGAGGGGCGGAGTAAATGATATATGTTTAATTATGAAATGCATAGTAATACATAATTTGCATATTATAGAATTCTCAAATGCATGTTTTGTATTTTGCATGTTGAAATTAAACAGAGTGAAATAAAAATTAAATGATGTAGCAAAATTCCAGAATGTTTATGGCCAGTTTTCAGTTTGAATAACATCATTTTCTGTAAAATAATAATCAAATGTGAATCTCTTTTTTTAATAGTGACCTTGACTCTAAATATTAGTGTTTTCTAGTCCAGTTCTGTGCTCATTGTAAAACTTTCACATGGTGAAATAAATTAATTATTTTTCTAAGCAGAGAGTTACTTTTGTGACACATTGGAAAGATCTGTAACATCTTGGCTTAGTTTTTTTCATGCATTATAATAATAAGATTTTTGTGTGTTTCATAATGAAAGATTAAGTGATTTATTGACAACAAGATAACTGTTTCTTGTACACATGTTACGCAAAGAAGCAATTAGCCGTGATTTTTATTTACGCCTTTTTTTTGATATACGACACAATATAGCTTTTTTCTGCAAGTGAATAATCTTTATATAATAATGTTTTTCCACAGAAATTGTTCAATCCGTGGTAACATCTGTTTTCACAGACATACAACAAGCAGACCACGCAAACCTGGCTCTAACTAATGAAATGCAATTCATATTACACAAACAACGTCAAAGTCAACAAACACTACTAAATATGTAATTGTAAAAATGCCAAAATGTTTTCTCTACAAATATGCCCCCCTAAATCAATGACAACATTCAGTTATGAAGATGAGATGTACATGTAACTGCAAACTTAATAATACATTTCATTATATTGTAAATTATTGAGTAGCATTTTATTTAACACCCATCAAAAGAAAAGAATGTAACTAAAGTAGCAATTTGAACAAGAGCACCACATAACAGGTGCCATGATCAGCTACGGGTGCAGTTTTGAATAAATGAAAGCTTGTCAGAATTTATTTTTTTAAAGGTCACAGTGACCTTAACCTTTGACCTAGTGACCCAAAAATGGGTGTGGCATGTAGAACTAATCAAGGTGCATCTACATATGAAGTTTCAAAGTTGTAGGTGGAAGCAATTTGATTTAAGAGCCAATTTTCAAAACCTTAACAAAATGTTAAGAATTTAGCACGACGAGGACATCTGAAGTCGGACGACACGAAGAGCTGGCTATGACAATACCTCGGGTTATCCCCGAAAATGCCGAGCAAATAAATGAAAAATTGGACCCTGGAATGCAGCCAGTTTTGACTCCAGAGGCATTATTTTAATTACACACTTTCCATTGGGTGTAATGTCCTTATACGAACATGAAAGGTAATGATACAAATTGCAATAGAGCTTCATTATAGTTATTGTCAACTTATTCAGATTTTGATGTTATATCAGGAATATTGATGTGGGTATGGCAACTTAATTTCCAGACGCTAATGAGCAATTTATAGTTTGAAGTATGCCCTCATTATTTAGAATGGACCAGTTAATATTGTTCATCACCAATGACAAATTGAGTGTAAAATTGGTGTATCTGCTCAACACTTCTTTATGAGATACTATATTATATATATACATATATATATTTATATCAACTGATCAGCTGCAGTCATTCCTAACAAATGAGCATCCAATATTATACTTTAATGGACAGAATGTATATTCCTTATTGAACAGTCCCAGCATAAAGTAATATTTCCCAGTCTACTACTGAAAAATCTTTAGAACATAAAATAAATGGTGTTAATATCGTAAAGAATGAATATCTGCAAAAAATATTCAATTCCAAATGTTAAAGATGCTTCAAATAATTTCTAAATATTCTCTAACTGTCATTTCTAAAAGAAATTCTCACTCTTCATTAAATAACATGAGTGTTATAACGCTCTTTTGGAGGACAACACATTATGTATATTCAACGGGAATAATGCAAATATGTCAATGAATATCGTAGGCATATAATAACAAGAGATGTGATTGTCAGAAACACAATGTCACCTAATGCGCCGCTTTGAAGACATTAATTTGACCTTTGACCTTGAAGGATGACCTTGACCTTTTAACACCCAAAATGTGCAGCGCCATTAAATACACATGCATGCAAAATATGTAGTTGCTATCTTAAAAATAAATATTCAAAAGTTCTAGCAAATGTTAAAGTTTGACGCAAACAAACAAAGCAACAAACCAACTTACAGGGCTAAAACAATAATTATGTCCCCCACTATAGTGGTAGGGGACATAAAAAGAATATTTATCAGTGTTGCTTTCAATAATATAATATGTTTGGACTAATACACAGCTTAAATACACACTATGGACTCTGCTCTTAAACTATGATATTTCAGCTGTGTTACTGTCCATTGGTGTATAACAGTTAGCTAAGGACTGCGAGTCTCATTTCAACGTAAACACCATGCATTCAGTAATTAAACCATTAAACCTGGATAGACACATGTCTTTCCTATTGAAACATGCCAGCGGTTTTAAATTTCCGAAAAAAAAATATTTGTTTACAGCGCGAATTTCATGGTACACTGATTCAGCCATTACCAGATCGCTTAGGTCTTTATCGGATTACATGTGAATCGTGTTATATCTAGAAATTTGACACAGCATTTGTAAAAAATAATTGCAATATATGTACATTTCCAGAAAGGAAATTCATTTCTGCGTTTAATAAGGCCAAGGTCATTTTCAGTTGAATACCTTGTTGTTATATATATATACATGTATATATGGATTTGATAGTCAAAAATATGTTTTCAGAAAAATTGGTTTTTCGTTATAATTTGATTATTTTTTATTAAAAATGATGTTTTCACTAATTAATATCATAGCCATACGCTAACACATGTGTATTGGACAACTTCAATTGAGTTTATATTTAGTTTGAGACAAAGCCCACATTCCTGAATATGGGTCACCACATGTCTGTTATTCACTTAATCCCGAGTTGCAGCTTTCATGATTATTTTATATGGTACGCATCAATTTGGTTTCTGAGCAATCTTACTTTTGCAAAGGACACATAATACTAAAATATTACATAAATTAACATTATGTTTACCAAACAAAATCTGCAAAATCCAAGAAACCATTCGTCTGCACTTTTCCTGTCGTCACAAATACGGTGCGTACACAACATGACCTTGTTTTGCTTTCGAAAAAAGAAACAGTTGTAAACATTGACACACGTCAACAAAAACGTAAATCGACTTTGCTTTTCAATAACAGCGCAACTAAAATGGTTTTAATCATTCTTGAAACATTTAAATCTAGCACTACTATATCCTTTGTTCATTTGAATAAATAAAATGACATTCATATTTGTCCGTATTAATATACTATAATATATAGATGACATTTCAGGTGTTTTTTTTACTAAGAAAGTGACGCCGATAATCGGCGTCTTCCCCTACCAGAATTTTTCCCCTAAAACTACCATTTCCCCTCCAAAAATATAATTTTTCACCAAAATATAATATTTTACCCTCAAAGAAATGTTTTTTTCTTTCTTTTGGGAAGTCGACACTTATCCTATTTGTACCATGTACAACCATCTCGCTCTCTCTCTCTCCCGAAGAACACTCAAATCTGGGAATCCCAGTGATTCTATATATAGCTATTAAATTACGTCATGGAAACCGGGCAACTAATCGTATTAATCATGTGACTATTTTACTGGATTCCGGTCTTGCGCGAGAAGGGTGATTCGTCAATTAATTACCGGAAACCAGTCGAGTTTTCATCCGGGTTATGTGAAAGCCAAGATGGGTATAAAACAGAAAAAAAGTCTCACAATTGGCGTTCATAAACGAACAAAATAAAACGTTCGGACTTGGAAAATATTAATTGCGTTGACGCATTTTTTAAGAATTAATCATCAAAAACCGTTGAAACCCAGCAGGATTTGGAGGTACATGTAATCAACATCGATTAATACTGTCGGATTATTGTGAAAGTGAAAGTAGACAATCGGCAGCTGCCGCACCTTTCCCTTCCAATACTGTAGCAGATCTAGATCGTCAACCCATTCATCATGAAATTGAAATCACAATATTGAAATCGTTCCCCGGCCCCAGTTGAAAACATTTCCCATTATTAGATCTACCCCTGCAACTTTATTTAGGACTTTGACTTTAATATCATACTTGTTCATGTGTTTAAGAACAAAAAGGTCAGAGACATGTCTCTTTTTCTAAAAAAAACCCTGAAGTCTGTAGGCGAGTTATAGTCATTGAAATGAATAGTTTTTATTTTTTCCCCAAATATGTCTTTTTCGCGCTCGATTTTCCCCTTTTACCCAGCATCCAGCGTCTTCCCCTTTTTCTAAAAAAAACCCCTGCATTTGTTGGATTCGGTGGATTATCGATTTTAAAGTGATATTATGTTTGAAAAATGATAATGTCTAATAAATTTTTATATTTTGAGACAATACTAACATATTTAACACATATTATGTATTTTTTATTAAACATTGCAGAAAAAGTGAAGATATTGCTTGTAATCGTCCATATCCGCACTTTTCGGTCAATCCGCGGATAGGAGTCATATTCGCATTTTAGACGGACCGCTTTTTACCCGGGATACTCGTGATACCTTCCCGAATGAGAGACAACTTCTTAATTACAAAAATCCAGAATATGTCTATGAATACAAAAGTAAACAAGAGGGCCATGATGGCCCTGAATCGCTCACCTGACTAACCTTGCAACATCAACTTAAATTCTATCAGACCCATATAAATCCCAAGCAGTATTTCATCAATTAATACATTCTGACAAAATTTCATTACAACGTGAAAACTGTAACCTCTTTCATCTACACAAGGTTTTACTATCATTGGCTGGGGGCCTAATTTTTGACCCCGAACAATCAAAAATAAAATATTATCATGATAAATTATAGCAACCCCAGTTGTTAAATTTTAAAATTTGCCTTTTAATAGTTTTGTTAACTTAGCTAGATATAGTGTTGCATTTTTTTAATAAGCTCATTTTGTCAATTTAATTATGTTCAAGTTGGGAGTAATGGATACTTCTATAATGTTATTGCTGGTCACACAGTGACCTCTGTTTAATACCAGGTGCAGGCCATCTCTCCCATGAGTACCGCTGCATTTCTGCTAATTTCTATAAATCTCTCAATTTCTGCAATTTCCAGAAATTTGCATATTTGCGAAAATTTGCATATTCGCGAAAATTTGCATATTAGCGAAAATTTGCATACAGCCTTAGTATATAAAGAGGGTTTTGGGGATTAAAAAGGAGTTCAGGAGGGAAACGGATGGATGCTTTAAATATATATTGTTGAAAACTTGTGTCTTGAAATCAATACTTAAATGTTTTAAATATACTTTTTGTTACTAATCATAAAAGTGTATTTCTAGTTTGCTTTCTTGAATAATGGGTGATTGTGAAATAAAATTAGTAGAAGACATTTGAGTTTGGATTTAATAATTGTTCAGAAATTCAACGTGGACTGGTGGCAGCAAATTTACCGCTGTTTGCCCAAACTAATCCATGTTGTTTTGGGCCATGCGATATTACTGACCGTGCGGAGAAAACGGTTACAATATATTTCAAAAAGCTTTCCAAAACAGTTCGAATTGTTAAAATATCCCCACCGGAAGAGAAGTTATGAATTTTTTGTCATGGAAATGTTGTCGATTTATTGGAAAATATTGGTACTTATTACTACATTGTTAAATTGCGGCACCGTCGCCTTATTTTATTACAGAGAAATTGTCATAACTTTTGTTCAAAAGATGATAGAGAGTTCAAATTTGGCAGGTTTATGTATTTTTTCATGCTCTTCATGAGGGGTGGGGTTGGGGGGATTCTTGGGTGGGATGGTTAGACGGTATTTCAAAAATAAAATAATAAAATAAATATTTGTGTTATTTACCATGTTTGAAAAAAACAAGAGATGTGTTTGTCAGAAACACAATGCCCCATATTGCACCGCTTTGAAAAAAATATTTTTTTCTTTTTACCTTTGACCTTCAAGGATGACCTTGACCTTCACCACTCAAATTGTGCAGCTTCATGGTAATGCCGCTGTGAAATTATTTTTTTTTTTACCTTTGACCTTTAAGGATGACCTTGACCTTGAAGGATGACCTTGACCTTGAACTTTCACCACTCAAAATGTGTAGCCTCATGATAACGCTGCTTTGAATTATTTTTTTACCTTTGAACCTTGAAGAATGACCTTGACCTTTAACTTCCACCACTCAAAATGTGCAGCTTCATTATGACGCCGCTTTGAAAAAATAAAAAATAATTGACCTTTGACCTAGAAGGATGACTTTGACCTTGAAGGATGACCTTGACCTTGAAGGATGACCTTGACCTAGAACTTGCACCACTAAAAATGTGCAGCTTCATGAGAACACTGCTTTGAAATTTTTTAATTCATTTTTTTGACCTTGCAGCTTCATGAGATACACATGCATGCCAAATATCAAGTTGCTATCTTCAATATTAAAAAAGTTATGGCCAATGTTAAAGTTTTCGGACGGACAGACACCATATATTTGACATTTGACCTTTTAGGATGACCTTGACCTTCACCTTTCACCCCTAAAAATGTTCAGCTCCATGATATACACATGCCTGCCAAATATCAAGTTGCTATCTTCAATATTGAAAAAGTTATGGCCAATGTTAAAGTTTTCGGACGGACAGACACCATAAATTTGACATTGAAGGATGACCTTGACCTTTCACCACTCAAAATGTGCAGCTTCATGAGATACACATGCATGCCAAAAATATAGTTGCTATCTTCAAAAGTGAAAAAGTAATGGCCAATGTCAAAGTTTTGTTCGGACAGACGGACAGACTGACTAACGTACTGACGGACAGTTCAACTGCTATATGCCACCCTACCAGGGGGCATAAACATTATTTTTTTTTTTGGGGGGGGGGGGGTATAGTGTGAGGGTGTGGTGGTCAAAGTATCAATCGAATCGAATCATAAATAAAGAAGTTCTGGCAATTTTAGCAAAATTTAATAATTTGACATTGAGAGTCAAGGTCATTCAAAGGTCAAGGTTAAATTCAACTTGCCAGGTACAGTACCCTCATGATAGCACAGGTTTTTTTTCCACTTTTTGGGAAGATAGCCCATGGCTTTGGAATTGGGAATTTTATCGGCATTTTCATGCAATTGGGAAAAAAATTTCATTAGCCTTTTTTTCCACATGAAAAGTCCACTGATTAGGGAAATACTAAATTTGATATAACTCTTTATAATCATTTAAATTAAAAGAACAAAATCATATAATACTTTGTTAAATGTAATTGAATTGATATTGAGATAAAATATACATAAGACTTATTTAAAAAAAAAAAAAAAAAAATATATATATATTATTTTTTTTTGGAAATTGGGAATTTTTTGCCACATTTCGGGAAAAAAGTATACTTTTTGGGATTGGGAACATAGCCGAATTTCGGCTATAAAATCAGGCCAAAAAAAAACCTGTAGCATGAAAGTATTTGAAGTTTAAAAGCAATAGCCTTGATACTTTAGAAGCAAAGTGGATCTAAACACAAAATGTAACAATATACACTGCAACGCCGATATATCGCGGTTGGTGGGGTCCAAAGATCGCGAGCGCGATATATCCGGCGCGTGATATAGAGTTTGTAACTCGAGAAATGTCTAACTTAATCGTATCCGCGATTAATTTGTCAAATTTCCCCAATGTTTTCATTTTATATGCGGCGCTGCTATATATTTGTATCGTAATAATTGCAAACCAATTCTTAGATTACATTTTCATAACTACATACGTATCTGTATTAGTTTTGTCGTAAACCAAAATGTTAATTATATATTTTTTTACTTTCAGGTACGATCGCTCGCGAATCAGCTTAAAGAAGAATTATTATTGTCAAATACGCATTTACCGTTACAAATAGTCTTATAGAATACATAGGTTGCATGCCACTTTTGTTTACATTTGTTTTTATTTTATATTTACAGGCATACCGAGATATCAAGCAAGAAGAATATGCAGTCCGAACAAAAATACAGCGGACAATACGATTTATTTAATTGTTTAATAAAGCATATGTACATGTTTATTTATATGGTGTTCATATGAACATTTACAAATACAAATACATTTACAAGAACAAACATTTATATAGATAAAAACAATTATATATACACATATTTACGAGAGCATACATATTCAAAACAAAATGTACATCATTGTCTTTCAAAATTAAAAAAGTCAGTTAATTCCATTTGTTTCAAGGATGATCGTGCTTCTGATCTCGCACGGTAAAGTGCATTTCTAAAATGCATGACTTCAGCTGGGGTGCTTTTCGCAGATTTCTCTACCCAGCGTAACCCCACCTGAATGCAACGCACTACTTCTGCCATAGCAGGAATGGGCTCGTCGTCTTCTTCTTCTTCCTCCTCTTCTTCTTTCGTCGATTCGGGTTCCGTCACTGTTTGTATTATCTGTTCGTCGGTAAGCACTGCTGATGTTTGTTCTTCGTCGTCCACTGTCAGCCACGTCTTGATGTCTTCTTCCGTCAATGGTCCCAGGGCTTGCTTGGCGTTGAGCATGTCGTGGTTGTTGAAACCTTCGTAGTCCTCAACTCGTTGTTCGGCTTCCCTTATATCAGATTCATCAAACCCATCGAAGTCACTGTCGCTGTCGGCTTGTTCACCGACAGCGTCACCCAGGCCTTTCCGCCAGCACGCTGCTATACAGGAGGCGGACACTTCGCTCCATGCCGTAGCGAACAGGTTCATAGCGTCCTTGATTGTGACCTGCTTACGATAGTCCGTCAGGTTTTTGTCACTGTCTATTATGGCCGTGATTAGTTGTCGCCTGTAGTTTCGTTTCGTTGTGGATATAATTCCCATGTCACATGGCTGTATTTTAGATGTGGTATTCTTTGGCAGGAAGGACACGACTATCTGCCCATCCCGCGACTTGAGATCCTTAGGATGGGCGGCACAGTTGTCCACAAGAAGGAGCGCCTTCAGTGGGAGTTTATTCTGACGAAGATACTTCCTCACTTCAGGCACAAACTTCTTGTGGAACCAGTCTTCAAATATTGCCCCCGTCATCCACGCGTTACTCGAGAAGTCATAGTGGACTGGTAGCGTTTTTAGATTGACATGGTGGAAGCAACGCGGTTTTTCGTACTTCCCGATGATCAGGGGCTGGAGCTTGTGGGTACCCGACGCGTTGCAGCATAGCAGAGCGGTTAGTCTGTTTTTGCTTTGCTTGAAGCAGAGTGTTTTTTTATTGTCACTCGACTGTGCGAGGCTTTTGTCGGGTAGCATTTTGTAGTAGAGTCCCGTTTCGTCGCAGTTATATACCTGCGACGCAACGTAACCTTGATCTTCGATGATTTTTCGGAGCTCTTCCGGGTACGCTTCAGCCGCTTCTGTGTCCGCAGAACGCTCCTCACCCCGGATGGTTACTTGCTTTATACCATGGCGGTGTTTGAAGTTGCGCAACCATCCGGTGCTGCCCTCGAACGAGTTGTTTTCAGGGTGTAACATTTTGTTGAATTTTAGGGCCTGGTGTTGTATATTGGGGCCAGATATGGGCATACCTTCGGTACGCGCCTGTGTGAACCAGGTTATTACTGCCTTATCGAGTTCAGTATCATTAGCACCCTTAAACCGTTTGCGTTTCTGGTCTGGGGTGTCCATTTCCGATATTGCTGTTCGTAGCTTTTCTTCATCCTTTAGCCACCCTCTTAACGTACCTTCGGGGACACCAAATTCCTTTATTATCGATGTACGGGATTGACCAGCCTTTATCTTGTCTATAATCTCGATCTTCTCAACAATCGAGAACTGTTTACGTTTGCGTGTGACACTATTGCTCGTATCCATATTTGCGATTTATTTCGTGTACAGAGACAGAATGACCAGTTGCGAAATTTAACGCTTTATATACCAGTAAACTGCCATTATTACCTATGCAGTGACACGAATTGCTCATTTCTTAAGTGTTAAAAACAACACCGTCCGAGTGCAAACAAGGCTGTCACTTATCGACTGTTTTTCACGCTTCATTGCGTGCCAAATTAAACCGCGAAATATAGGGTGTTAATACTAGGTAGAACCGTTTTTTTGCTTAAGTTAGCGAATTCTCAGATTAAAACATGTCATTTAGTGATCATGCTTGTTGGAATTTTGGGATCCATAGCCAAAGCGCGATATATTGGACAACGCGATATACCGGTCCGCGATATATCGGCGTTGCAGTGTATTCAAAGTTACTAAGTCAAAAAAGGGGCCATAAATCCGTACAAATGACAACCAGAGTTATGCAACTTGTCCTTTACTCCCCTTTTAAATTTAAATATCCAGGTGCAGGGTTCCCAGCTTTTTGAATGAACAAAATTCCCTGATTTTTCCCAAATGGAAAATAAGCATTCCAGGATTATAATTTTGACCTATTTCTTGTTTTAGACACCCTCAATAAATAGCTGAGTTGCAGTCAAAACTAAGCTACATGTATACTACAAAGCCACCATAGGCATGAAGAGGAATTGATTTGCTGTTTTAATCGTATGGACTTCCCGACACAAGTTGGAAAAGTCTGACCAAACAAAATTCCATGATTTTTCCCCGATTTCAGGAACTTTTCCCAAATCCCCTGACTTTTCCCTGACTGGAAAAAGTGAAAGTCTTTTTCCAGGTTTTCCCTGATTTCCAGGTTGGCTGGGAACCCTGAGGTGAGAGCCCAAGCTTTTGAGTTGAAACATTTATTGTTCAATTTTTAGGAAAACACCTTGATTTTGACCCAACAAATCTCGGAGGGTTTTGCAATCTATATACATTTAAGTTACCATCACACACAATTTCTTTCTAACGCAAATGAAAGTTATCGATTGGAGACCATTTTTCTATTCTAATCTCAGTAATAGTAACCTTCACCTTTACCTGACAGGTCCCAACTAAACTCCTGTCCTAAGACAGCATGCAAGCAACCTACACACAAAATGTAAGGGCAACACTGAAGTTATTGAGCGGCAACACTGAGTTATTGAGCGTATGCCAATTTGTCTATTTTAAGGAACAGAAGCCTTGACCTTTACAAGACAACCCCAAAAAATACAATCTAGGTCTCAATACAATCTTGATATATGCAAAGTTAAACAAATTTTACAAAAATGAAAACCTATTTAGATGAAATCTTATCTATTGCCCTGCTCTCTTATTTTTCATGTGTGATATTTTTTAAGCGTGTACTGCATAATACACAAGAATACATTTTACTACAGACAAACTGTTATATAACCATCATTGCCAACAACAAACAATTACTGGTATGCTTCAATGTTTTGATTGTTATTCATGGTCTGAATCAATCTGAGTCAAAGTCCCATCAAACATCCTTGCAAACATTGTTTTCAAGGTTGATTCAAAGTTTATTTATCACAGCTGTTATTTTACCGCACTTTGCTCCAAGTATTTAACATTCTTGACATTTTGCTCTTTCTCCCAAAAACTCATTAGAGGAAATGAAATATGATGCCTTCAGATAAAACAAGAGCACCACCTTGCCGGGTGCAGACCGCTCATCTATTTTCTTTTTAAAGGTGAAGGGACTCTCATTTTCAATCACAAAGGAGGGAGGGGTGGAGTGAAGAGGGGTGTATAGTGTGGGGGGGTGTGGACATTTATTACATTATCTTCCAAATTTGCGAAAAAAAATGCAAACAAAATGCAAACAAAATCGGGAGTGGGGGGGTGGGGGGGGGGGGGGGGGGGTATTCTTGGGTGCGATGGTTGGACGGTATTTCAAACATAAAATAATAAAAATAAATATTTGTTTTTAGCCGTTTCAAAAAAAAGTAATTGGGGGGGGGGGGGGGTGAGGTGGGGGGGTTTAGTGTGAGGGTGTTGTGGTAATTTGTGAGATGATCTTAAAAAAAAAAAAAAAAATTTAGGGGGTTGGGGGGAGGGGGGGGGGGGGGGGGATTCTTGGGTGCGATGGTTGGACGGTATTTCAAACATAAAAATAAAATAATAAAAATAAATAGTTGTGTTTTTTTAACCGTTAAAAAAAACAAATTGGGGTGGGGGGGGTGGGGGGGTATAGTGTGAGGGTGTTGTGGTCATTTGTGAGATGATCTTAAAAAAAACAAAAGGAGGGGGGGGGACACGGGGGATGGTTTGGGTGGAGTCTATTGTGGTATGTGAGGTAAGAGAAGTTTTGACAAAGTATCAATCAAATCTAATCATAAACAAGAGCACCGCCTTGCGGGTGCAGACCGCTCATCTATTTTCTTTTTAAAGGTGAAGGGACTCTCATTTTCAATCACAAAGGAGGGAGGAGTGGAGTGAAGAGGGCTGTATAGTGTGGGGTTGTGGACATTTATTACATTATCTTCCAAAAAAGCGAAAAAAAAAAAAAAAAAAAAAAGGCCATAATTCCGTAACAATGACAACCAGAGTTATGCAACTTGTCCTTTTACTGTACCCTTATGATAGTTTGTGAGTGTTCCAAGTATGAAAGCAATATCTATGATACTTTAGGGGTAAAGTGGCCCAAAACATAAATCTTAACCAAATTTTCAATTTTCTAAGTATAAAGGGCCCATAATTCCGTCCAAATGCCAGTCAGAGTTACATAACTTTGCCTGCACGGTCCCCTTATGATAGTTCATAAATCTTGCAAGTATGAAAGCAATAGCTTTGATACTGTAGGAATAAAGTGGACCTAAACACAAAACTTAATCAAATTTTCAATTTTCTAAGTATAAAAAGGGCACATAATTCTGTCAAAATGCCAGTCAGAGTTACATTACTTTGCCTGCACAGTCCCCTTATGATAGTTAGTAAGTGTTGCAAGTATGAAAGCAATAGCTTTGATGCTTAAGGAATAAAATGGACCTAAACACAAAACTTAACCAAAATTGTCAATTTTCTAAGTATAAAAAGGGCACATAATTCTGTCAAAATGCATGCCAGAGTTATCTAACTTTGCCTGCCCAGTCCCCTCATGATAGTACGTAAGTGTACCAAGTTTGAATGCAATAGCATTGATACTTACTGAGAAAAGTGGAACTAAACGCAAAACTTAACCAAAATTTTCAATTTTTTAAGTATAAAAAGGGCACATAATTCTGTCAAAATGCACGCCAGAGTTATCTTACTTTGCCTGCCCAGTCCCCTCATGATAGTAAGTAAGTGTACCAAGTTTGAATGCAATAGCATTGATACTTTCTGAGAAAAGTGGAACTAAACGCAAAACTTAACCAAAATTTTCAATTTTTTAAGTATAAAAAGGGCACATAATTCTGTCAAAATGCACGCCAGAGTTATCTTACTTTGCCTGCCCAGTCCCCTCATGATAGTAAGTAAGTGTACCAAGTTTGAATGCAATAGCATTGATACTTTCTGAGAAAAGTGGACCTAAACGCAAAACTTAACCAGACGCCGACGCCAACGCCAACGCCGACGCCAAGGTGATGACAATAGCTCATATTTTTTTTTCAAAAAATAGATGAGCTAATAAAAAAGTTATGGCAATTTTAGCAAAATTTAATAATTTGACCTTGAGAGTCAAGGTCTTTCAAAGGTCAAGGTAAAATTCAACTTGCCAGGTACAGTAACCTCATGATAGCATGAAAGTATTTGAAGTTTGCAAGCAATAGCCTTGATACTTAAGAAGTAAAGTGGATCGAAACAGAAAATTTAACCATATATTCAAACTTACTAAGTCAAAAAAGGGCCATAATAATTCCGTAAAAATGACATCCAGAGTTATGCAACTTGTCCTTTTACTGTACCCTTATGATAGTTTGCGATTGTTCCAAGTATGAAAGCAATATCTATGATACTTTAGGTGTAAAGTGGACCAAAACACAAAACTTAACAAAATTTTCAATTTTCTAAGTATAAAGGGCCCATAATTCCGTCCAAATGCCAGTCAGAGTTACATAACTTTGCCTGCACAGTCCCCTTATGATAGTTAATAAGTGTTGCAAGTATGAAAGCAATATAGCTTTGATACTGTAGGAATAAAGTGGACCTAAACACAAAACTTAACCAAAATATTCAATTTTCTAAGTATAAAAAGGGCACATAATTCTGTAAAAATGCACCCCAGAGTAATCAAACTTTGCCTGCCCAGTCCCCTCATGATAGTAAGTAAGTGAACTTAGTTTGAATGCAATAGCATTGATACTTTCTGAAAAAAGTGGACCTAAACGCAAAACTTAACCAAATTTTCAATTTTCTAAGTATAAAAAGGGCACATTATTCAGTCAAAATGCACGCCAGAGTTATCTAACTTTGCCTGCCCAGTCCCCTCATGATAGTAAGTAAGTGTACCAAGTTTGAATGCAATAGCATTGATACTTTCTGAGAAAAGTGGACCTAAACTCAAAACTTAACCGGACGCCGACGCAGACGCAGTGGTGATGACAATAGCTCATAATTTTTTTTCAAAAAATAGATGAGCTAACAATATACATAATTTTTGGAACTCTGAGCACCTCATTAATCTGTTTTCATCAGTACAGTAGACTTGCAATAACTTGAGCTGGCGATTTTTCGAAAACTGGCGATTACTCGAGCATTAAACTAACATTTTCTTTTAATTTCTATATTAAAATACCCGCAATAACTCAAACATGGGATTTTTGATAACTTCAGGATGTGTGCTGGTCCCTGAAAGGTATTTCACACCTACCTAATGGGCAATTATTCAAAGACACTTTCTGGTCTGGTCGGTGCTTAAAATATTCGAACTATGAAAACAGTGCAATCAAGCAGACATAAAACACTTGATTAGGTGTGAAGTTAGTCCCTGTATGAGAAACACTGCAAATTGTCATTCTTTGAGATGCAGATAAAAGCTACACCACAGATTCTTCCTAGCAACGCCTAACACAGACCAGGAACTACAGATGCTCTACTCTCTATTGCAAAACATCTTACCCCATCAGTTCTGGGAAGCTAATGGGTTGCGACCGTCCACAACACAAGTCTGACTGAATGTAAATTAAATACAAACTGTGAAGTGATCATGTTGTTTTTCGTGTTTGTTTTTTTTCATCAGAAGTTAAGCATCACCAACCTAAACAGTGAAAACAAATAATACCATGGATTACTCGAAACCTGCGATACTCAAGCATGAGGTCAGTCTGGTGCTATATCGAGTAATTGCAGTACTGTTTTACTGTATGTGTTTTTCAGCTTAGCAAAAGCAGACTGATCATGTTAACATCCCAATTTACAAATGAAGTCAAGACACATTTACACCTTAATCATTGATAACACTTGTCAATCAGTACAGGGCATTCACTTGCTGGTGAACCCTTGAAGCTGTGTTAGAATAATACATCATTTCTATTTCATGCTTTCCAGTTCTTTATAGAGAAATATCAGTGAATTAAAACTGATAATTCACTGTTTCAAACAATGAAAAATAGCAATGAAAATTATCGATCATATTCACTGTTAACTGTGAAATGACGTCATTTTTGTGATGAAATGACGTCATTATTTCAGCAAAACTCTCCAGTTCATTTGTTGATGCTGTAAATAAATGGTAAAAAACGCATAAAATAAAAAGAAAGTTTGTTGGATTTGGTGGAATATATGCTCCACTCATGAAAATATTATTTTATATTATTCCACGGAATCCAAAAAATATTCTCTAAAAATTATATTGGCAAGAATTATCCATAATTTGTGGGGAAACAGTTAAATATGCTCTTATAAACAATTGGAATACTGCTGCATGTAATCATAATATTTTTCCAAATTTAATGCGCTAATTGTGCTATTTTTCCAAATCCAAAATCCACAGGCTGTAAAATATAAAGCAAAAAAAACCCCTGCATTTCGGTATTAATTGCAAAAGGCAGGGGAAATTTTCTAGTTTTTTATCTAACACACTAATTTGTATTACTTTTGTTTCCACAGCAAATTTTATAAACGTGATGGCACCAACTGTATGTAGATTCACAGACATTTTTTCTGATTTGTTTCATGTGCTTCAACAGCGTGAAAGTATTGTAGTCATAGTGTCTGCACTAGCATTCTTTCATCTTGTGGTGAGACTGTAGTTCCAACAGATCTCAAGGGTGAGTTTATAACATGGATGGAACATTTTGCTTATTGTGGAAATCTCCAGGATGTCAGAAATATGGTGTACGAACTGGTCCAAAACTATTCTAAACTGTCCGGGACAGTTTACAAACAGTCCGGGACGGTTTGTAAACTGTCCCTAACTGTTTACTAAACTGTCCCGGACAGTTTACTAAACTGTCCCGGACAGTTTACAAACTGTCCGGGACGGTTTAGGAAAGTTTTGGACCGTTCGTGCGCATAAACCGTCCGGGATGGTTTAAACTGTCCGGGACAGTTTAGTAAACTGTCCGGAACAGTTTAGTAAACTGTCCGGGACGGTTTAAACTGTCCGATACGGTATTATTTATATCAACCAATCAGAACACTCCTTACAATAATGCTTTACTTTAGAAGTCGTAATGTAATATCGTTGTCATCTCGAGCGACGCTATTTTTCTCAGACAAAACATGATTTTAAAAATATTCAATCAATAATTGCTGCCAAAAACGCCAGAGTTAAAAATGATTATTTTATGTACTCGAAATAAATGTATTTGCCCACAAAGTATTTCTGACATTGGTAACGAATTTCTTCTTTTACAGTCGCTGCCCTGAAACTGTCGAGTAGGTGTAAACTCGGGATATGATGTGGTCATTCTGTTCACATTTCTAGCCAGAGCATCCAATCTTGTCAGTGAAAAGTTAATCACCTCAAGGGACCTATTTGTCTCTAAAATTCTTGTAATGGAATTTAACACCTCCCGACAAGTCTCTAAAAACCGATCTCTGTCCATATTCGCGTACAAATGATAAATTATCGAACAATCACTCGAGTAAACGTTACTAAAACGGAAATTCTCACTTTCGAAATGGCACACAAATGCGAAGTGTTCTGATTGGTTGATTGACTCCTCCTAAGAACCTTTGCCGTACTAAAATTTATGCCTGTAAACCGTCCGGGACAGTTTAGGAAACCGTCCCGGACAGTTTCCAGGAAACCGTCCCGGACAGTTTCCTAAACTGTCCCGGACGGTTTGTAATACACAAAATAAATCGCCCGGTACAGTTTACAGACGCACGAGCGGTTCAAAAGTAAGAAACTGTCCGGGACAATTAGAATAGTTTTGGACCAGTTCGTACACCATACAGAAATGCTTGATACACCCTATGCCATGAGTGACTGAGGTGTCCATACTGAGATGTGAGCAATATAAAAGTTATCAAATTAGGTCACTTAATTTCGTCCAATATCCATTTATAATTTGTTTATTTATTGTTTGTTTATATGGGTTTTTAGATGGTCGCGTAACGACTGTCTTAGGTGGTTAGTCTGAAATTCAGGTCGATACGCCTTAGCTACTAGGAGCCCAATACCCGTTTACTACGCGTATCCGCGCGAGAAAGAGTTGTATAATTTATGCAAGAGGTTTGAGTTCTCCAATTATATTCATTCACAAATGGAAACATGATATTAATATCGTGTTAAATGCAATAGTTTCAAACAGAAAATATCAATAAACAATGATCGTATTGTACGTGTCACGGAGGAGGTTGTTTATGAATGAATAAAATAGTCCACTTTCTGCAGCGTCCTTATGACGTAGTATTTTTGCTCAGTCCATCCTTAATATGAAGCTATTAATAGATGCGCCTGTCGATAAACGAAGGAAAATCCACGTGCGATAACAACTTAATAGGTAACGCTCTCACATACACCTCAATGACGTAGTAAAGGTCATAAATTGAGGCTATTAATAGATTCAGGAAAAAGTTAACGCTTATTTATATTCTCAATTTATAAAACGTTGAACATATGTTCAACAATAACTTCAGCGATATAAAGACAAAACAAAAAAATGTTTCATAATCGCTAAACCCAAATATAACAAACAATTTATAATAATAATACGAATGACCTGTTTCGTAACCTCATTCATGCTTCTACAGCGGGTATTTCTGGAAAACGTTCTTTGGTTCTCAACAGAAAGCGGACATCTTTTGTATTTACAGGTGCTTGCAACGCAATAGTATAAGGTTAGTAGAAGGTTTAGCTTGTTTATATTCACAGTTCTCAATACATAGACAGTTGGTATGAGTTCATCAATTACTACAGGCATACTATAGGCAACCTCGAAAATGCTTTATAATTGCTAAAACCAAAAACAACTAAATATATTATATTAAATATATTTATAACAATAAATATCTTTTAAAAATGTAGTTGGCGTATACGCTGACTTTGAAATAAAGTTTGCAATTTACTTTTCTAAATAATTAAATACAATTAAACAAAAGTTAAACTATTGTGTTGTGTTTTTCACTTGTTAGTTGCATATTCACCGCATGAAATGTGTGTTAGCATTGTCAAACCACACATTAGTGTTAGTAGATAAAAAATATACTACGGGAGAGCACTTCATATGTGTCCTCATATGCCTTGTTATGAGCATCTTTCTTCACTATCGAAATATATTGTATGTTGATATTAGTTTTAAACACAGTTTTCTTTCGACACATTTAAATCACATGTCAATAGCGCCGTCATGCGAAAATGGGTCTTATGCATTTCGGCAAGCGTTTGTTAAACCCAACATGTGATTTTGCACAGTCAGGCCATAGGCGATACTGTTCGCTATAAAATCACTCAATATGTTATGTTTCTCCTTACCAGAAGGAGTGATAGCTGAGTGGGCTATTTATCTGATGGGCGCATACGGAATAAGACCCATTTTCGCATGACGAGGGTCATTATAAATCTCATTGCGAATTGAAAATGCCACATTTAAGAACAATGCTTTTTGATACAAAATTGAATTCAAAATAGCTAACTTGTTAATAATGGCATCCTATCCACACATTAAGGAATGATTTCCAGACGTGCTGACCAAGTACGGCAAACATTGTGGTATGATAATTAAACGATTTTCTCTTATCGTGACACTATATTATTTTGCTAATGATTGTTTTCTCATCTTGGAGGCGAAAGTGAAATTCTGCGAGATGGATTGTAACGCGTAATTGTAACAGGGCCACACTTTGTGTCGTTTGAGAATACAGAGAGTAGTCCGGAATTCCTCACACTGAACAGTGCTACATCCTTTGAATTGAGCACATACGCAGTGATGTAGCAAAAATTCAGAGGTTGTATCTCGAATCAGCTTATTAAATATTTGAAAAAATTCATGCGTGTCTGTTGGCGTAATGTAAAAGTCACTTAGATGAAAACTGAGTAAAACAGCTACGCATAAAAGCCCATTAGTGCTCTATACCTATGTTTATGTCAGCGTTGTTGCTCGGGTAACAAGTAAAGCATAAACAGCAATGTTTATATACTTTTATTCCTCCATATACAAGATATGAAGATAATTGTATATTTTGAATTTGTATATGGTATATGGTGTCAAAAATCAAAAAATCTATACACGGAACTTTGATTATGAATTTATATTCTTGGTGAGATCGTTATTTGATATTAAAAAAAATATTCCTCTAACATGATGGTGACTGCAAATTTTCTTTATATTCAGTTCTCATTACCATTTTCATCATACTTTCTATGCTTTCAGAATGTCCAAAAAGCATGTTGTTTTTATTTTGTCTTAAGTTATTTCTATGAAATAATAAGTATGATAAAAAGTGCACACAAAACTTGACCCGTGCGCTATGACACACACTTTATAAAGTTGAATGTCGTGTGTTCATTTCAAACTTGCGATTGATTTTGAAAAATGAATTGCGTGTTAAATTATGCAATAGCGAACATCTTCAGTGCCTTCAGCGCTTTGATTGAAGTTTTAAACAGTATTAAAGTCATTTCCATCAGTCAGTTAACCAAGTCACACTTTTCCTGGGCTAGCTGGTTACCAGTACTAAGTGCATATACTTATGTCAGTAACTGATAACTGTCCTACTTAAATCAAGTGTAAGGGAAAAATGGCTTGGCCTGTCAGATGAAACACATGAAACCCACTACCCATGGATTTGTAGTCCACTGATTCACCGAATAGCATTTAAGTCTGTATTATCTAATTATTAATATACTTTCATATAAGCTTTAAATATTAATGCACTTCTATATGAGTTTTCAATTTTCTAGTTCAAGCTAGGCAGGCGATTTCTTACTGAAATCTTTACAATTTTGATGTTGCTTCAGACTGCATGAGCATCATGCAAAAGCCTGGCCATTATTTTAATAAGTTGCTAAACCTCCGTTCTCACAGAGCTGCCACTTTACAACGATCATCCCAATCAAGCCACGATCTGAATAAGGTTTGGATCGGGGCAGATCAAGGCCAATCAGAGTCTAAATTAAGCAATTTGGCAAATTATATCCTTCATTTCGACTTTTTTCTTTTTCTTCGTTTCTTGTTGGCCACAAACCCGCTACACTTGTTTGAGCATGTTCAAAATAAGCGTGGGGACAGCGTAGAGCTCTCCGATCATGAAGACTCTACAGCGATGATACTGTGCTTAAAAAGAATCCACAATGTTGCTCCTGTGATTTGTCATGATTGGCCACCTTTTGATGGTAGTAGAAGCGGTGTCTATGTGTGAACAGGGGAAGAAATTGAATTAGAGATGCCCAACATAAATCAAATATACTAGATCTACTCAAAATTGTCTAAGGCTTAATTTTTAAATTTCACATTATCTTCCATTTCATTTTAAATTGCTATTTTGCAGGTTTTGATATTAGAATGTTTGTTTTTGATTTAATTTTAAAGTATTGATTTATCATTGATGCGTGATTCAGGCTGAATTAATCTATCTAGGGGTGAACTTCAAATTACACATACAGTCAAGTTACCATTACCAGATCAGTAGCGTTATACATTAAGTTGTTTTGGTGAAAAGCAATAAATGTTTTGAGACTTCTTTTACACTAGTTTGTTTAAATATTACCTTTGCTTCCTGATTCAGCACATAGTCTTATTTTGAAACGCAGGCAAAATGTATATGTGATACCTTTTTTTCGCCGCATAATTCATGCATTAATGGAGTTAGCTGTAGCAGTTGTAGCCATAACGGAAGCAGAAGCTAGAGTTTATATAAGATGAATTTCATTTGACAACATTTACTCAGACCTAACGTGACACGTTTATTTGTTACTAAAGAATGCAAAACTACATAAATAGTAACTATTGGCTTTTGAAGACATTATAAAATTAACACACTACGCGCAGACGAAAAAGGTGTGATTTTATGCTTAGCGTTTTGCAGCTTTGACTTCGGATTGAGATTTATGATTAGGTGCAAATTATAGTGTTGGGACCGACAGAATCACTTCGAATTAAAGATTTTTTCGGTTTAACGAAGTTCGGATTAACAATGAAGTTTTACATTATACAAAGAAGAACCAAAATCAGGACCGGAAAAATACTTCGAAATAACAGTGACTTCGGATAATCCGTGTTCGAAATAACAGTGTTAAAGTGTATTATAATATATTATCAATACATATTATCACGCTTGATCTGTTATTGCCCTAATTCTTCATTTTATTTAAAGTGTTGCAAAATCTTAAACACAAATCAAAACTGAAATGGACTTTTGCAGGCAGAAAGAGTTATAGCATGTGGCCGTGAAAAATGTTCAACCTCGATTTTGGAAACGAGACGGAAGTCAACAAAGTTTATATACATTTCAGCAAAACATATTGAAATGTTTGACAAAGAGTAGCTCCGATTACGACTCAATCAATGGGTTTTAAAAAACAGGCCTTGAAGATGCTGTGTGCAAAATATAATCTATAAATGTCAACAATTTATCACAATACGCAGTCTTGAACATCTAAGTGACCCGCTATGGGTAATGATCCGGTAATGGTAACTTGACTGTACTATAAAAAGTGATCCTTAGCAAATTTAGAATAATTTATATTGTATGTGTATGGCATAAGTGCTGGGCATACATGTTTGTTTTACATCCTTATAAATACAACCTACTGAGTTTCCATTCCCAGGCTACATTACATAAAATAAAAGTGTTTAAATGAATTTAATTTATCCCTTGAAATAACAGTTTAGCACAGAAATGGCAAATCCATAGGTTGCAAGAGATTCTATGTTAAATAAGTGCACATAAATTCGTATAATAACAACAAAACAAGGGACAAAATTGTCACAAAACCAGGTTTTCAATTTGAAAAAAAAAAAGAAAAGAGTCTGATAAAGGGAGACAACTCCAACTGAACTGATTGTTTATAATTAACCCCCTTTGTTTCAAAATAAATCTATTTTTAGTTGTGGCAACCTTGACCTTGGAGATATTGACGTAATTCGGTGCGACACACTGTCTTATGATGGTGAACTAATGTACAAAATGATTTTAAAATCTCACAATGAATGACATAGTTATGGCCCGGACAAGCTCATTTATGACCATTTTTGACCTTAGAACTCAAAGTTTGACCTTGACCTTGGAGATATCGACGTAATTCTTTCACACGACACACTGTCTAATGATGGTGAACAAATGTGCCACATGATTTTAAAATCTCACAATGAACAACAAAGTAATGGCCCGGACAAGCTTGTTCCGCCCGCCTGCCAGCCTGCCCACCCGACATTCGCCATGCAATATAATAACCAGTTTTTTCCTTCAGAATATATAATTTTACCTAATAAATAATTGCATGTTAGTCTAATTAATAACTATGTACCATCTTACACTCCTATCTTGAAGAAGCACCAGTCTTCAAAATGGAAAATAATGATCAATTATCTTCCTTATTTCAGAGAAAAAGTGGGGATATTGTGGTTATCTCCGTCTTCCGTCCATCCTGGACACTATCTCCTATAAGCACTAGAACCTTGAAACTAACACACAAGGTAGCTATGAGCATATGTGCGACCCTGCACTATTTGGATTTTTTTATCTGACCCCTGGGTCAAAAGTTATGGGGGTTGGGGTGGGGCTGGGTCAGAGATTTTTAATAATTTTGTTTAATATTTTACTATAATTTCTTCATTTCTACACCGATTGTCTTCAAATTGATACTGAATCTCTCTTATGACAATACGGTCAATCTCAACTATGCATGGCCCCATTACCAACCCTGGGGCGCCCCGCCCACATAGGCCACGCCCACCCAAAATTGCTTTTTACTATAATTTCTTCATTTCTACACCGATTCACTTCAAATTGATACTGAACCTCTCTTATGACAATACGGTCAATCTAAAATATGCATGGCCCCATTACCAACCCTGGGGCGCCCCTGGGTCAAACATGCGGCGTGGGGATACGTGTCGGCCTCATTCGCTGCCGCGCCATTTTTAGTTTTATATGATGTATTTTCAATACTTAAAATGTAATCAAAATTAATGTCTTTCAATGAAAAAATGTTCATATATACTTCATTTGGTTTATGTTGGACTTTAAGTGACATTAAATTTTGTGTTCAGTTGAATAACAAGCAAATGATTATTTGTTAAACATATTAATTGTGAGATTTCAATTTTCTAGAATGCCAGAATAACAAGAGATGTGTTTGTCAAAAACATAATGCACCCTATTGCGCCTCTTTGAAGCCATAAATTTGACCTTTGACCTTGAAGGATGACCTTGACCTTTCACCACTCAAAAAGTGCAGCTCCATGAGATACACATGCATGCCAAATATCAAGTTGCTATCTTCAATATTGCTATCTTCAATATTGCAAAAGTTATGAAGAAGGTTAAAGTTTTGGTTAAAGTTTTTGAATTTGTTTTTTTGATCTTTGACCTTGAAGGATGACCTTGACCTTTCACCACTCAAAATGTGCAGCTTCATGAGATACACATGCATGCCAAATATCAAGTTGCTATCTTAAATATTGCAAAAGTTATGACCAAGGTTAAAGTTTTGGGACACACACACACATACAATGACAAACAGGCCAAAAACAATATACCCCCCCCCCCCCCCGATCTTTCGATCCGGGGGCATAATGATGTGCTCAGAAATTGAATGACAGCTGAGTTTAAAAATTCAGTTGTTTGTTACAAGCTTAACAATTTCAATACTAATATAGCTCATGCTGGGAAATTTTTCGTCTGTTAAAATGTCGTCTGCTGAATTTCTCAAATTAGCATTTTCTTCTATTTTTTTCAAAGAATACTATAAGAACAGCAAACAGTTTGGATCCAGATGAGACGCCACATTTTGTGACGTCTCATCTAGATCCAAACTGTTTGCTAAGGCCTTCAAAGTTTGGTTCCAGCACTGAAAGGGTTAAAATAGTTTCCATCAATTTCTGTAACACTTTATACAAGCCACAGTTAATATCAGCAATTTTGATAACAGTTTATATCAGAGAATTTTGATAATAGTTCATATCAGCCATTTTGATACATTCATAACAGCCATTTTGGTAACAGATACTATCTACCATATTGGTATAAGTTAATATCAGTCATTTTGGTAACAGTTTACATAAAACCATTTTTGGTAACAGTTTAGATCAGGTTTAATAGACCAGCCATTTTGGTATCACTTTATATTAGCCATTTTGATAACATTTAATATCATCCTTTTTTGTTATCCCATTCTTTCATAGTATAGGCGCTCCTCAGGGGACAAAAATATTTCTAAACTGAACTCGTCCTGCAGGACAAGTGCATTAAAATTTTCACTCGTCCTGCAAACACATGCACTCGTTCTTCAAATATGTATGAAATAAAGATAACAAAGGGCTGATATGACTAATAGTTTCCTTTATCACTGCTTAAATGCTGCTTACTCAGTTATTCATGCCAGCTGATCACAAAAGATCTGATGTTTGAATATTGCCCCCCCCCCCCCCCCCCCCCCCCCCGTCCCCTTTTAAGAACGCTCGTATGTCAGACATTTTTCAGACGAAATTCAGAATGGTTTAACAACGTATTTCGTATTTCGTGGTTAAATAATTAAAAAAATAATACAGTGAATGCAGTCAGATGGTTCCCTGTCAACATGGACGCGAAAAGTTTACACCTAAAAGCCAATATTTACTCGCGACAGATCAGTCAAGTATACCAACGCGCACCTGCTGTATGAAAGTTACAATTACAATTTCCGGTTCATTCGCGTTCTGCTTTCAGAATAGATATGCTTTAAGAAAATGATTTTATTTATTTGAAAAAGTCTTACTGGTCAGGAAAAACATATTTTAACATCAGCTTTTTTCACTTGTCCTGTCGGACTAGAGCTTTAGGGAAATTCACTTGTCCTTTCAAGATTTTACTCCTCAATACGAGTGGAATTTTGTCCCCTGCTCCTCAATGTATGGTCCCTTTAACGAAAAACCTTTGAGAAGTGCTTGAAATCTAATGTTTTTCCATTTTTTAAAGTTGTAATTTATATGATGGTTATCCATGACTATTACGGCGATCATTCTCATGATTTCTGGAGTTCATTGGAAAGTAGGTCATGTTTATTCCAAGGTGATGCAATGATTTTTTAAATTGCGTAACACACACGCAAGCAATTTGTTAATGGATTAATAGTAGCTTTATCAAATGTGTTATATGCCACTTATTTTTCAATAAAATGTAAAAATATTTCTTTAAAAAAATGAGCAAGAGTTTCGTTTTTTTTATTAAGTTAATATTTTTAGAACAAGCGAGTGCGCATAGTAACAAATCTTAACAACCAATCAGACGGGCCGATACTATGAGAGGGTCGGTACATGAAACAGATTACTAAAATGAGCTTAGTCTAGCAAGTATTTTGTCAAAACATTACCAATTTAAATGCGGTTTTCATTGTTACGTCCATGAATACACATTTAACTATTGATCAATAGCACATGCGTTTTTTTGTATTTTTTCACTTCTAAAATTCCAATGTTTTCATTAAGAGGGCCGATACCATGGATAGACATGATACATTTAATATCAGACATTTTTGGTTGAAGTAAATACCTGCCATTTTGGTAAAATTAAATATTAGTCATTTTGGTAACACTTAATATAACCTATTTTGGTAACAGTTAAAACTGGCAATATTTGAAACCGTTAAATATATCAGCCATTTTGATAATAGTTTAAAGCATCCACAGTTTATAGCATTCACATTAATAATAGTTTAGATCAGGCATTTTGATAACAGAGTATATAATCAGCTAATTTGATAATAGTTTATAGCATCCACATTAATATCAATTTCGATCAGCTATTGTAATAACAGTTTATATCAGACATTTTGATGACAGAGTAATTCAGCCAATTTGATAACAGTTTATATTCTTTTTCTCTTGCGCTGTGCTCTAACAGAAATCAACACTATTTTGATAAATTGACAGACATGCAAACCACCCAATTGCATAATTCTGAAGACATATTTATGTAGCACTTTTGTGAATCCTAGTGACTTCAAACATGCTAATGTTCATTCATCTAATTCACAGGTGGTTAGCGTGTGGCTATGATAATAATTAGTGAAAACATCATTTTGAATGATAAATAATCATATTATAACGAAAAATTAACTTTTCTGAAAAAAAAACTATTTCACTATAAAATATATATATAACAAGGTATGCAACTCAAAATCAGCCCAAAACGGGGTGCATCGCTTTGAACAGCCATATCTTCATAAATTTTGCAGCGATTTTCACGATCTCGGTCTTATTCAACGCAGAAATGAATTTCCTTTCTGGAAATGTATATGTCTTGCAATATTTTAACAAATGCTGGGTCAACTTTTAAGAAATAACACGATACACAACACGCATGACCCAGTTGACAGTGATCATGCTGTCTTTAAGACTGAAATCTTCACGGAGTAAAGGGCAACTTCCCTACAAAGTTCATGTAGTTCGATACCATAATTCAATAAAATGTATGAAAAAACAGTATTACCGTTCTTGTCGTTACATTCTGCATCAAGACTAACTGTCCAGCGCCGTTTGAAACCTTTGTTTACATACATTTCAACTAACTGACATTTTAAACATACGAGTGATTTAATTGGTCCAATGCGGAGGTGTGTCTTTACAACTGGAGATTTCATTCATAAAGAATACATGATCACTGTCAACTGGGTCATGCGTGTTGTGTATCGTGTTATTTCTTAAAAGTTGACCCAGCATTTGTAAAAATATTGCAAGACATATACATTTCCAGAAAGGAAATTCATTTCTGCGTTGAATAAGACCGAGATCGTGAAAATCGCTGCACAATTGATGATGATATGGCTGTTCAAAGCGATGCACCCCGTTTTGGGGTGATTTTGAGTTGCATACCTTGTTATATATATATTTGATAGTGAAATTTTTTTTCTTCAGAAAAGTTAATTTTTCGTTATAATATGATTATTTATCATTCAAAATGATGTTTTCACTAATTAATATCATAGCCACACGCTAACCACCTGTGATCTAATTTACCCTTCAAGGATTCAATTTGCTCTTGCAATTTGCTAAGAACAGCTAACCCTTTGTATCTTTTAATACTAAGATATGGATTTCAAAGATATAAAAAAATAGCAGCATCATGATAAAAATAAGACTTTTATTGTATTTGTTATAAATCTTAATAGAATACATTATAACATCACAAGTTTGTACATCTATAACCCAGTTATTCCTAGCGTCTAGAAAAAAGGCCTTGGCAAACAGCAGAGACCCAGATGAGACGCCACATGACGCGGCGTCTCATCAGGGTCTGCGCTATTTGCTTAAAGGAATTTCTGTAAGAAGTATTCTAAATATAGAAATAAATATACTAGACATCCCTAATTTTGGAAATAAATTGATCCAGTTTAGAAGGATGGGAGAGTCCACTAGGCATAAATGGGTTTAACCTGTTTTTATATTACTTGATCAGCAGTCAAGATCTACCCTCTTCAAAATATATTATATTGTTAACAGGGAAAATTATAAGTACAACGGAAATGTACTTTTTCTGTACAGGTATTTGTTTTATTAGACTGGCAATTGTCAACGTTCTTTCTGGAATGCTTTAACAACAGCAAAATTAATGTTGTTCTAAATAAAGTTCTGTTAATTTGTAATAATTACTCCTGTTTTATCTTGCTGCTGACATTTCCTTGAAAATTCTGCAAGGATAGACCACTTCATTTCAAAATGTTTGTTCAACCAGGAAATAAAGTTATTAAAATTTATATTGTGAACAAGCAAGTTAATGAACCAATGTTGAGAAAACCATGCCTTAATTTTCAAAAGAATAAAATTAATGAACATCCTAACTGTACTCACAATACTTTTGATTGCTTTCTTTACTAAAATATGATATTTCCTTTTATGCTTTGCCCTTGGCAAGAAAGCACACAGAATGAAGCAATAAATCTATAATGATCCATATACTCTCACCAAAGTATTCATGAGGATTGTAGAGGAAGGAAGAAGGATAATGATTGAGAAATAAAAAATAAAAATATATTAATTACAAAATTGATTCAAAGACAAATTAAACAATGATCTATTTCCAAAATGCATCGAATACTTATGTTTAATTTAAGTTAACAATAATAAATGCTACAAGTCTCAATAACTGCATCTTCTCACATGTTTGCCTAATTTTTTTTAAATCTTATGACATAATTATTTAATCTTATTTTTTAACCAAATATGATGCTTTGCTATCCTTATGTGGACATGGACAAGTATTCTTTAAGAATGATACTTTCTTTGATTATTTGTTGTTGGTTTTTGCTGTTTTCAACAGTATTTCTGTCATAGCACAGCGTTCAGTGAACCATTTACTTTCCTGAGTTGGCTGATTCAACAGTTCTAATAACACCTAATGCTGCCAGTAACTCAGACCATGGCCCTACACAAAGTCAGAGGTAGGTGGATTTAACACTTTCCCACACAGAAGCAAAATTAAACCAGAACCGCCTTTGAGTAATTCACAGTCTGTTCAGGTTTTGTTTGCTGTTCATCAGTATCCAAGAGTTGAAAATAAATCTTTTAAAACTTGAATCTAGTAATAAAGGTCTTTCATCAAATGGAAACTTTATAAGGGGCTATAAATAGGGTGAAATACATATCTAAGTGGTAATGGGCTAATGTAGAATCACAAGTTATGTGGGCAGGCAAACCTGACAATTGCAGTCCAGTCATCTACCAAAAAGCTAGCCGGCCTCCCATATGCAGTCCAGTCATCTACTAAAAAGCTAGCCGGCCTTCCATTTGCAGTCCACTTATTTTGACCACTTGCCTATAATTGTGTACAGATCTGTTCATACTGACCTTTTTAACTTATGAAGAATTTCTTTTGGTCTACAGCATAACCACATGAACAAGATGTGTTTGTGAAACACAATGTCCCCCTATATGATGTTTGACCTTGAAGGATGACCTTGACCTTGTGAAGGATGACCTTGACCTTTCACCACTCAAATGTGCAGCTCCATGAGATACACATGCATGACAAATATCAAGTTGCTATCTTCAATATTGCAAAAGTATTCATAAAATAAGCCATTTGAGCCAGATATATTTGACCTCTGACCTTGAAGGATGACCTTCACCTTTCACCACTCAAAATGTTCAGCTCCATGAGATGCACATGCATGCCAAATATCAAGTTGCTATCTTCAATATTGCAAAAGTATTTATAAAATAAGCGATTTTGGCCACATATATTTGACCTCTGACCTTGAAGGATGACCTTGACCTTTCACCACTCAAAATGTGCAGCTTCATGAGATACACATGCATGCCGAATATGAAGTTGCTATCTTCAATATAGCAAAAGTTATTGCAAAAATGTTAAAGTTGGCGCAAACAGACCAACAGACAGACAGAGCAAAAACAATATGTCCCCCACTACTATAGTGGGGGACATAAAAAGTCAAAAACGTCTTTATTATTATGGGCTAAATTGATGTTTCAGTTGGACGAGTGATGGCCTAGTATCCAGGATGTTGTTTGATTCTCATACATGCTGTTAGTAAGTAAACAGCACTCGTATAACAGGCTTATTTATGACAATAACCTAACAAAATCACATTATAAATAATAATGCATACAATGCCTGACCATAGCACCATATCACAATCAATAAATTTATTACCAAAAGTATATTGCTTTTTTCCCAATATGTGTTTAAATGTTTACTCCACATTTAAAAGAATTCATAATTCTTTTATTAAAATAGTTTTAACATTACTATATTAATTTTACATCAGTTTTACCTACATCAGGTTATGAGTTTACCTAAAAACAATAACATTTTCCATTTATGTATTTATGTGATGTCGGCATTCACAATCACATTTTTAAACAATTAAATGTCTCATTTATATTTTCCTTTTTATGCCCCCCTTCGAAGAAGAGGGGGTATATTGCTTTGCTCATGTCGGTCTGTCGGTCGGTCTGTCGGTCGTTCCGTCCACCAGGTGGTTGTCAGACTATAACTCAAGAACGCTTAGGCCTAGGATCATGAAATTTAATAGGTACATTGATCATGACTCACAGATGACCCCTATTGATTTTGAGGTCACTAGGTCAAAGGTCAAGGTCACTGTGACCCGAAATAGTAAAATGGTTTCCAGATGATAATTCAAGAACGCTTATGCCTAGGATCATGAAACTTCATAGGTAGATTGATCATGACTAGCAGATGACCCCTATTGACTTTCAGGTCACTAGGTCAAAGGTCAAGGTCACGGTGACCCGAAATAGTAAAATGGTTTTGGGATGATAATTCAAGAACCCTTATGCCTAGGATCATGAAACTTGATAGGTAGATTGATCATGACTCGCAGATGACCCCTATTGATTATCAGGTCACTAGGTCAAAGGTCAAGGTCACAGTGACAAAAAACATATTCATACAATGGCTGTCACTACAACGGAGAGCCCATATGGGGGGCATGCATGTTTTACAAACAGCCCTTGTTAAATACAAGCATTGTATGCACAAAAGTTTCAAGGAATTTTTTAATACATGCATGTATGCAAACCCAATTTTTAAATACAAGTATGTGTGCAGAACAGGTCAAAACAATTTTTAAATACAAGAATGTGTGAACACCAATTCTAATGTGCTCTCAAATAATTCTGTCCTCCCCTTTAAGATGCTGTATCCGTAAAGTAATAGCCTTTTCATAACAATTTTATGCTGAATCTGTAAAATAATAGCCTTTTTATAACAATTTTGTAACAACTTTTCAAGAGATAAAAATGAACAATTACTACTGATACAAGATATGATGACATATTTTAAGGTATAAGTGTTTTAAATTACAGCCCATAAATCTGCCCTGTAAAAAACATCGGTTTGTTTACATTACACCGACTATTCAAGTTCTGTTGTCTTCGCATCTAAATCGAGAGATTAGTTTTTCCCCAAATTATCGTAAAATTCAGTGAGCGATTATTTTTTCATGTATGTTTCACTTAAAAAAAAATGTCAATAATGCCAGTGGAGATTTATTAATTCATTGCATATTCTGAAACAGAGTCAAACTTTTTTTTTGAAATAAGAGATAACAACATAGTTTAGAAAAAAAAAAAAAAAAACTTGTTGTAGTGACAAGTTGTGTTTAAAAATCTTCACAAATCAATCTTTGAAAAATAGCCAACTTTGACACACACCCCTCTTTTAAATACCAGTGATTCTTACATAAGTTAATGCCAGACTATGGAACTTGACTTATCATAGGCCTTCAAGTACATAAAACAGGCTACGATTAAATATGTTCCCATATGAATTATTGTTGCAAGACAATGACTTAAAATAAAATCTTCAGAACTTTTCTTACTGCTGATGACAACATTTTATTTAGGCAAAATCCCAAGAAAGCAGCCAAACCGGGCTGGTCAATATAGACACAGTGTGATTAATTGGAGGAAGATCTTGCACAAATGATTAGGAAAAATGCCAACAACAACATATGCATAGCACCTATGGTTTCTTGGCTATTCAATAAGACTGAATACAAAGCCCTGTCACACCAAACAGATTTTAAACAGAACAAGACTATTGCCAAGCAATAAAAGTCCCGTACCGGTGAAACTCCACCATTTTCAGTAATATATCTAGTCTATTTGTTGCCATAGCAACCAGATTACTTGACGTAAGAACAAAATGAAATGACGTGCATAATCTCAATATTGCCATCTGTCCATGTTTCAAATTTCATGAAGAACTTTTAAAATTATCGCAGGATCCAAAAAATTGTGACCGACTGACTGACAGACAGACAGACACCCAGAGCGCAAACCATAAGTCCCCTCCGGTTTCACTAGTAGGGGACTAATTACATAGCTCAAGCCTAGATTGCAAACCATTTATCTGACATTTACTTTATAAAAGGGCAAGAAAAGAAGGTATAAATAATATTAATCTATATATATGCATATATAACTAATGATGCCTGAAATATTGCAATTGTATTTGGTGGTGTATAAGATAGTTCCAAGTATATTTGATGACTATTAAGATTGTTGCAACTGTATTTGATGGATATTAAGAAAGTTGCAACTGTATTTGGTGATGATTAAGAAAGTTGCAACTGTATTTGTAGTGATTAAGATAGTTGCAACTGTATTTGGTGATGATCAGGATTGTTTCAACTGTATTTGGTGATGATCAAGATAGGTGCAACTGTATTTGGTTTTGATCAAGATAGGTGCAAATGTCTTTGTGTGTGATTACTATAGTTGCAACTGTATTTGGTAATGCTTAAGATTGGTGCAACTGAATTTGGGGTTGCTTGATGATTAAGATTGAAGCATTTGTATTTGATGATTAAGATTACAGCAACTGCATATGGTGATGAACAAGATAGTTGCAACTGAATTTGGTGATGATAAAGATAGTTGCAACTGTATACGTTGAAAGTCACAGGGGCAGGTCAGCAAACCTATTTCTATGCGTAACTGCCATAAACGCGCCTTGGGGTAATAGATTATCAAGTAATTAGAGATGGCATGACGGGTATGGGAATGCTGATAAGGGCATGGTGACAATTATTTTTGATTTACAACGGTCAATGAAGTAAGCCTTCACTGCAGAAAGACTAACAAGTATTAACAGTTTTACCATTTATGTAATATAAAACAGTAATTAATTCAGTACATTAAAGACAATGACAGGCAACATCATCACACTTTTTAGTTGTTTGCATGAAAACAACCAAGGTTAATACCACGTTCTCAAAATCGGTAATGATCACCAAGCAAAATTGTTGTATTATTTATTGAAGGTGCCCAAACAAGGTAGATAGGGAATAATTTGTTGTATAAAGTAATATGTTGAATGTGCAGTACCCGATTTGAAGTTTGGTTTTTAGTAGCATGATCATTGAAGTCAAATCAGTTGTAAGATTATCTTGCGCATTAACTGAAATCATTGTTTTTTATTGAAAATTTAGCAACAAATGAATACAATAATCAAACCTTATGTGTGCGTGTGAAAGATGGGCAGAATTGTATTGGCAATAATTCTTTTAGGCTAATATCATTATCACACTATTTAAAAATTGATTTGTTTAAATTTAAAAAAAGACCTAACCTCTAGTACAATATTATTTCTGAATGCAAATAGAAAAGTATTATGTTAATGTAAGCAATTCATGATGCGAGTATCACACATAATGAATACATAAGTAAAATACATGCCCAATAAATCTTAGGAATACTTAGTGTTCAAGGGCAGCTACACGTCTTAGGTGGTCACTGCACACTTTAAGAAACGCGCTCTTCTTTAAACACATTGCACTGGTAAAGCCAAACGTTTTTCACCTTTAATAGCAATACGCTCATCTCATCTTAAACTTATTCCAAACAATACATAATAAAATCTGACAACTTTTTAAAATTAGGCTGTCACAATTTTGCAACATTAATTGCTGTCTTGAATAAGAACATCCAAAAGCTTCAAAGCATTTTTGCTTAGTAATGAAAAAAATGTAAAACAATTTAATGTCCTCATATTCAACCTTTTTATAGCACTGTAGTTTTATTTTATAAACGTTAAGATTGACAAAGTTGTGAAAAATATTTAAAATGGTGTGAAGGACCAATTCATACATGCCATAATTTTTCAGACCAATTCCGGGACATTGAGTTAAATTGTCTGGGACTTTTGCCGATTTTCCGGGACATGTATAAAATGTAGCGATATTTATAGACATATGCATTTTTGGTAGGTTTTTTTGTTTCGCATCGTTAATTGCAAAAGTTCGAAAGCCTATCCGAAATACAATTGATCTATTAACGTCAAATTAAACATTACTACTTCCGTTACTAGATACAAGCCACGTATTTTCAGTGTAAGCGTTCTAAACATAGATGGTGACGTCCCTGCGTTATTGTTATTAAGACCCTTGTGTAACGCGTAGTTGTTGACACGCCTTTATTCATTTATAACATTTATATAATAAAACTGCTTTTAATTTTTTACTCAGCGATGTTGGACTTCAGATGAGTGAACAACTATCCTTTGCCCTTACGCAGCGGGAAATAATGACGAAGTAGATTAAAGTCAATTAACAACCACATTAAACAATGCCGCCTTTTCGGTTTGACCGCGAACGTGAGACAATCGATATGTTAACAGGACCCCTGTTAATTGATCGATTTTGACACGTAGCGTAGTCTGCCTATTCGAATAGGCGTTGTCATGGAGACGCTGCAAATATACACAGATTCAAAGTGCAGTTAAGCCTAAGATAAGGTACATGTATATATGGATTTTGTAAATTCCGGGACATTTAACAGATTTCCGGGACAGCGGGACAAGTTCTTCATTTCCGGGACTGTCCCGGACAATCCGGGACGTATGGCATGTATGGACCAATTAGACCAGTCAGAACTAGAAGAAATTGATCAGATGATTTAAACATTTAAGATTGCAGCAAAGTCATCAGTAGAAACTCACCATTTCTCCTATTACAGTCAATGAGTGATTCATTATAAGGCAAAGTAAATTTTCCCAAATCACACAGTTGATAATATTTCATCATGTACATTGAAACAATATCATTAAACCTCAGGAAATGTAAGATGCCTCAATGAAAATTACCAGTTAACAAAATGAAACAAGACTATTGTCAAGCAATATAAGTCCCCTACTGGCTCCACCTTTGTCAGAAATTCCAACAGTTTCAGATTAAAAAAATAAAATTGTTGCCATAGCAACCATAATTTTTGATGTAGGATCAAAATGAAATGATGTGCATAATGTCCATATTGCCATCTATCCATGTTCCAAGTTTCGTGAAAAAAAATATTAAGAACTTTTAAGTTATTGCAGGATCCAGAAAACCACCATTTTCAGCAGTATTTCTAGTCTATTTGTTGCCATAGCAACCAGAATTTTAGACATAGGAACAAAATTAAATGACGTGCATAATGTCCATATTGTTATCTATCCATGTTCCAAGTTTCATGAAAAAATATTAAGAACTTTTAAAGTTATCGCAGGATCCAGAAAAGTGTGACAGACTCACAGATGCATAGAGCGAAAACCATAAGTCCCCTCCGGTGAAACAGGTAGGGGACAAATAAGCAACTCATTACAGATAATCTTGAGTGGTTAAAGAATAAACAATTCAATTTGTTGTGTAATTTAAATTCAGCTTCAGTTATTTTCAAGAAGATGCGGTAATAAGAAGTTAGCAGGATTTTCTTAGCACTGGGGGTGGGTGGGGGAATCATAAAAATACATCATGTAAGATGGTAAGATGGTAACAAGCAAACTCGCATTGTCGGATACCCACGTTCGATCCATTCGGTTACTCTCCATTTATCGACTGTGGGACATTACGAGCTCTTTTCACTGTTTTAGGGTGTGTCAAATCCAGTAATTTCATTGGATCCCTCATGAGGATATTTTTTACCAATGATACAACTGGTACTATAGAGACTTCGGGTTTGTTGTCAAAATTGCGTCGTCCATAGAAATGGAATTTCGTCGTGCATGCGTATACTTTAAAATTGAGAATTTGAACGACTTACAGAGTAAAAGTATCTCTTGTCTTTTACATGGGCGCTATGTCTTTTTAAGCACTCAGACAGGTGGATTGAAAAGCTTGGTGTATCAAATCGCAATTATCCAGGAGAAGCATTGACACCTCCAAAGAAAAATTCTTTTTGTAAACTTCGATTTTGTTGGTCTACTGAAAGGTTACAGTTAAGGTCACAACGGCGTGTATTGCTTATATTGTCCCACGGCTAATGCTATAGAGTAACAGAATAAATTAGTCGTGGGTATCCAACGATGGCAAATTCTTTGAATTGATATCCCCCGCAAATATGCTTCTGGACACTCATACCAAGTTTCAATGAAATCCGCCAAAGCACTTCCAAGACATGGCTCTGGACACAGAAAAAGCATTTTTCTAAGATACAATTAAAGGGCCATGACTCTATTATTATCAGATGGTGTACAATGCCATTTGGCGTGCATCTTCCTATTATCCATATAAATACTCATACCAAGTTTCAATGAAATCTGCCAAAGCACTTCCAAGATATTGCGCCGGACGGACGAACAGAAAGATGGACAACGCCTATGGCGGGGTAAACAAGCCAACCACACATAATAATTTAGGGATGAAAGAAGAACTTACAACAAAAAGCAATTTATGTGATGAGGTGTTAATAGAAAGAAATAGGTATGATTCTCTAAATTACTGTATAATGGTCTGAGTTTGTTTCCTTAAAGGAATTAATAAATTCTGTAATGTTAAATATTTTCCCTTATATTTCACAATTATAGTATGTATTATTGACAAAATTTGGACAATAGTCATTTAAGTGCTAATAGGAACAGAGCCCTTTAACAGCCAATGTTATTTTATTGTCCAAAAAGAAATAGTCATAAAGATGAAATGATAGCCAGTCCAAAGCATAATTCAACTTGTCTAAAAAAAAAATTTTGCCCATTTACCGGTATTTTAACTAAAAGCCGCTGTTTGCAAGTATTATATCAATCCAATGACTTGCAAATTATTCAATAAAAGCATCATGTCTCACCATTTTGTCAAACACATTACCAACTTTTAGCATTCATTACCATATTTATTAGAATTTGGTCATTATTCAGTGAAACCGCACATAAAACAAAAGTTAATGTTTTTTTTATGCATATTACTTAAAACATTCTTAGCCACCGAATTTCAGAAGCCTGATTATTTTTATTTTTGAGACCTGCCTGCCTAAAAATACAAAAGACATTATTAAATGTATTATTAATGACTACATATATTATAATATACTGCCAATTCTGAAAAGGCTGAAATGATCTTGCATAATACCCAACAATGTATCACCAATGCTGAGCAAAGGTCATATCAGCAAACTAATTCACCAGGCAGATGTCATAATTTAATGTCCCTCTTGCCAAAAATAGAAACGCATTATTTGATATAGTACAATCTGATACTGAAGGAGAAGCTATGATGCCTTTAGATTCTCTGAAGAGCATTATTTATAACCTACAGCTAACTTTTTGGTCTTCATTGCAGTGAATAATTTATAATCAAGGCCGAACATAAAAAGAAATGAAACATTCTGAGGGTAATTGAGTGCAAAGCTATTTTACCTGATTAGGAAAACATTTAGGAGATACAACAGTTTCACCCTAAATCCTTGTTGAGAACTGATACTTCGAGAATGAATGCTTATTTCATGCTAAATAATTAACCTTGAAGGGACCTTTCAAACATATTGATCATCAATGATATTTTTTGAAATGGAGAATGGAGATCTAAATGGGTTTCTGAAGACTTCCACACATGCATCATAATGAGTAAAGGGATGAACTTTTCAATTCAAAATACAGATGTCGTTCCGATGCTTGTAATCAAACCACTCAAGCTACGCCCTCGTGATTTAATTCCTACACATCAGAATTCCATATTGTTGGTTATTACCGCAATAACCAACGGTTACCCGTTGATTATTTCTTCATTATAATCACCCGACACTAGCTTCTTTTTTGAGATATTTTATTGGTATATATAATATACGCAACCCTAATTTTCTGTTGTTGTTTCAATCACAAATGCCATCGCCATTTGAGATATTTATGCAGTTTCTGAACTGAATGGCCAATATGATCAAAGATAAAAACAATACAAGTAACCACTATGGAATCATTTAGATGCTAAACTTTATTTGATAAAAAGGCATAAGATCTACATATTCAAGACAATTACATTTGGGTTCAGAATAAAACATACATTTACAAAACCATAACCAACTTTTTTCAGACAAATGCCCCTTTGTATTACAAGATTTTAGCGCAAAACTAGTGTATCTCATGTAGAAATGTACAGCACATTGAACAATTTCACAAATTTAAGCATACATGCCAGAATTTTTTAGGTCCAAAGCGGGACATTCCATAAAAAGTTGCCGGGACATTTGACCAAAAAGCAGGACACATAAAACAATCTATCATTCCACCTTTACTGTAGTCAGTAAAGTACTAACAAAAACTCGTGATACTTTTATTCAAGACATAAAACATCTGATATGAAGCATGAAATCTAAAACATAACAATAACAGTTTTATTAAATAAGACAATAGCAAACAACGAAGATAATATTCATCTTTTTAGAGTACAAAATCTGGAACATTACGACAACAATACTCATTATATTACTTTCAATGGCAAACATTAACGCAGGGGAGGCTATCCAGTACACTGAAAGTACGGGTTACAGTAAACTATCTACCGAACAAAAGAAGTCTATGGATGCTTTACTCGAATTATTTTTCTCTAATGTTAATAATCATATTTAGTTTTTTTTCGTATATACACAGATTAAACTGAATGTGAATTGTCAGGCTGTGTATTGGGGTAGTGTCAAACTGTCATGAATAACAACACGTTGTTTTTATTACAATAACACAAGACAAGATGGGTACCACTTTTACTGTTTGTTGCGATGATTTTTTAAGCATGTATCCATGTGCAGTTTTTTAATTGTCAATTGTTGCGGCTTAATTGGAGTAGGGTCAAACTGTCATGCATAGCACCTCATTGTTTTTAGCTGAATTGGAGTAGGGTCAAACTGTCATGCATAGCACCTCGTTGTTTTTATTACAATATCACCCAATTACACTAGACAGGATGGGTATCACTTATTGGACTGTTTGTTGCGATTTTGGTATATTGAACATTCGGATTATACCGCTATTTTGGAAGTAAACATTGATTGTAAAAGACTCATTAATGACGTAGAGTTAATTTTACAAAACAATTGTTTTGTAAACCGTTTCAAACAAAGACAAAAACAAACACATTTTCAACATTTATTTCATTATAATACAACTATCGATAGCAATAAGCGACCACTATCTTGAAGACCACCATGGTGTGAATGCCTGATAAAATCAATAATTAGCCAATACATACGCTGATAATGTGTCATAAACAACACAGGTACACACGAGAAGTAGAATCGGATTGTTAATCAGGGGCAATAAAGGGATTAGCGGTGGTAAGTGTTAGCGAAATAGAGCTTGAATAGCGAATTTTATTGGGAACCTATACACCTTACATCGTTTTTTACGAATGTCGGGACAAATCGTCTCATATCGGGACGCCGGGACAAAGGCCCCAAAAGCGGGACTGTCCCGCCGAGATCGGGACGTCTAGCATGTATGATTTAAGAAACAGTGAAAACTTTATAATGTCCTCATCTATTGTCACAGAATGTTAATGAATTCCCTATTTTTGGAATGGGTCAGACAATAAATTAATAGCCCAGAAAATGATAGCTGGTAGAAGATATCAGCCAAATAGCAAGATGCAGAAAGTATGTAGGATCAACAGATTGAATTTGTCCCTCTTTGAACTACACCTACCAAACCATATACTGTATATTCTCCATACATTTTCTTAATTGGGACATTTCTTATAAGTTGGAATATTGACATTATTTTATATGTGCTAGTATAAGATAATTATAATTAATATATAAGTTAACCAACAGGAGTGTGGATTTCCGAAGCCCAACTTGGGAGTATTTTGTGCCTGGCAAGTGCATTAATTAATCTTGCTTGTCCCCGGACAACTAGAAAAAATAAGGGTTACACATAATCAACCATCAGTATTGACAAAACAGTCTTTCTGAAAGCATTAAAATAATATTTAACGCAAGCTTTCAATTATTACGCCATAACAATACCATTAAGTCCCAATCAAATCATATCTGACGTTTATAGAAGTACTTCCATCATGAAGCTGAAGGTCTAGGAAAGGAAATTAGAACAGCTAGCTAGCCTCTCTGGGTAAATTATCCCCAACATTCCAAACCAGCTGCAGATACAGTTGTCAGATCATGGTCTCTAGGGGTCCACAATTTAAATGTTGCAGACACATGACAACCAACAGACAAAAGGTTATACAAAATCTCGGGGTACGGACATTAGCCCTCTAGGGCATTATATAGCCCCTAGGACAAAAGCCCCTAGGACAAAAGCCCCTTCAAAAAAGTGCACAATAGGACATTAGCCCCCAGGTGTTTTAAAACGTCCTCAACTTTTTTTAAAGTAATCATTTTTATGCCATTTTTTTAACTTCATATTTACATACAAACAATATATAGCTTGTACCACACACGTAAATTTTAGTGTTTTTTTTACAATTTCTTTACTATTTTTTTCTTTGAACTCTATTTATTTTGCAAACATTTTGCTATCTGACACCGTCCAGAAGTTTAAAATTACCTTAAAATTAGATACATAAGAAACATATTGTGTTGTTGTTGCCTTTTTGTTTTAAATAACCCATTAATTTAAACAAGAAATATCTTTAAAAAAGATATACGGTGTAAATAGTTTAATGAATGAGATCAAGGATAGCGAATGTCTTTTTCTGTGCAGTTCTTAGCTGCATCACACGCAGTAGGGGATGTTACGGGGAGTTTTCGCGGCTTATTTTACATTATAACATATTGCTGGTCATAAACCTATAGATACAAAACAGAAAACCAAAAGAAGAATGGAAGTGAAATTTAAACATATGAGTCAACCGGCCACACGAGAACAAACCTGTTTTAGTGGTCTGTCGGGCATTGCTATTTGATTCGATTATTAACAGTATCGAGAATCATCGTGCTCATGCTTAAAGTGATATTATGGCCATTTTGCACTGTTGAATTGAGCTGAAAAGAATTAACAGGTCAAAATAGTTAGTTAAAATGTGGTTACTGATCAATTATCTGCAACTCACCTTGCTACCAGTTGTTTATAAAAAATATATTTTATATTCGATATTCTTACGTGACCCACCCAGTCCTGTAAGCCGAAATGATCCGTAAAACAATATTGTGTCTTTGTGTCGTATGAACAAATCTGCACTAAAACTAAATTTAGGTTCAACTCGTAAACGCATGATCAGTTGTCAAACGAAAGTACTGTTAATATTCAAATGCATTATTTTTCTCTTTCTGGTATATTGTTTTAGTATGTTGATGCTGCATTAATTACTATAAGTGTATATGAAGTAGAAACATCAAAAATAATCAACGGTTGCGATAGACACCTATAAACTGTTACATGCTCATAATATCACTTTAGTACATTAGGCAATATGGTGGAATAATTATTGTTAAATTTATTAAAAATAATATTTATCATTGTATTGTTGAAAACACATTAAGAATCTATAATTGACATACCATAATTATATTGCTGAATATCTTCTTTTAACATATTTCTGGTCTAAAGAAAATTCCAGGTCACCTAGTTCACGGATAGCGTCTTTATTATATAACGATTATTTTACTGACCGCGAACTCCGGTGATGACCTGTATATAAACTCTGAATGTCCGCGACTTGACCCGAAACCTCGCGGGTTGAAATGCAATTCTTTAAAGTGAGGTCTCGCTTCCACTGCTCTTTATACTTTTACATGTTAACATGTTGACAGGAATATGGAAGTAAGTACTAAATATGAGAACATAGCCTTTTAAGTATAAACGCTTTTGCGCTGGTAATACTCTGAAAATAAAAGGTGTACGCACAAACTGTATTGATGTCGAGAATTGAGTGTAAAACTGTTCTATCTATTAAGCCTTTTCATTAGAGATAAAATTGTTTCATACAGTAAAACAGTGTTACAAAGACGCGGATATGTTTCCAATGTTCTGGTGGTATACTCAAATCAGCCAATGGAATAAATGAAGTGTATTCATTCGTACCTAGCCGCGGGAAATTTTATTTGAATTTTATTGGACACTTACAAAGGTCAAGTCAGGGTGAAAAGCTGGCTTATGCAGCTTACGCCGAAAAAAGATAAAATTAAATACCTAAAAAATGAATGTAAAAATAGGTAGGGGCTCATGTCATAAGGGGCAAATGTCCTAGGGAGCTTATGTCCAAAGGGGCTAATGTCCTAGGGGCTTTTGTCCTAGGGGTTAATGCCCCAGAGAGCTAATGTCATACACTCCAAAATCTCATGTGAGCTAAAAATGACATGTAAACAGATATTTTTGCTATTTTTGCTATTTTTGTGCATAACTCTGTAAGTATTGAGACAAAAATAAGAAAAGATCATATCATGTAAGGATGTGGATTTGCAATATACAAGTATCACAATTCTTTCTCCAGTATTCATTAGGGTGTCCTTTGTCTCAAAGTTAAAATGCAGAAATTAGGCCGCTAGGTTTAGGGACGCAGGTCCCCAACGGAATTAAAGGGCAATGCCTCCCCCCGCTCAACCTCACTAATAATGACTATTTTAGAGTCTTTCTAGTTGCAATATCTGTTGAATACTAAGCAAAATATTATATATCAGACCGTTCGCATGTGTATTTGTCATTCTATGTTTGTTTATTTTGGAGATGAAACAAAAATTAAATCGGCGAAAAATGCTTATCTGAAAAAGATAATCCGAAAAAGTGCATATCGTTTGAATGCCGAAAAATAACAACCATTTACATAGCAAATACGTAATCAATATACCGCGGATGAAGGGTGACCGGTAGTAGGAGTTGGACTGTATAGTTTGTTTAATTTATTGCTTTACAATGTGCTAGTGTACTGCTTTACTTTGCTAATCAATCACTCAGAATATTTGATGATGGCAACATGTGCAAGGTCTCCATGACTTGTAAATTTTTTGGAAAGCAGCGACAATTTAGTTTAAGTTCATGTACGTGCCATCCGCTAGCGAATCAGAAATAAAGAAAGAAAATACCTGGCTAAATCGGTACCAATCGCAAATTTTCTGAAAGACTATGACGCTTTAACAAATATATCAATTTCCTTCTCAATTGATTGCGCTTTTAAACACACCCACGACCTCGTTGCTAAAAAATTATCATATGGATTAAGATTGATCTCAAAATCGACCTTGGTCGGCTGAAATCCAGATTTCCGGAATAATCCGGATGAGTGACACCCCTGAGTATTACAGAGCAATTTTTTTTTTTTGGTTAATCTTCTGTTTTTCAATAAATAAAAACACTTGTTTGTTTGTTCCCCTGAAGGTTAAGATCACACTTTTGGGTAAAAATAATACGTTGGGGGGCATTTGGAAGCACTTACTTATATATAACATTGTGTCTTGAATCTAATAACATAATTCTTGTTAGTTTTTTGGAGAAAAACAGTTCTGAATGTGGGCGAGTTATTTTTCAGTTCCATGTCTCCCTTTAAAGGGATCTTTTCACGCTTTGGTAAATTGACAAAATTGAAAAAAGTTGTTTCAGATTAGCAAATTTTCGTTTTAGTTATGATATTTGTGAGGAAACAGTAATACTGAACATTTACCATGGTCTAATATAGCCATTATATCCATCTTTTGACGATTTTTTATAAAACCTAAAAATTATCAAGTGTTGCAACGCGAAACGATTGAATAATTTGGAGAGTTCTGTTTTTGTCGTTAAATTTCGTGAAACTACGAAGATTGCTTATATAAGGTATAAAATACGTTCAGTATGTGTACACGGCGGAATAGCTCAGTAGGCTAAAGCGTTTTTACTTCAGGACTCTGGCAGGACTCCAGAGGTCACTGGTTCGAAACCTGGTCCGGGCAATGTTCTTTTCCTTTTTTTAATTTTATTCTTGATTTTTTACTGGAGCTTTTACGATCCAATGTTAACATTAATTGATATAAAGCATTTAATGAATAAGTTGAAAAATGCCAAAATCTGTGAAAAGGCCCCTTTAATACAAGTCAAATATTATTATTATTTCCAGACCAATATTATTTTCTAAAACAAACATCATGAATTTTAGTTTCTGAAGATGAATGACCAATATTAATCGTTCACAGAAGTTTACAAGTTTTACCAACTTAAATAAGTTTCTAGTCTTCTGATGACTAACGTTAACAACACCAGTGAACATTTCACATAACGATCTATTGCATTGGACAAAAGTCTGTTGTGTTTGTATCAAGAAACTAGAAACAACTAATACCATGCATGGACTTCCTGACAATAAACAGGTGTTGACCTGTCAACTTGGAAACCTGCTTAACGCTGTTATGTATCTCCCTTAAGACTGACTGAGCACAGACATTTTCAGAGAAACAAATGGTGTTTGTCAAGGAAAAAAAATCTGGCCTCATTATTCATGAGGAGTCCATATTGGTGTTGCTATAAAAACCTTTTCAAATGCACCATTGACATTTAAAACTGTTCCCATTAATTTCAAATTGTTCACTGACTTTCAAGTTACTAAAGTCAAAACGAAACGAAATAATTGAATTGATCAGTGAATTAAATTGACTTATTTTGGGTTGTGGTATACAATGTTTAAGCCATAATGTATCAAACGTACTGATAAAAGAGCTGATTTCAATGTGTTACCTTTAATTTAAGTCAATTGTTCAATAAAGTAGAACTTAAAAGTTTTAGCTGGTAACAGTGTGAACCCTTGCCAGTTTTGAATTCTGAGTCACCTTTATAGATGACCATGTTTATTACCAATCACTACGATCATTTTATGCAGGTAGATTTACAGGAAGTAACCATGAAAATATATTTTTTTGTTACTTTGAAGCACGTTTTGTTCTCAAAACAACAATGATGTGGCTTCTGTATGGTTATATGTTTCTTAAGGTTTCACCTGATGTCCTAATGTGTGAACACACATGACTTAGAATCCATCTTGACATATTAACAAACAGAGGGCCAACATGACTCTAGTTCGCTCGCTTGAGGAGTCAGTTCATTGAATCTTTGTTAAAAATATGACCTAGTGATCAAGTGTTTGAGCCAGATGAGTCAGATACGATTATACTTTGATTTGCATCAAGAAAATCATTCTCTTAAAATCCCTCTCTCCTGGAATGTTTTTTAACAGACCGTGACCATTTTTGAAATCAACTCTCGTATCTAGGAAACAAATGTTTTACCAAAGTTCACGAAAATTGGGCCAAAAATGTGACTTCTACAGTGTTTACATGTTTTCACTATATACACATAGAGAAAACTTCCCTGCCTTCTTGTGGCAATGATTTTTCACCGATCTGGACCATGTTCGAACTCGTCCCAGATATCAATGAAACCAATATTTTGACCAAGTTTCATGATGATTGGGCAAAAATTGTGACTTCTAGAGTGTTCACAAGGTTTCTCTATAGCCATATTAGGAAAACTGCCCCGCCCCCTGACAACCAACATATCTTTAAGATAAACATTTTGACAAAGTAACATGAAGATTGGGCATCAAATGTGAATTATACAGTGTTCACAAGGTTTTTCTTTTTTTACCTAGTTTTTGACCCAGCATCATGACCATGGACAAATGTTTTGATCAAATTTCATGAAGATTGGACAAGAAATGTGGCCCCTAGAGTGTTTACAAGGCAAAATGTTGACGACGAACAACGGACGCATGAGGAACAACACACGACTGACATAAGGCGATCCCAAAAGCTCACCATGAGCACGTTGTGCTCAGGTGAGCTAAAAAAACAGAATTATGAAGCATTTGGATGAGCCCCTATTTGGGCTACCAAACCTTACAAGAGTGCGAAACTGTCACAAGATATGCCCGTTTGAAGGTTTTGGGCACCATGCTTAATGCTTGTAATGCACTAATTGACCTAGTTTCTGACCCGGCATATTTGAACCTGACCTAGATATCATTTAGACACAACTGCTGACCAAATTCGGTGAAGATCGGATAAAAACTACTTCAATTAGAGAGCGGACACAATGCTAAATCCTTGAGATGCACTAAGTGACCATGTGACCTTGTTTTTGACCCGGCAAACAACTTCAATAAGAGAGAGTGGACACCATGCATGCTTGAAATACACTAAATGACCTCGAGACCGAGTTTTTAACCGGAATGACCCATATTTGAACTTTACATAGATATCATTATGACACCACTACTGACCAAATTTGGTGAAGATCAGATAAAAACTACTTCAATTAGAGAGCGCACACCAGGCTATATCCTTGAAATACACTAAGTGATCCCATGACCTAGCTTTTGACACGGCATGACCCATATTGGGTCTTGACTTAGATATTGTCTAGATACAACTTCTGACAAAGTTTAGTGAAGATCGGATGAAAAGTATTTGAATTACAGAGCGGACAGTGCTGTGGATGCCGACGCTGCCTGCTTACCATGGGTGAAACTATAATATGTCCCGTTTTTTCAAAAACAGGCGAATACAAATTTATTTAATCTTTATGGAAGTTAAGAGCTAACAAAGCAGTGTTCTCCTATACATTATCTCCTTCCTAATAAAGTACTTTAATCCAGTACTGGGTTTTTGTTAGACTTTAATTTAGAGAGGCCTTAAACTAGCTCATAAACTTAAACATTTATTGTTAATAAGGGAAACGCAGAATCCATAGAAATTTATATCTAAAGCACAGCATTAAGAATTGTGTTAGTTTGCCCTATGTTTTCTACATAAATTGCTTATAGTATATATGCAGTAAATTAGTTTATTGACCACTTGGACACAACTAAAATTTCATTAAATATGACAAATAAATAATTATATAAAACAGAGAATCAACTTCATTGTTTTTCAATATCTCTTCAATCAACATTTCGGTAAAAGACCTTCATCAGGAGTAAACATTTTGTAATAAAATAAAGGGAATGACGTCACAATTACATGAAGTAAAATATGAAATATTAAATATGACACAAAATCCGAGAGGAAACCAACAATCTAACAACTTATCCACCATGCATTAAGTTAATAATAAAAGCGACCCAATATTAGCTTGATAATTGAAACACCAAGGCTGATGGCCTTTAAACAATCAATCTGCATTTGCATGATTTAGCCATTATAATACACTTACAAAACCATCAACAGCAGAAATAACATATAACATCATTGTTGTTAAAGCCGGCCACTTTCATAATGTCATTTCCTTTCTCAGTCCTAGCAGACAGACCTTTCCAATCTCAGCAATAGACTGACAGAATTGCCTATCACATCTTTCTGTAATTCCCATGTTTAATTTACCCAAAAGCTGAGACTCTTCTTTATTTTTCGGCGTAAGCTGCATAAGCCAGCTTTTCACCCTGACTTGACCTTTGTAAGTGTCCAATAAAATTCAAATAAAATTTCCCGCGGCTAGGTACGAATGAATACACTTCATTTATTCCATTGGCTGATTTGAGTATACCACCAGAACATTGGAAACATATCCGCGTTTTTGTACCACTGTTTTACTGTATGAAACAATTTTATCTCTAATGAAAAGGCTTAATAGATAGAACAGTTTTACACTCAATTCTCGACATCAATACAGTTTGTGCGTACACCTTTTATTTTCAGAGTATTACCAGCGCAAAAGCGTTTATACTTAAAAGGCTATGTTCTCATATTTAGAACTTACTTCCATATTCCTGTCAACATGTTAACATGTAAATGTATAAAGAGCAGTGGAAGCGAGGCCTCACTTTAAAGAATTGCATTTCAACCCGCGAGGTTTCGGGTCAAGTCGCGGACATTCAGAGTTTATATACAGGTCATCACCGGAGTTCGCGGTCAGTAAAATAAAGACGCTATCCGTGAACTAGGTTACCTGGAATTTTCTTTAGACCAGAAATATGTTAAATGAAGATATTCAGCAATATAATTATGGTATGTAAATAATAGATTCTTAATGTGTTTTCAACAATACAATGATAAATATTATTTTTAATAAATTTAACAATAATTATTCCACCATATTGCCTAATGTACTAAAGTGATATTATGAGCATGTAACAGTTTATAGGTGTCTATCGCAACCGTTGATTATTTTTGATGTTTCTACTTCATATACACTTATAGTAATTAAGCAGCATCAACATACTAAAACAATATACCAGAAAGAGAAAAATAATGCACTTGAATATTAACCGTACTTTCGTTTGACAACTGATCATGCGTTTACGAGTTGAACCTAAATTTAGTTTTAGTGCAGATTTGTTCATACGACACAAAGACACAATATTGTTTTACGGATCATTTCGGCTTACAGGACTGGGTGGGTGACGTAAGAATATCGAATATAAAATATATTTTTATAAACAACTGGTAGCAAGGTGAGTTGCAGATAATTGATCACTAACCACATTTTAACTAACTATTTTGACCTGTTAATTCTTTTCAGCTCAATTCAACAGTGCAAAATGCCCATAATATCACTTTAAGCATGAGCACGATGATTCTCGATACTGTTAATAATCGAATCAAATAGCAATGCCCGACAGACCACTAAAACAGGTTTGTTCTCGTGTGGCCGGTTGACTCATATGTTTAAATTTCACATCCATTCTTCTTTTGGTTTTCTGTTTTGTATCTATAGGTTTATGACCAGCAATATGTTATAATGTAAAATAAGCCGCGAAAACTCCCCGTAACATCCCGTACTGCGTGTGATGCAGCTAAGAACTGCACAGAAAAAGACATTCGCTATCCTTGATCTCATTCATTAAACTATTTACGCCGTATATCTTTTTTAAAGATATTTCTTGTTTATGATAGATGCATATGATATCGCCTATCCACTGGTACTAACCCATTAATCAAATATTGTTGAAGACTTAATGAGAAATCTTTGTTATTTTTAGAATTTTTCATTGTCCTAAGCAGCTAGTAATAACAATTCTCTTTTTTGGTGTTGTTTTAATCTTACTTTGGAACTTTTTCACGAAAGTCTATCACAAATTATGATTTAATAGTAACAGCTTCATTATAATTCCACTAACTATGCTTTCATTTGCAGAAAATTATTACTAACATTCTTAGTCTTTTGTTTCATATAAATCAGCGGTCATTTAATATCCAAGTCATTATCGCAGGAAATAAGGAAATGGATCCCAAGAAACTAGTAAAATAAGCAATATATATCATGTTTTGTAAGCACTTAAAACATTCACATATATGCACGCCATTCCAGCATATTGCCATGCATTTTCCATTTCCTTACATTATTATCATTTAGCTGTCTTTTGTAATTGCTGCTACAAATAATGCTCATTTTACATAATTCATGATTGACTTTTAAGTCTTGAAATGTTGATTTTTTTTATCCATTCACAATAAAAACTTAGAACTGATGTTCACATGAGCATCTACTATCACTTATACAATAACTGAAAAACAAACACTATATGCCCTTCCACCATTATCATGGCATAAAGAATAATCAAGTGGTAATTAGAAAGGTGTTAAAATTAATATAGTTATTATTTGTGAGCATTAGCTCACAAATAATGCAGACCGAATTTTGCAAATCAGTATGCCTTAGCTATGCTAAGAACCGTAACCCGTGACTGCCTGTGTGGATTATTATAATAACTCCAGTTAAATTTAGCAGAATGCTTAAAGCGTCTGCTTTAACCACCACATATGCCTGTTCTCACTGGCACAGTACATAGTGTGTATTTAACAGCTTGTAAGACAACGTTGGCCAGTCTAGTGTTTATCATTGAAATATGTACATATTGGCTGCTTTCAGGGAAAACAGGGCTTAATGAATGTCAAATAAGATAAGCCTGTGCACACTGATTAGCTGTATCAAAGATTTGAACAAGAGGGCCAAGATGGCCCTAGTTCGCTAACCTGAGAGGAGTCGGTTCATTCAATCTTTACCTAATGTCAAACTTGACCTAGACATTGACCAGACAAACATCCTGGTCAAGTTTCATCATTATTAAACCAAAAGTCTGGCGTAGGGAGTGTTTTTGTTTTTGTAAGATTTAAAATGGTGTCCTATCATCAAACTTGACTGAGATCTTTCAGCAACTTTGATAAAGAAGGCTTGAGAAATGTGAATGCTAGAGTGTTTACAAACCAAATGTGGACAGACGGACTGCGGACAAAGACTAGGCCTTAAACCTCACCTGAGCAATCAGGTGAGCTAAAAAGTGTGTTTCACCGATCTGAGCCATTTTCCAACTTGTCCAAGAAATCAATAAAACCAATGTATTGACTAAGTTTCACGATGATTAGGCAAAATATGTGACTACCATAGTGTTTAATCACAAGGTTTCTCTCTATATAGTCACATAAGGAAAACTGCCACACACCCCTGGCAGCCATGTATATTGACCCATCGGGACCATTTGCAAACTCATCTGACATATATATAAAACCAATCTTTTCACCAAGTTTCATGATGATTGGGCAAAAAATGTGACTTTTAGAGTGTTCACAAGCTTTTTTTTTACTTATTAAATATAAGAAAACTGCCCCCCCCCCCCCCCCCCTCCCCCTGGCAGCCATGTTATTCAACTGACCGGAACCATTTTCCAACTCAACTCTCGTATCAAGGAAACAAATGTTCTGACCAAATTTCATGAAAATTGGGCAAATAATGTGACTTCTAGAGTGTTCACATGTTTTTACTGTATACATATAGAGAAAAATGCCCCGCCCACTGGCGGCTATGTTTTTTCACTTACCATTTTCGAACTCGTCCGACATATCAATAAAACCAATGATTTGATTAACTTTCATGATGATTGGGCAAAAATTGTGACTTCTAGAGTGTTTACAAGGTTTCTCTATAGCCATATAAGGAAAACTGCCTCGCCCACTGGTGACCATGTTTTTCAACAGACCGGAACTACTTTTTAATTCAACCGAAATATCATTAAGACAGACATTTAGACAAAGTTACATAAAGATTGGGCATGAAATGTGACTTCTACAGTGTTTACTAGCTTTTTCTCTTTTTTTGACCTAGTGACCTAGTTTTTGACCAGGCACAACCCAGTTTTGAACTTGGCCAAGATTTCATTGGGACAAAGCTTCTGACCAAGTTTCATGAAGATGGGACAAGAAATGTGGCCTATAGTGTTTACGAGCAAATGTTTACGGATGGACGGACATACGACGGACAAAGACCAGTCACAAAAGCTCACCTGAGCAATCAGCTGAGCTAAAAACACAACACATCTCGACCTGTGTCTTAAGACACACTCTTTATAAATTTGAATGGGTTGTGGTCATTTCAAACTTGTGATATACATGTAAAAAGCTATAACATAATTTTGAAAACTGAGGTCCATCTAAGATTAACCCTTTCAGTGCGGGAACCGAATTTTGAAGGCCTTTGCAAACAGTTGGGATCCAGATGAGACGCCACAGAACATGGCGTCTCATCAGGATCCAAACTGTTTGCTATTCTGATAGTACTCTTTGAAAAAATCGAAGAAACTGCTAATTTTAAAAATTCAGCAGACGACATTTTAGCAGACGACAAATTTCCCAGCATGCAAAGGGTTAAACAACAGCAAACAAATTCAGTGCCTTCAGCCCTTTGATTCTTAAATGGAATAACTCACTGAAGTGAACTGGACTTTGATTCTTAAATGGAATAACTCACTGAAGTGAACTGGACATCTAATCAAAACGCTGAAGGCACTGAAGTTGTTTGCTATTGCATAATCTTAAAAGCAAATCAGTTTTCAAACTTATGATATAGCTTTTTATTTCGCAAGTTTGAAATAAACACAACCCATTCAAATTTTATAGTGTGTCTTAAAGCACAGGTCCAGATGTGTGTGACTTTTATCCTCTTATTTATGTTATAGAGATAACTTAGACAAAATAACAACAATATGTATTTTTGTCACAATTGGTTGCTGGACTGGCAACCATCTTTAAAATTTTGGTGGCCTTGCTAAAGGATAACAAGCCTATAATCATGTACATGTTGTGATATGTGTATCTAATACTTTATCTATTTTCTTTAAATTATTGAGAAACAATTTTGCCCACATGACAGAATTTTAATGCAGCATTAAGCCCCGTTTTCCCTGAAAGAGGCGAAATAGGTACAGATTTCAATGATAAACTTACCAATGTCATGGCACAAGCTGTTATAAACACTAGACGGGCCAATAAGTCCCACAAGCTCTTAAACCTATTGTCTACATAATTACAGGCTGTGGTCTGCTGCAGTGTACCTGTTAAGTATAAACAGGCAGTGGTAATTGTTCCTACTTGCAGTTACGGTCCTTAGCGTACCTAGCACATACTGATTTGCAAAACATGCTCTATAAATTTAGTCGGCCGCTAACGCGACCAACTAAAAACTATATGCCTCATGAATTAAAAATGTCAGGGAATAATAATTTCTACATGTTTTGAGCCAACATTTCTGTTAAAATCATAGACTTTACTTTTAACTTTTCTGCTCTAGTGTTCTAGAATTACAAATTGGAAAGGTTTAAAAACAAAAACAAGAGATGTGTTTGTCAGAAACACAATGCCTCCTATTGCGCCGCTTTGAAGTAATAAATTTGACCTTTGACCTTGAAGGATGACCTTGACCTCACCACTCAAAATGTGCAGCTCCATGAGATACACATGCATGCCAAATATCAAATTGCTATCTTCAATATTGCAAAAGTTATTGGAAAACTTTAACCAAGGTTAAAGTTTTTGGGACACACACACATACAATGACAGACAGGCCAAAAACAATATACCCCAATCTCTCATCGATCGGGGGGGGGGGGGGGGGGATTAAAAGACAATTAACCACATAATAATTGCTTGCCGTTGACATTTCTATTGCACACAGCAGGACTCCTTATAAATAATTCTCAGAAATGGACTAAATGAAACAGTTTTCGAATCAGACCTATTACAGTTTGCACCAAAATACAGGCAAAAGGGATTCTGCTCAATAGTAGTTTTCTAATGTCAAAACTCTTTTATGGTCTCACAGATAAATTGGTTAGATATGGTGTTAAAGTGTTCTCTCCCATACTGATGGGTTAAGCTGGTTAAACAGTTTGGTTCACACACCTCATAACATGAAAGTTTTATCAGGGTTTGTGTGGGTGATGCATGTTGCAAAGCATGAAAAAACATTAATACATTTTGCTAATCATTCAGAGCTATAAATCCTATCAACCAGACCCTTATGGGTAGTCAATATTGCAGATCTGTTCTGTAATTACCTAAATGCATGCAGGTGATTAGTGGCCTCAGTTGACAGTGAACTTAAATAAGAGATAACACTGGTAGATGGCTTAGCAAAGTGAGACCTGTTTGTTTTTAAAAATAAACGAATATGACATTCTGATGCTTATAGCACTAATTACAGGAAGTTTAGAAAGGAAGTGATGCCGAGAAAAAACATAATTAGGCCCATTGAACCCAAATGGGTGACTGGAATGACATCCTTATGAATTAGTGATTGCAATTTACTCGACAAGGTGTTTTAAGAATGTATAATTAGACAGGGTAAAATGTGAATAACACAGAATAAAATCTGTATAAGTTTATCTGGTCTTCCATGTCAAAATAAACCCAACATGAGTATACTTAGCTTTATTTTTTTTATGCCATCATTAGGCCGGTATCGTCAAAATAAACCATTGATGATTATACTTAATAAGCTTTATTTCAGCATTGCCTGGAAAAAGTTGCCACCCGCAGAACAACGACATAATTTTGTTTACTTTCATGACATGATTTGATGATTTCCTTGTTATTATAGTAAATTCTGCCCTTTTCTGCTTTTTTTTCAAAATGAAGACAGACACATTTGAGAAAACAAGGGCTGTATGTCAAACATGCATGCCGCCCATATGGGCTGTCAGTTGTAGGGGAAGCCATTGTGTGAATACGTTTTTTGTCACTGTGACCTTGACCTTTGACCTAGTGACCTGAAAATCAATAGGGGTCATCTGCGAGTCATGTTCAATGTACCTATGAAGTTTCATGATCCTAGGCATAAGCTTTCTTGATTTATCATCCGGAAACCATTTTACTGTGTCAAGTCACCGTGACCTTTGACCTAGTGACCTGAAAATCAATAAGGGTCATCTGCAAGTCATGATCAATGTACCTATGAAGTTTCATGATCCTAGGCGTAAGCGTTCTTGAGTTATCATCCGGAAACCATCTTACTGGTTTGAGTCACCTTGACCTTGACTTTTGAACTAGTGACCTGAAAATCAATAGGGGTCATCTGGGAGTCATGATCAATGTACCTATGAAATTTTATAATCCTAGGCCTAAGCATTCTTAAGTTATCATCCGGAAACCATTTTACTGGTTCGAGTTAGCGTGACCTTGACCTTTGACCTAGTGACCTGAAAATCAATAGGGGTCATCTGTGAGTCATGATCAATGTACATATGAAGTTTGATGATCCTGGGTGTAAGCGTTCTTGAGTTAACATCTGGAAAACATTTTACTGGTTCGAGTCACCATGACCTTTGACCTGAAAATCAATAGGGGTCATCTGCGAGTCATGATCAATGTACCTATAAAGTTTCATGATCCTAGGCGTAAGCGTTCTTGAGTTATCATCCGGAAACCATTTTACTGGTTCTAGTCACTGTGACCTTGACATTTGACCTGAAAATCAATAGGGGTCATCTGCCAGTCATGATCAATGTACCTATGAAGTTTCATGATCCTAGGCGTAAGCATTCTAAGTTATCATCCGAAAACCATTTGACTATTTCGAGTCACTGTGACCTTTAGCTTTGACCTACTGACCTGAAAATCAATAGGGGTCATCTGCCGGTCATGATCAATGTACCTATGAAGTTTCATGATCCTAGGCGTAAGCATTCTTGAGTTATCATCCGGAAACCATTATTCTATGTCGAATCACCGTGACCTTGACCTTTGACCTAGTGACCTGAAAATCTATAGGGGTCATCTGCAAGTCATGATCAATGTACCTATGAACGTTCATGATCCTCGGCGTAAGTGTTCTTGAGTTATCATCTGGATATCATTTTACTAGTTCTAGTCACTTAGACCTTAACCTTTGACCCAGTAACCTGAAAATCAATAGGGGTCATTTGCCAGTCATAATCAATGTACCTATGAAGTTTCATGATCCTAGGCATAAGTATTCTTGAGTTATCATCCGGAAACCATTTTACTTTTTCGAGTCACTGTGACCTTGACCTTTGACCTAGTGACCTGAAAATCAATAGGGGTCATCTGCCGGTCATGATCAATGTACCTATGAAGTTTCATGATCCTAGGCGTAAGCATTCTTGAGTTATCATCTGGAAACCATTTAACTATTTTGAGTCACTGTGACCTTGACCTTTGACCTAGTGACCTGAAAACTCAATAGGGGTCATCTGCCAGTCATGATCAATGTACCTATGAAGTTGCATGATCCTAGGCCTAAGCGTTCTTGATTTACATCCGGAAACCATCTGGTGGTCGGACCGACCAATGGACCGACCGACATGTGCAAAACAATATACCCCCTCTTCTTTGATGGGGGGCATAATAATGGAAAACATAGACAATCGCGTTATAATGTTAGATATAAGCATAAAAACATGTTTCTGATTGGCAAACGCTCACGGTTTAGGTTTTCAATGCCTAATTTAATAAACTTATCTGTAATCAAAACTTACCTAATATTCTCTATATTTTCATAACAGATTTAAGTTCATTTTGGGAACTGTTTTGTGCTGTGTTTTAACATTGTGTTACATAACAATAACACATCAGTCTTTATTGCATGTGTGTATGACTGTGTGTGTTTGAATTTACTCAATTTTGATAAATAATGAAGGACAATTTAAATTCACTTTAATTAAATTACTTTTGATATCAATTTTTTTATTCGTTTAAAGGTCACAATGAAAGCAGAAGAAAAAAAAATCAACACCACTTGTCCATCAAGTCTGCTTTCAAAATACAGTGCAAAATCCTCCTAGTTAGCATCCATCATGTTTCATCACACTTGCACACCACTTTTTACACTGAATAAAATACACTTGTCAAATTCATTCATGTTTTTTGGCGTTCATGATTTATAGAAATACATCATTTTTTAAGTTACATTTGCATCTGAAAATGTTAATTATGGTATGGCTGACAATTGGGAAAAGATAAATAACAAGGGACAAAATTGTCACCAAAAAAACCCAGGTTTTCAATTAAAAAAAAGTCTGATAAAGGGAGTTAGTTCAAAATGTGCATTTTTACCCCCCTTGTTTCAAATTCAATATATTTTTACTTGTGGCAACCTGGATATCAATTTGAAAAAAAAGTCTAATAAAAAAAGGGATACAACTCACTCTCAAAATGTGCATTGTTACTGATCGTTCATAGTTACCAACAATGGGGGTAACTATGAACAATCTATTTTTAGTTGTGGCGAACTTGACCTTGGAGATATTGACGTAATTCTTTCGCACGACACACCGTCCAATGATGGTGAACAAATGTGCGATATGATTTTAAAATATCACAATGGACGACACAGTTATGACCCGGACCAGCTCATTTATGGCCATTTTTGACCTTTGAACTCAAAGTGTGACCTTGACCTTGGAGATATTGACGCAATTCTTTCGCACGACACACCGTCCAATGATGATGAATAAATGTGCCAAATTATTTCAAAATCTCACAACGAACGACACAGTTATGGCCTGGACAAGCTTGTTCCGCCCGCCCGCTGACATCTAATAACCAGTTTTTTCCTTCGGAAAACATGGTTAATAAAAAGCTGTGCCACATTACATGGTTTCAATTTCCTGTGAGCCCATGCATGGCAAACACTTGATAACGAACATAGCCAGTTTCTGTTCAGAATTACGTCTAGAACTTAACGATATGTTAAGAGATTGTTTGATTTTGACCTCCAAAGGAGACAAAAGCATTGTCGTTTTGTGTAACAAATGGCAAACTGGTGCAGAAAAGGCAAATATAGGTTTTCGACATATATTGCGTCTTCCTATGAACTCTTTCAGGGTTGCTATGTCTTAGAGGACGTTATTACATGATGTTGTTTTTTGACTGCAGTCATGCAATCTTGACAATAAGATAGATGGATGCGTGCAGATTTGATTGAAAAAAACTATCATAAAAATCAATTTTGTTTTCTGAAAGACAAAGAAAAGGAATCAATAACTTTTATAAAATCTATGTGCACCAAGATTAGCATGCTGTTTGTTTCCCAAGTTTGTAAAAGAAAGGCATTTGAAATGAATAAACAAATCTTAAAATTGCAAAAAAAAAAGCAAAAAGATGATTTGTACTAAGAAAATACAAGAAATATTTTTCATTTAAAAATTGGTGTCATCAATACCTATTGAAAAAGCGTTTACATAATTGTGTTCTTGCTTAGCCAATTAAAGCAGAGGCTGAGTTATTTCATTGTTTCTAAGTGATGCGTAAGAATTTCTAAGATCAGCAACAAAATGTTGATTAAGCTTGAAATTATCTTCATTTACGATATGCGAGTAAATGTATGGTTTTACAACAATATGTGAACAAATGTATGGTTTATCAACATTCAAATAGCTGAAACTATTTGACCATAATAGAATGTGAGAGTAAACAAACCACCTCCTGGGTTCAGATATTCATTTACAGTTTAAAGAAAGATGTTATTTCCTGCTTTATGCCAATCTTTCTATATTCAATTGGATCAGCCACCCACACCTTATCAGGAAGCAAATACTGATGCTTTCTTTGGGATACAATACCCACTGAGCAGAGCTATTTAACAGCTAGCTGTTAGCAAGGCTATAAAGACCTTTTGTTGAAACATTAATTATTGTGACCCTGTGTGAGAGACTAAGACTTGCAGGAACCACCTGCCATGGGTGGACATATAAATGGGCGTTGTGTTCATTCCCCATGTCTGCTAGGACCATAATTTTTAATTAATATGACAGTTTCACCCTAGCTGCAGCCTCTGCTACAGTACAGCCAAAGTGGCACAAAAATAATCCGCGGCTACGCCACGGCCAGATTATTAGTACGCAGCTGCCGAATTGTGTGTTGACGCGGCATATCGCCGTGGCACTCGGCATCGATCCGCACAACGACGCCGAGTCTGTATTAACCTCGCATACTTTTGCGAAGTAAATCCGCCGCATACGTACGCAGCGGATCGAGTGAAAAGATATCCACCTACATGTACATACATGTATGTGTAGCGTGGAATTAAATATGCGCAACTGTTAATGTTTTGTTTGATTATCATTATTAAATTTGAAATCCGAAACACACTTCTGAATTATAATGCTAACGCGACATTTGGCAAATTCTAGCGTCAAATAAACAGTGCTAAAATAAACTTTGTTTCATAAAAAGCGCGCGAAAATTATGCAGACATGTAGAACGTCGTTTGGAAAGTTTGGGTGTATTTTGTGTTGAATAAATACATGAACATCATGTCAGGCGTAAATCGCGTGTTCAGTGGAAAAAAAACGCCCCGATTAGACATTATTTCATCATCTCTATAAATAGTAACAAATGCCAAAATGTATTTGATACTAAAGGAAATATAGAGAATGTTTGTGTATCGTAAATATTTACCAGCATTTGCTTCAAAACTGGAATATACGGGATTATCGGGTAATTAGTAGCGATATTTTCTCAGCTTAAATATAATAGCAAAATCAACATGCAATTAATTTATAAATCCACCATATGCTGGAGCCTTGACCACTTGTATGTGCGAAAACATAATTACGTGACCTTGTTAATGTGTGATATACATACACTACGGGCGGGAAACTAACTTAATTGGCCAGACACATTAACTGTGCTTACATTATATGCTAATACAATCCGCGCACAATAAATTTATTATGATTTTAATTATTATTATAATTGTTCTTTCAAAATTTGTTAACTACATGTAACTAATAATTTTTAAAAGATTTTTTATTTTATGATGCGCAT